>NC_135347.1:58849365-59154119 GCF_023851605.1 Tamandua tetradactyla
TGGTGAAAGAATCACTATCATTTTTCATTAAAAGAAATTATCTAGTGTATACTTGTACTTAAAATGCAATATTTCTGCATTCAATAAAGCAAATATAAGGGATATATATGAACCAAAAACTTATCTTACCAAAGAAGGAAAGCGGTTAGTAAATCACTAGATTTAAACCACACGCAAAAAACTATATAAGGCAGACTATAAACTAAAGGTTGTGGCAACCACTCAATGATAACAAAATCAATAGAACTGACAAGTGTTTTTATTATGGTAACACAATGTATGTAAATTTACAGTTATGAGATATATACATGTGATAGTTAGATTCAGCTGTCAACTTGGCCAGGTGAAGGCACCTAGTTCTGTTGCTGTGGACATGAGCCAATGGTATGTGAATCTCATCTGTTGTTGATTATACCTGCAGTCGGCTAGGAGGCGGGCCGCTGCAATGAATAATGTTTGACTTAATCGGCTGGTGCTTAAATGAGATATCGAACGTAGCACAGCCCAAGCAGTTCAACATGCCTCATCTCAGCACTCGCAGCTCAGCCCAGGCCTTTGGAGATGCAGAAAGGAATCACCCTGGGGAAAGTTGTTGGAACCCAGAGGCCAGGAGAGAAGGCCAGCAGAGATCACCCTGTGCCTTCCACACAAGAAAGAACCTCAGTTGAAAGCTAGCTGCCTTTCCTCTGAAGAACTAACGAAATAAATCCCCTTTCATTAAAAGCCAATCTGTCTCTGGTGTGTTGCATTCTGGCAGCTAGCAAACTAGAACAACACACATACATACAGATGTTTTTTTTTTACTGGTCAGAAAAATACTGGCCCAAACATCCAAAGACAGGCACGTGTGTTTTCCCAACAGCTACATTAAATTAGCTTCCTAATGTAGCTACCCTAACCTAATTACAAATGCCTCTTCGCACACAACCACATAAGCTCTTAATTTAAGAAAAGGCACGTTCTGCACCTCGGATCACCCACAGATGCCAGCAGCGGAAGACGGCTGCGTGCTCAGCTCTGCAGGCCGCGGCCACACGCTGTCCTCAGGAGCACCCCGCAGCCCTGGGCCTGCCCTGCCCCGAGCCCGCCACCAGGTGACTGCGATGGGCATCCCTGATGGACGTCCCACAACTCACAGCCAGGGGCTGCGCTGAATTTCTCACACCCCTAACCCTCACAGGGCACCTTACTGATAATGCATACTTCCCAAATATTTTATTTTCTGAATTTGCTTTTATTTCAAGGTAGCTCATGACCATTATAAAAAAAAAAAACGCATTAAAATTATATATAAATATATACACAGCATAGAAAAGAGAACCTGGAAATTCTCCCTAATCTCTCTTTAGGTGATTGAATGAACAAAATCCGTCACACACGCGGGGGCTCAGAGGCAACCTGCTGCGGGCCGGCCCCCCACCCACTCTGTGCAAAGCTCCAGCCGGGGTCAGGAAGGCGCGGCCGCCACCGGGGAGCCACTCAGCCTCTCCCCACCCCAGGCCAAGCCTCAAAGCCACAGACAAACAAGCAAAAGCGCAGGCGCTACTCCAGACAAGGCAGGGAGGAAAGGGAACTGGGAAGGTGCACCAGGGGAAATCAGCCACATACTTGGAATGCTATGGGCATAAGTTAACAAAAAGAAGAAAACAGGCACCTGGCATAAAAAAATGGTAAGGAAATTATTGAGACGTGATACACTTCCTGCCCAAACAACACCAGGGCCGGTGATTCATTCAATTAGCATCTACTAAATCCTGAGCGACTTGAAATGCTCTGTAAGTCTGAGGAGATATAATTTTGGCACAGAAGGATGTATTTTGTTAATTTTAAGTTCTGAGACCAAAAGTAAATAAAAATCAGCCTGTCCTCACTGCACACAACAGTAATCTTTCATATCACTAAAGCAAAATAATACACAATAATTTGCCTACCCCAGTTTAGTTTTGACTTAAACTATGCTCTTCCACGTAACTCCAAGTGTGGGGCACTTAGGCTTGCTCTGGAGAGCTGCTGCCCCACAAAAGAAGCATCAGAATTAGCTCACTGTTGACAAGACAAGCAGAATACTTACACTTCTATCAAACATTTCCAGAATTCTGTAAAAATTGCTTCAATTCTCAAATACCTTAGGAAAAAAAGCAAAGCTGGGTTTTCCCATATATATTTAAGATGTAAAGTCATTACAAGCATATTGGCAAAATAAACTTAAAACAAACTGGAATATAAAAGAATAGCCTTTTCTATTTGATAATATTCAAAACACTCCATCCCACTCACCGCAACCACCCATAAACTAATGTAAATGTTTAATCTGTAAACTCAACTTGCAAAGGTTTTAGAAAATTATTACCGAGTAATTAAGTGGGTCCAATAAATTTTAAAATGTCTTAAAGCAAGTGCAAGAGCTTGTGGTGGGTTTCCATCCCCTGAGATTCACTCCCATTATATTTACAAACTGAGACAAAGTATACAGATTTTCATGGAAATCCCTGTTTCCTAAATTCACTTGTTTTTATATCATCACTGCAGCAGATACAGATTTACAACATCGATCACCTTTAAAATACCATTACTGGAAAAAGAAAACGAAACAACTGTATTTTGATCTCCATTATACCAGATACAATTCCCAGAACAACTAAGCATTTTTGCTCTCCTGCACCTCTGCTCAGACTGCTTAGGACAGGCGCCCCTCCCCACCCAGCGCCACACTGCGCAGCATGTTCATTCGCTTTCATGACCGCTGACTGGGCAGCACTGAGAGCTTTTCAAAAGCTACTTCTCCGTCTCTTATCTCTAAGCCTCCAGCACCCAGGGCTGTGCCTGCCTCACAGCAGTTCCAGCCAAACTCAACTTGGTGAAGGCTCAAAACCAACACAGAATGCTCAGAACTCCTTGGCATGGAAAAGGTTCAAAAGAACCCCGGGACAGAGAGTTTAGGGCCCCATACCTAAGAAGCAAAGTCCCAAACAGAGTAACACCCAATGCCCAAATCTCGAATAAAATAGAAAATCTTTCTCTTTATCTTGAGGTTCAGTGAGAAGTAGAGGGATGTCACGCCTTAAAATGTCCCCTTTTTTATGAGCCCAAGTTTGTCTTCCCAAAAGTGAGGGGTCACATATGTACTACTGACTTGCTAGAACTTCTTGAAAAGAAAATTTTGTGGCATCAAATAAAAGGAAAACCACTAAGTTTCTTGATAGAAGGAAAGAGGGAGGGAGAGGGAGGAAGACAGAAGAAAGGGGGAGGGGCAGAAGGGTCAGCGAGAGAAACTGTTAGGAATGTTCTTGTTTTAGCTGAAAATTGACATTTATCAAAAATGCCACACAGAGCACATTGTCTCCCCAGCTTAAACGGAGCTAGGTGCATTCAGTTCCATCTTGGAACTCAACTAGAAGTAATCGCTGGATTATTGCTGGTTGATTCCACCTCACCACTCCTGAGCTGCGGTGGCAGGTACTCTCAGGGTGCGAGCAAGTGCTCTCCCTGTGAACACGCACACCGTGGACACGTTACACCTGCTTCCTGGACAACTGAGGCATTGTCTGTCGAGGGCTTGAAGGCTTCTGTGAGCCCAGCATCATGCCGGGAACCCCAAGGAGATTTAGGACACCACCCTTAGCTCTCTAGAAACTCAGGAAGCACCACAGAGACAGGCGGGCCCTGCCCTGGGCCCCAGATGGGGTGGCCAGCACCCCGAGAGGCAAACTGACCCACCAGGGGCTTGCAGGCAGCTCCTGCTTCTGGTTCCACCTTCACCACACCCAGACCACATCATCTGAAACGTCCCCTCCCTTATCCAACCTACTACCTGACTTAAAATCAGTGGCACTAACTGCCAGTAATCACAGCTGACTCACATTAAAATTGTTCTTAAAGTCATCAGAATCCAGACGTAAATCTCACCTACGTCTAACAACCTCTGCTGCTTCTCCACAAACGCATCGTATCAGCAGCCAGTGAAGATGAAGCTTCTCACTATAAATATGAAAAGAAAAAGAGGAGACATGATTTTGAATACAAAAAATATATATATACCCTGATAAGCCTATATCCAAACTGCACCTAGCTATCCTGTCAAAACGGGACTCTTCTTAAACTGCTGCTGGTAAAGAGGCATTTTCCCTAGCTCAGACCCAAGAAACATTAGTGTTAGCCTCACTTTTATTGTAAAACAGCCTGATTTATCTAGAGGTGGCATATATTTTATGTTTTTACAAAGTATTTTAAAATATTTTTACAACATGACTAAAAATCAAAGGGCATGAGACCTTGTCTCATAATAAACAAATCTATGTCCAGTTGGATCCTTTCTAAATAAACATCATGGGATAATTAGAATTCCCATGGCTGAGATATAAAAGATTCTTATCAATCTATACAATTTTTCAGTGAGGAGGCTATCAACTCTTCTGGTGATTAAATGGAAGAAGAAACAATGCACACGTATTTTATACAGCAGCTTAGTATAAGTAACACAACTTTAAAAATACTTCTTTCTTCATCTAAGAATCTACTAATTAAAAACAAAAAATGTTGGTAATCAGTTGACGACTCTGTGAAAGGCAATGCTAAAGTGAGAGGAGCTGCTTCTGATGCTGAAAGGTGGCTTTCTTATAACAACGGGGAGAACGATTACAGTCTTTAATTGAATGATAAACCCAGACCTTAATTTCCCCACCAGTCCACCCCACTCAAGTTCCATTTACCAAACATTATGAACAGTCCATTAAACCACTACCTACAGAAATCGTCACAGAGCACGAGAAACAACTTCCCACTCGGAAAGGATGTCGCCTCTATGAAGATGCATCGAGATCGTGGCATCCAACAAGCTCAAGAGTAAAGTCAAGCCACCTGGGTCCCTGGTTTGCTAGTCTGAAACTGTTGTGCACCCCAGAAAAGCAATTTCTTTATCTTAATCCAATCTTGTGGGAGCAGACCTATGGTGTGTGGGATCTTCTGATTAAGCTGTTTCCATGGAGATGTGACCCACCCAAGTGTGAGTGGGGCTTTCTGAATGGGTGGTTTGTTTCCATGGAGATGTGTCTCCCCCCCCCCCCCAATTCAAGGTGGGTTATAATCCATTTACTAGAGCCCATTAAGAGGAAACCATTTGGAAAAAGCTCAGAGCCACACAGAGACGTTTGGAGATGCAGAAAGAAAACACCCCCAGAGAAGTGATTTGAAATCAGAAGCCAAAGGACCAGCAGATGCCAGCACCATGCCTTCCCAGCTGATAGAGGCGTTCAGGATGCCATTGGTCTTTCTTGAGTCCAGGTATCTTTCCCTGGATGCCTTAGTTTGGACATTTTAATGGCCTTAGGACTGTAAGTTCATAACGGTTATAAATCCCCTTTACAAAATTTCTGGTATACTGCATTCTGGCAGTATTAGCAAACTAAAATGCTAGTTCTGTGCTGTTTTCCACTTACAGAAATGATAAAAAATAATGACTTTGTTTTTACCTTTTCCCCTGACCCTTTCCAAGAACAAATAAGTATGTAGGTGCCATGCTCTTAAAAATCGTATTAGACACTCTGAAGCCCCAAATAACCTGGGGTTTGCTGAAAAACTAAGCATAACAAAAAAGCACTCTTGTTTTAGCTTTATTTTTAAACCAGCTATCAAAGAAGGGATGGGTAGTGCTACTTGGGGCTGGTGGTGTAATGTGGATGAATTATAAAGAAGAAAGGAGAATTCTGTTTAGTTCTCCTGAGTATAAGTAATACAATTTTAAATCTAAAATTAAATTTAATTAAAATTAAATCTAAACAGAACTCTGTTTAGATTTCAGTTTTTACAGAAATAAATAATTTTCCAACTGAAAAGGATAGGAAGAACATCTCTAAGTAAGAAATTTGATTGTAAGAGATCATCAAGCTGCTTAAGGGGACTCCCAATACAGCGCTAGGCACATGCCGTTTCGATGTTCAAAAAGGCAGATTCTACAAACCACAGACAGGAGGAACTCGACTCTGAGCCTAGACAAGATTCTCGAGCAGCTTATTAAAGGGCTGGTCCTTACGTAGCCCCAAGAGGAAGCAGTGTGCATTCCCCAAGAATAAGCCATGTAAGAATTACCTATCTCATTACCCTGGTGATGAGCTTACTGCACTGGTCAACAGAGAGACGGAAAAAGACATCAAACACAAATCCTTACAGACAAGGTAGAAGTGTCAGAATGGGTGCTAGCAGAGATAAGCGGTAATTAGTTGGACAACTCTACTTGAAATTTGATAAACACCGATCTGACGTGAGGTTTATATAAACACACCAAACTACTCTGCCCAAGACCTCAGCCTGGGTAATAATTTTATTATTTGCGTTAAGGCATTAACAAAATGCTTAGCAAACCTATGGATGACTTAGAACTAAAAGGGGCAGAACGGGTGAAAATTTTATAGATAAGCAGTCTAAAAGACTTTAAGAAGCTGGAACAAATGGCCAAATACAGGAAAATGAAATTAAGGGAGATAAATTTATTTAGAGATTTTATTTAGAGATAAAGCGCTATTCATGGGACTAAAAAAAAAATCACCAAGTCTGGGAATAAGGAATATGGCTCAGCAGCAACACTTGTAAAAAGAAACTTTGTAATTGTAAGATGGCTCTGAATGTCGGGGAGAATCAACAACATGGCCCTATAGACCACTGCTGTCAAGTGGCCCTTTATTGAAACAGACTCTACCCAGGCTCTTGGCTAAGCGCTTTACACAGATTCTCTTACTGAGCCCTTATAACAACCGATGAGAGACAGAGAAATGGAGGCTAACGGTTTGGGTGCCTTGCCCAAGGGAGCAGAGGTGGCCAGAGTCTCCAATTCCCAGCTGGTAACCTTAACCCCAAGGTTTCACCACTTTCCGAGAAGAAGAGGGGCTCAGCCACGCCAGGACTGGTTCTACTGGAGGTACACTACACAGCGGTGTTTGCATCTGCTAGATACTAGAGGAAAATTTTCAGATTTCTTTCAATCCAAAGACTGGTCCTAATCAAGAATTTCATTCGTTTCCCAGATAGAATGATACAGTTTTCTCAGAAAGGCTCACATTTACAGCCAGGAGTACTCGCCATAAAACCCACCCCCACCCCCTCAAACAAACCTCATCCTTCCCAGATTCCAGTTTCTCCAGGGCAACCCGCCCCTGACGCACAGGCATACATCACCACCACCACGCTTCCCAGCAATGCTCTGAGCCAGAAGGACTTGTTGAGATGAGAGTTAGAAAATAACTAATTAACCAATCAAATGTCCTGTATCGGGGGACCTGCCCTCAGTGGGCTTACAGTCTGGCTGGAAGGTGAGACGTGCACACAGGAACATATAATGAACCTGGAAGTGGGAGTGACAAGTGACAAATGAGAGGTACCAGCAATAGGGTGACAGGAAGCCAGAAGGAAACTGCTACGTACTTGCAACTGGGCTTTGAGGACTGCTGTGTGGTGTTGGCTAGGGAGGAAAAGGCGCATTTCATGAACAAAGCTGAAGAAATACATTCCATAGGCCGTTACCAGGCCTAGCACTGGAAGTGGGGAGTTCACAGGTTGAGGCTTCGGGGGACAGATGACACATCAACAGCATAAAGGGAACACTAATTGTGGTGGTTAGATTCAGGTGTCAACTTGGCCAGGTGAAGGTGCCTCGTTCTGTTGCTGTGGACATGAGCCAATGGGACGTGAACCTCATCTGTTGCTCATTACATCTACAGTCAGCTAGGAGGCGTGTCTGCTGCAATGAGTGATGTTTGACTTAATTGGCTGGTGGTTAAATGAGAGAGCGCAACGTAGCACAACTGAAGCAGCTCGGCATACCTCATCTCAGCACTCGCAGCTCAGCCCCAGCCTTTGGAGATGCAGAAAGGAATCACCCCTGGGGAAAGCTGTTGGAACCCAGGGACCTGGAGAGAAGGCCAGCAGAGACCACCCTGTGCCTTCCCACGTGAAAAAGAACCTCAGATGAAAGTTAGCTGCCTTCCCTCTGAAGAACTAATGAAATAAATCCCCTTTTATTAAAAGCCAATCCATCTCTGGTGTGTTGCATTCCGGCAGCCAGCAAGCTAGAACACCAAGAGAAGTGGCAGGCGTTACCCCTCACCATGACACTCTGGGATGCAGAATGCCATAAGCACCTAAAGGTCAGGGAAGTGGTTGGCAAACCCCCCTGTAGAGCAGAGTTAACCTTTTTGAAAAGGAAGGCTGAGCCCACCCCAGAAATATTCTGAACCCATGTGAGGCCAACAAACAACTAGGGTTGAAAACCTGGGTTAGGAGGTCAAAGAAAATCACTCATAATCGCAGCAGTCACGGACATGCTGAAAGGAACACGTGGTCCCACAGTAAACCAGGAGGTTGGTGGGAGAAGAAAAGGAGGAAAGCTGTGTACAAAGGGCCAAGTGACAAGGCACATAGCATAAATGAGGGTAATCAGAGAAAAGGCAGAAACTTCCCCTAGAGGGACTTTGCTCAGTGAAAGACTCTTGATCTTCATCCATACTTTGAAGTCTTGGGGAGACTTCTTTTGCCCCATGAAAACAATTTTCACCATGAAAGTCAGAAGCAATCAGCCTGCTTGCTTTTCATTTCTCCACGACACCGTCCTCTTCCATGGTGGGGGGGACAGCTCCTCAAAGAAGGGGAGCAGGGCAGCCCTATCCCCCACATTCGTGGGTCCGACGTTCATGTCAACGAAATCCCTCTGGACAGAATCCAGAAGGATGAGTCAGAGTCCTTTCGGCCCGACGGCCACCTGGCACTCAAGGTAAAGTAAGTAAGCAGGACTCACAGACAGGTCCGATCCCCCCCGGGGCATGTGGATGCCTACTGGGGGGCGCTGGCCTCGTGGGCAGTGCTCTCCCTGGCAGTGTGGGTGAAGATATAAAAGGTTGAATGAACAGCAAGCCACCTCCTCACCTGTAGATTTCCTGCACTTACAGAATGCTAGAGCAGGGAGGGCCCCTGGAGAGCCTCGAGTCTAGTCTTTCCCATTACACGGGAGGGGAGACAGAAACCCAGAGAGGGAGCGCACTCACCCAAGGCTGCACAGCTGGGAGGGGGCAGGCGGACTCAGACCCAGGCCCCTCCTCCATCAGGGGCTCCTTCCCGGGAGGCCATACTGACCTGTCTCTGCCTTCGAAACCTGGAAAACCTGCTAAATCTGCCACCCTCAAAAAATGCCTATCTTCCATTTGATACAAATGTAACAACCAGTATTTTTCTACTTCCTCTCTGCCAGGCACCACCAGAAGGGCTCTAAGTAAATTAACTCATTTAATTCTCACAGTTAACTCTATGGGACAGGTAATTGTCATCATCCCCATGTTACAAACAGAAAAGCTGCAGAGGCCACGGGCCAGGACAAACCCGGCTGTCTAACCAGACAGCCTGGCTCCAAGGTCTGCACTCTTCCCCACTTTGTTATGCTTTATGAAAAATATATTTCGTGATACTTATAATTTCTTTTCACTATAAAAAACATGGAAGAAACGGAGTAAGCCTTTTTAGCACAAAGGGCATGGTCACTAGTGTTTGACAATGAATTTAACAACTAAACCATAAATTTCATTAACGTATGCAATATATCTCTTGGTCATCTATCTTATGAAGCTAAGGGGATGTCAATGTATATTTGAAGGAAACATACAAAGCCTATTCACTCTGTAAAGATACATTTTTTAAAAAAGGCCAAATGGTCATGTGCACACCGGTTGAACACAGCGTGCTACCAGAAATGGGCAGCAGTGAAGTGCTGGTTTTAGAAGGGTCTCTTCTGGCCACGATACTGTGGAGAACTGATGTGTCCTTGCCAGCCTCTGCCTGTGCTGCCCTCCCTGGTACACAGACACAAGATGTTTTCTTCTGCTATTAAAGGAGTATTATTTTAAACTCTTAAAAAGCACAGATCTCAAATTATGAATAACCGACAAAACACCTCTGAAGAGCAACCAAAATACCATGTTTCATAAAAGTTTCAAAACCAAGAAGGCTGGTACAAATGTCTAATATTAAGTTATAATTACCTTTATACTTCTCTCTTATGAAAACGATGTCAAATCTCGTTATCTTAGTTATCCAGGAGCACTAACGGTACAAACAAGCAGATAACAATTCTGCCTAAGATCAGATGTCAAGGGAAATACTGCAGTCAATTAAAAAGTCATAATGTCACTTTAAAAAGTTACATGCCTGCTTAAAGGCATATCAAATGCCTTAATGTAGCACGTGCAAAATGCAACAGACCTTAAAAAGTCTAGAACCAGAAAACGTCTTCTTAGGCATGGAATCCACAGCCCAGAAAACGGAATCAAAGAACAGTGGCAGGCACACAGAAGGCTCTCAATAAATACGGCTGAATGAATGTAAACAAAGAAGACGTCTGCAGAAAGAAAAAATTGCCAAAACGGCCATATCAGAGTGACATTGATTTGAGCATTCAAGAACTTCTTTTTAGTATCAAAATGATAAGAAAGAGCTAAGTAAGGATTACGAAGACTCAACAAAACAGCAGAGCACCGTCCAATTAAGGCACGCTACTCCGTAAGACAAGGCCTGCCACGCACCTCTTAAGCAAGAAAAATATCTCTCAGCCCAGCTTTGCCCGAGTAAGGGATCTGGACTCAAGCCACACAGGGTGGCATAATATTTACAGCACAGTTCTAACATGGCAAAACTGCCTGAATTTGGTGCATTCCAAATATAACACTGCTTTTTAATTTAGTCCTCTCGGTAGGCGTTGCCCAGCCTGACCCATTTCATCATAAAAATCTTATCTATGGTCACAAGGAAAAAAATTATCCTACAGCTTCTTTACTCTACTAAAAGCACCATAAACACAAATACAATTAGATAACACTACATAAGCCAGCTCTGTCATATCAGATCAGTAAATTAAGGCATAATAAAATTATAGCCAGCCTGGGAGTTTGAGAGTAATCTGGTTTCTGTTCATGACCATCTTAGCCATGCCCCAATAGTAAAGGGTTTTCCAACATTTCTATCTTAAACCTTTTTTTCTGGGGAGTCAGCACTTGGTCATAAAGTCCGGCAAGCCCTGAAGTTAGAGCTTAAGTATTAACACAGTGGTGAATAATTTTGTACAGACTGCTTAACAGAAACGTAATGTTATATTCTGCTACTTGTCTTAATAACTACTAAGAACACATTTCTGTTTCTCCCGTGGCATACTAAAGGAAAGTCATGTGTCAGAGCTCACCTGAAACTCCTGCCTCATTTAAGCCTTTGAAAAGCCCAGTGAGAAAACGTTACGAACTCTTCTGCAGTACTCACATGATAAACACAGGTGTGAAACCCAAGTGGGGTCCCTGATGAAATGTCACAGAATCTTGGCTTTCAACTACTATTTTCCTCTTTACCTTTAAGTCCTTCTAAACTGCTCAAAGGACAGGACGGGGCCTTCAGAGGTTCACCTATCATAGAACCGGTTCTCGCTTGGCCAGGTTGTATGGTTTTGATAAGGAAAAAACACAATCAAAAGCAGGACAAACACTGATTCTCTGTTCTCCACTCTCCCATTAGCCAGGACACTCATCTGAGTCACATACCCAAAGTCAGCTGTAGCCTTAGTTTCCCTAACCCCTAAATATGAGATTGAATGCAATCAAAATTCCTATTTGATCATAGTCAGCTAAATAACCACATATGAAATCTTCACTAGAATATTACACTGAAATGCCATTTTGTATTAAAAACTGCAAAGGTTTTTGCTGTATTCATTTCTTTTCCTCCAAATACGCCAAAGGGATTAGTTGGGCCATTGGCCAGGTAAGGCATGTGCCTTTCGCCCTAAGGTCATGCAGATAAAAACCCAGGATGGATCGACAGAGCCCTCCCAGGCTGTGTAGAGACTGTCATGTGCAGAGGAACCCGCAGAAACTAGCAAGGACAGCTCTCAGGATTTGCTTCTTGCTGTGAAAACATTTTCTTCTACATGACAGCTGCTAGGCCTAGGCACACAAGACAAAGCTGCAGATGACCAGTGACCCCATATGATCAGTTCCTCCTCAGCATCTTCCTTTTTCATATTTCTTGCCCAATTTAGCAGGAGTGGGGTGGAAACCTCCATTCTTCCAGGGCTGCGGAGATCTGTCTAGGCCCAGGCAGGGGTCAAGGAGAGAGAAGCTGCACCCACAGCTGTGCCACCTTCCTGTCCCACCCCAGCTGGAACCACCCCAGGTTGGCGATGGATTCTCTCCTGGAACTGAACTGGTGTCTGGGAAACAAGAGCTGCGTTTTCAGAGCTGTCTGAGCACCCAGTCTTCAGACAGCCTCTGGCAGGCAAGAAACCCGTCCTGACTCGGGTGCCAAGCACAGGCCCATCACTGTAACCTCTCTGAGATCCGTGTACAGTAAGGTCACAGCCCCCCACCCGATCCCCATCTACACCATATATACTAAAGGAGGGGAATCCCCTCCTTCCAACCAAGGTAACTATAGATGCTTTTTCAAACCCAGCGAGTAACTGCTGGTGCGTGTGCACTGCTGGAGTCCGGAGCTTGTGCTAGCGCTGCTTTTTGGGGTCCGGGCCCCGCCAAGCACCCTCAGCCCCGGAGAGGATGCACAAGTGGGGTGGGGGACCCCAACCTTTTGTGATTCCTCCTCTTTCTGGAAGGCCATGACCCCCCACCCCACCCCGCATGCAAACACGAGTGCGGCAAGCGTGCCAGGGATTTTCCCGGCGCCCCAAACACACGAGCCGGGGCTCCCACCTGCCCATTCCGCGTCCGGGGAGCCGGGCCCGCGAGGGCGAGAAAGGCCGGACCCCACCGCCCACTCCGAGCCCCCCGGCCGCGCCGCCCCAGCGCCCCGCAGCTGCAGCCGTGCCGCCCTCTCCCCGCTAGCGACCGTCCCCGAGCACCGGGCAGCCGCGCGCATCCCCGAGCAGCCGAGCCCGCCGCACTGCCCTGCAGCCCTTCCCCACCCACCTCCCGCGCCCCTGGGGCCTGCGGCGAGCGGCCCGGCAGCTGCCCACGCAGGTGGATCAAGTTCTCCGCGAGCGCGGCGGGGAGGGCGGGACGTGGAGACCCGGACAGCGCTTACCTGGGGCCGCGGCTGCGGCGTGCCGAGCCCCTGCCCGAGCGCCCCGGGACCGCAGACGCCCGGAGAGCACGCGACGCCCCGCAAGCACCCACGCCCGGCGCGGGCCGGCCCGAGTGGGAGGAGCCCAGGGCGCGCTGGGGGCCGGGCGGGCTGCGCCTGGGGCTGGGCCGCGCGCTCCCCCCGCGCCTCCCGCCGCTGGGGCCGGGCCCCGCCCACCCCCGCGCACCCCCAGCCCCTCCCGGCCCCGGGAGGAAACCTGAGGCTGCGGCCCCGGGCTGGCCCCGCCCGCCGCTCCCGTGCGGGCCGCGGCCGGCTCGCTGCGCCCTCCCTCCCCCGGCCCTGAGCGCCGAGGCTGGCGCGGGAGCCCGGCACGGCCGGCGGGGAAGGGCGACGTTGCGCCCCGGCGGCGCCGCACGATTCGGCCCGGAGGAAGGGGCTGCCCGCGAGTCCCTGGAGGGAGTGGACCCAGGCACGGGGGAGGTCAGGGTGGCCTCAGCCAGAGCCACCACCCCCGCGACCTCGGGGCACCCAGGTGGCCTTTAAAAAACAGCAGACACCCATCAAGTCCCGAGGCTTACGTGGCCCCGCTGCGAGTCTCTCTGAGTTCGTGCGCACAGTTGGTTCGGTTACCAGTCCGACTGCAAAACCCTATTGAAAGCAGGACTTTAAAATTTTTTTAAAAAATGGACAGCGAAGGGAAAGGGCTCACCGTCCGAGTTCTTTTCCAGCTAGAATGGATCGCAGCCCCAGATGTGAAAGGCGCCAGGCGCATCTTCACACAACAGGCTCAGGACTGCTCCAGCAGTCGGGAGAGGGAAGGTCAGTGATTTCCTTCTCCTGTGATTACCTGGGTGTCTGCTTTGCTCTCCCTGCCGAGACCTGCTGCCCACAGAACCGGGACGGAAATATGGTCTAAGGGAGCTGGCCAGTGAAGACGAGAACAGACCCCCTCAGCTCCCCGCAGCTGTCGCCTCCACCACCCAGTGTCCCAACCCTGCCCCCGTCTTTCATCCTCGGGCTTCACCCCACACTGACCTCCAGAGAGACATTCTCCGCATCCCAGCTTCTGCCAAAGCCCTGATGGTCTCTTTGCACAACGGGGTACCTCATCCTATTCCCCGTCGTACGTTAGACAGTGATGGCTGCTTCTCCTATCTTCAATTGTCAGTTGGAGGACAATGATTGTTCTTTTCCCTGTACTCACCGCAGTCCTACCACAGGGCACATCTGATGTATTTTGTATTTGTTTTGTTTTGTTTTTAATTGAACTATTACTTTGGTTGTGCAGGAAGGGAAATGTATGTCATAACTTTCAAACTTTTCTTTAATGGATTATAACCACCCCAGATTCTATTATCTACTTAATTCCTTCCTGCCTTTTATTCTCTTTCGTCTGCCAGTAACTCTCAAAAGACTGAATAATTGCAATTCTGATGTTTGGTCATAAGAGTTAGGAAATTATCAGTGTTTCTTAAATGAAAGCCTAATAACATTTTGAGTGGTGGGGAGGGCAAGCTTTCGAATTAGAAATAGATGAGTTTCAACACTGGTTTTACCACTCACTAATTAAATGACCTTGGGTAGACCCGGTCTTCCTAAGCCTCCATTTCTTCATCTGTAAAATGGGCCTAAAAATAGTATCTTCTATCATTGTGAGAATTGAATGACTGAACGTAATCATGGTACTCATAATAAAGATGAGCAAATGGTGGCATTTAATATTTTGGAGTGTGGGTATAATAGGAGAACACTTTGGAACTTTGAGATCATTAATGGAGCAGATCAGAGCTTTGAGGTAAGAAACTAGTTCTGGGTTATGCGCTTTGTGGCTCAGCCTAAGAAGGTTGGAGGACACTGAGAGTGAACACAGAGAAGAGGCCAATGTGATCAAAAGCAGGGGGCACATCTTGTGGGGAATTACTCACAGGAGTTTGCATTCTGACTGCACATTAGCATCACCTGGGAAGCTTTTAAAAACAAAACAAAATTTGATTCCCAGAGCCCCACCCCAGACCAATTATTTCAGATTCTGAACGGGTTGTGGCCCAAGCACTGGGTTTTTGTCTGGTTGGTTTTTTATGCTCCCCAGGTGATTCCAGCATTTGGCCAAGGTTGGTAACAGCTGGACACTGGAGAAGGTGGAGGGCCAGCCCTCAATTAAAGAAGGTCAGGGGATCCTCTCTTCCATTTTTTGCCAGTAATGAACAACCTGTGTTCAACTGCAGGCGAGGGTTGCTTCCGTGCAATGCGCATTTGCATCACCTGGGGTCTCACTAAACTACAGATTCAGTAGCAGATGGGCCTGATATTCTGTATTTCTGAGCAGGGCCCCGGAGTCACTGCTGCTGGTCTGAAGACCATACTCCGGGCAGCAGTGTAAGTAGAGAGATTCAAGTTGGACATTAGAGAGAAAAAAAGAGAGAGAGATACATTTGTTACCAAGAAAAGTTTTAACCATTTCTCAGAATATTCTTAACCCACTATTTATTGAGCACCAACTATGCACAATGTATATATTTTACAATCTTTTGAGAAAATAGCCCATTTTCCAGCCAGTTTTAAGTATGAGGTCTTCCCTATGGGAAGATCATTTATAGAGGCCAATTTGTCCATTGGGCAAGGCAGCTTAGTAGGATACACAATACTTTTAGGGCCCCACAAAAATGTTTCAATTTCTTTTAAAAGCAGAGGGGAAAAATGAACTCTTGGGTCAAAGAAAATGTTTTAACATATTAACATATTCATCTTTATGACAATGCAGTAGTAAAATAGAATTTTTTTTAATGGCGGAAGAGACCCACAAAAGTCATAATGCAGCCCTCTTCTCAAGTTCATTTTAGTCCCAAGTCTTTCTAGGAATGCGCACATAGGCTCTTGTGGCTATTGATAGTTATAGGAAAAATAGGAAGCTTTGAGGGAAATTTTAAATGCCTCTTGGAGCGGAGCTGGCCCCGTAAGAATAGAGTTCCCTTCCCACGTCTGTGATTTGAGACTCACTAGCAGTGCCCCGTGGCCAAGCACCTTGTTTCTCTGCAGCTGAGCCCCGAGGGTCTAAAAGTCTCCTGCAGGGACGGAGCCCCACCTCCAGGGACAGGCTCTCCAGATGGCCTGAAGACCCTGACTCAGTAACACTGACCTTACTTCTTTTTTCTTTTTCTATCCTCCAGCATCTAGGAGGATCCATATTTTAGGGCATTCTTAGGGACGCCTCTCTGAAAAGATAATGGTAGGATTCCACTCTATAGGGAACACCAATTCTAATCGATTCCAAAAAAATGGAGCTGTGATCACTCAGGACTGAAGAGCATCACTCCTCATCATAGCCACAGTGGCCCAGCAAAAACTGTTGATTGTTTTACTGTTCACTACATCAGCCATTGGCCACATCTGGCTATTTAAATGTAAATTAAATATAATATAAAATTCAGTTCCTCATTACAGTGGCCTCATTTTAAGTGCCCAAAAGCACATGTTCCTATTGGACAGCACAGATACAAAGTATTTCCATCATTGCAGCGCATTCTATTGCACAGTGCTGTTTAAAGAACCCCCTTCTTTGATCCCCTGAAATGGAATGCAAGGATAGCTGGAAAGTAGTTAGAATCTAGCTCAGGCACGTCTTTTCCTTCCCATTTGTCAGCTCATCCACAGCTACACAGAGAATCAGTAGCTTTGTTTTTGTCTAAACCTCCCCAAACCAAAATGTCCAGGAAGCTAACCTTTTGTTGCTAATCCTATCCCCTTCAGGAAGGACAGATCTTTTTGACTTGTGAAGGGCCAATAAATCCCATTCTTGATCCACCGAAGGAGCTGATTTGCAGCCCTGCTTTTTGTTTGTTGGTTGGTTTGTTTCCCTTGCCAGTGCTCCAGGTATCCTCAGGCTGTACAACGACATAAATTTTAAACCAGCTCCAAGGCCCATTTTGATCTCCCAAGCATGATTTGACAAGGCAGGCCAGCTGCCTAAGGCCCCAGGTGCACATTCTATAAATCTTCCATCAGTCAGCATCTTGTTTGCAGGAGTACCGTCAGAGTGCTTAGGTGTGAGGTCTGGAGCAAAACGACTCAACCTCCTGCATTTCTCCAATCCCCTAACATCTGCTGAACAACTCACATAGACGTGGTTTTTAGTTCAATCCCAGCCTGGAGCAAATTTTCACAGTTCTGTAAGAAAAGCCCTTTCAAAACAGAGTTGATAATTGAGATACTAACACCACTTTAATTAGGGTGGTGCAATGAGTCCCTGGTAATACATGTGGAAAATAATATGTGTGCATCTGTCACATGGGCGGTAATTACATGTGAGCCTTCTAGTGGCAGGACAAACGGTGAGAATGGAGCTGCAGTGTTCTGTACTTGACGTCATCTGGAAACTTCAGAAGGCACGTACAGCTTTGGGCAGCTATTACTCATTAAATAGGATCAAGATCCTGTTTTTCCATTTCAGAGGACATTCAGAGGAAGGGAGAAGACAGGAAAATCTATAAATAAATTAATATGAATCAGTTTTCCTCCCTGCAAAAAAATCTTTATAAAAACATTTTAACTCAGTTTTTTAAAATCCCCTCAGACCTCTGTGATTACTCCTAATACAAAACCCAAAAACTAAGTTTGGAATCTTGCCACTAAAGGTTCCAAGAACTTTTTAAGCTTAGAAGATGACCTCCTCCTCCTCCTTCTACACCACAGTTCCAAAACTTTTTCTGTAAAGTATCAGAGAGAAAACATTTGAGGCTTTGTGCACCCTATGATCTCCGATACAACCAGGGAACTCTGCTGCTGTGTGTGGAAGCAGCCTCAGACGGTATGCAACTGATGGAGAATGCCTGTGTTCTAATAAAATTTTATTTACAAGAACAGGCAGTGGGTCATATTTGGTCTGCAGACATAGTTTGCCTACCACTTGCTCTAGATCACTGGACTTACCTTAGGAGCATTAAAAAACGTTGATGCCTGGATCCCACCTCTTACAGGAACAGCTAGACGTGGAAAACTGCACTGTGGCATGAAGAGTACAAAATGGAGCTACAGAAAAAGAGAAAATAGAGATAGAAGAGAAGAAAATGGAACTTTCAGGAAATTCTCATTAATACACTCAGAGGTATACAAGAAAATGATATATCTATATAAAACAAAAGAGGATAGGATGAAAAGGAAACAACCAGAGGACTTTCCACGAAAGTGTGCTTGGAAATTTTAAATACGAGATATGAAATTTTCAAACGCAATAGAGGGTTGAAAAGTAAAGAGGAAATCTCCCAGAAACCTAAAAGAAAAAAAGGCAAATGCACAGAAAATACAAAAACAAAAGTAAAATATTTTCTGGATTAAGTGACATCGTAGAATTCTCCCTGTGGGACTTCTGAAATTCTTAAATTCTAGATACCTAACAATTCTTGATTCTTTTTCTTTTTATATTTTATAGTTTAATAAACACATTTTACATTAAAAATGTTTTCTTTGAGTACACTGTGGCCAGGGTGCTTGTTTTAGACTGTTTCTTAGCAAAAACCCACGTAGGACAGTCCCTTTCTGTCCCAGACATGAAGATGCATGTAGAGAACGGGTGCCATTGTGTGTCCCCCTGGAAGCCACCTGCTTCAAGCCACACTATTTTGTGTCTTCCCTGGAGAGTTGTGATGTATGAAGCAGAATGGCTGCTGCAGAAGTTCCTCAGACCAACTCTTGCTTTTCCTAAGTCAGATTTCTCAGTACAGGGCTTTCAGCCATAGCCTCTTTGGTCACAAAGCTCTTTGTTGCTTCTTCCTTTTAGCTTTTGCTATCCTTTTCTTTTGACATTTGCACAATGGAGTGTCAAATTGCAGAGTGGAAAGAAAGATGATTTCCTCTGTGTATTCAGAAAAACTTCACAGAAGCATATTGTACCCTGGATACATCTATACTAACCTCCAGTTTTTATCCCAGCCTCAGGCAGACATAGCAGTCCCCTGGAAGCCTTTTCTCTGACTCATCCCTGGATTGAGTCATTCTGGGGTGCATCCTGGACAGAGGTATTGTAAAAATGCTCCCCAGGTAATTCTGTTAGTGGAACCTTACTCCCTCCTGAAGAGCTACTCTTGGCAATGGCGTCTAGAGAGATACCTTCTCATTAGCCACTGGTCCCGAGAACCCAGTCCTGCTCGGGGTTGCACCATGGCTCACAGCTTCAGAATTGCAATAATAGCAGCTAACATTTATAAAGTGTTTAATATATACCAGGCACTTTTCTAAGCTCTTTCCCTGTATTTACTCATCCAATGCTAACAATAATACTGGGCGATACCAATCATATCTTCTTTTTGCCATGAAGGGAACTAGTAAGTGGTAAAGCCCAGATTTAAGCCCAGCCCACATCTTTAATAAGCACGTTATATGGCCTCATGTAGTGAGTTCCAGCAGACCTCAAGAGTTCCATGTTTCTTTATAGTCAAACTGACCCGGCTGACGACTCTGACCTGTATCCATCTGGCTTCAGCACCAACCCCAACCCTCCCATCTCCTCGCTGTGCTCAGCCACACACATCCTGAAAGTGACATTGCAGAGCTCAAATTGTTTTACTGATCTCTAAGCCTCAGATCAGGCACTTCTTCCAGAAAACTTTCTCAAGCTGAGTCCGGTGCCTTTTTCTCCACTTATTCCTACTCTGTTCATTTCTTGGTCACCTCCCTGAACATGAGGCATTTTTATGGTCTGTTTTTGCTTCTGCCTCCTTCAGCTGGAAGTTCTCTAAGGTCAAGAATATGTTTCAATTATCTTAGTTTCCGAGGTGCCTAATACCTCAGAAAGGTCACAGTTAATAGCTACTTGTTGATTGAAACTTCTTCTTGAATGATACCTCTACCCCAACCCCCCAACTTACAGGAAGGACTTATTTATCCAGCTCCTGTGGTGTTGGGCAAGAAGGAACATCTTCCAGCAGGACCCTGTTAAGACTTGATCTCAATCTGAGCAGTAGATGCACCAGCCAAGATAGCTCCAAGCCGTCCTGAACACGGAAGGTAGGGAAACTACAGTACCTGAGAGGCCCATCCCTTGCTCAACCTGACTTAGTAGAAGCAGCAGAGTGAGGATCAGAACTCACATGGAGTAGCCAGGGTCTGTGTTTTAATTCACACCACCGTATGGTCTTTCTGATAGGATACGTATCACTGAACACTTGCTATGAAGCTAAAGAATATGAAATTGCCAGTACTTTTTGGCCCTATAAAAGCACCAAATTCATAGGTTTAGTGTGTTAGGCAACTTGGGATGTAGCCAAAAACTCAACGGACACAGAAGTTTTGGCCAAGCAGCAAGAGTTGGCAGAAACATCTTTCTTAGGGTTCCAAAACAAAAAAAAAACAATTAAAGAACTACAGTAACAGGGCATGCACCAAGATCAAGAAAAAGCCCTAGGATCTCCTGGAGCCCTGACTGGCCCCTTCCCCACCCCTCACCAGCTCAGAGTACAGCCGGCTTGCACTCCCGGCTTAGGTTCCTGGTCCCCGTTCAGGAGAGAGTAGAGCAGCCTTCAGGCACATACTGGGAGGGTGTGTGTCTGAACCGGTCTGCTTTGTGGGGCTGAGGGGCTCATCACCCCATACTCAGAACCTGCCCTGAGTGTAGAAGGAGCTCACTGAACTTTCCTACAGAATGCTTGGGAGAGCAATAAAGTCGTGCTGCCTCAGGCAAGGGATTGCTGACTATTGGACATGGAATTCAGTGCCTGGGACAGAGGAAACTCTCCTAGGGAAGAGAAGACATTCTTATCCAGAACAAAAAGTAAAATTCCTAAAGTCACATGCACAGGCCCAACAAGATCAAGGGAGCCCCTGCGCTTTGGCCTGGAGCTGTTTTCATAAAACCATGGTATGGACGGGCTCTGAAGGAGAGCACTGACCCAGGATAACCTCCAAAGACTGGGAAATGTGTTTTCCTTTTTACTCCTACTTCTTCCATTTTTTTGCTGTTGTCACCTCCTGAAATTCAAGGAAAACTTTGTCATGATACTAGCTGGATATAAGTTTAAGGAATTGATGCCTCAGAGTCTAAATTCCCATAATAACATATTAAAATGTCAAAATGTCCAGATTTCACAGAAGTTCAAAAGATACCGAACAGGTAGCAATGGCCCAGGTAAAGGAGAATAGTAAAACATTAGAAACCACCAAGGAGGAGGATCAGACATAGAATATAAAAGACAAAGACTTTTTAAAATGGTCCTAAGTATGTTTAAAGAGTAAAGGAAGCCTGGACAAAAATTTAAAGGAAATCAGGAAAATGATAGGTGAACACTAAAAGACAATGAACAGGGAGATGGAAATTATGGAAAGGTACCGAGCAGGGCTAAAGACCACAATAACTGAATCTAAAAATTCACTGAGGGATTCAACAGCAGATTGGAACTGGCAGAAGAAAGAATAAGTTAACTTAAGGATAAGAAAATCGAAATCATCCAGTCTGAGGAGCAGCAGGAAGAGAGAATGAAGAAAAGTGAACACAGCCTGAGGAGTAAATGGGACTACAGCAAGTGTACTAACATATGCATTGTTTGTGCCCAGAAGGAGAAGGGAAGAACAGAGCAGAGAGGTTATTCAAAGAAATAATGTCTGAAATTTTCCCAATTTAACAAAAGATATGAATATGCACAACCAAGATGGTCAACAAACACCAAATAGGGTACACCCAAACAGACTCACACCATAGATATTATAATCAGACTGTCAAATGCCTACGATAAAGAGAGAACTCTGTTAGCTGCAAGAGAAGCAATGAGTCACACACAAGGGATCCTCAATGGGATTAAGTGCCAATTTCTCACTGGAAATGAGAAAGGCAAGAAGGAAACAGGTTGATATATTTAAAGTGCTGAAAACAAAAAAAAATGCCAACCAAGAATTCTGTATCCAGCAAAACTATCTTACAAAAATGGGTGAGAGATTAAGATGTTCCAGATTAACAAAAGCCAAAGGAGTTGGCCACCACTAGAACAGCCCTATGAAGCAAAGCTAGGGACGTTCTGCAGGTTGAAAGGAAAGGACACTAGCTAATAGATCAAACCTGGATGAAGAAATAAAAGATCTGTGGTAAGAATAGTGACAAGAATAAATAAAAATGCCAATACTATGGTATTTTTTGGTTTGTAACTTCACTTTTGACTTCCTACAGTATCTAAAAGGCAAATGCATAAAGTGTAATGAGACATAAGTGGCTTTGGATTCGCAATGTATATACATTATGTTCTTATGTTATTTGTCATTAGAACTACATAAAGGTAGGGGAACAGATAGTTATAGTTACATAGTTTGTGTATACTATTGAAGTTATGTTGGTATCAAAACAACTAAGATTGTTATAGATTTAGGATGTCAAGAACATCAGCTAATTCCATCCCCCATCTCATATTACAGACATCCCTTTACAGCATGAAAAAGTTAGAGAGGGCATAGCCCAAAGATTCTTATGGAGGGGGAGAAGAATCAAAGGAGAAGGAGGAGTTATAACAGAGAAGATAGGATTTAACATGAGTATGCCTGCTGAGTCACTATGTTGATATTTCTTTTAGCCTCCAGTATTTTGGAGCAGCTAGAAGGAAAAACCTGAAACTGTGGAATGTAAGCCATCCCAAACTATGAAATCTGTTCTGTAGATGCTTGTTGGAGTGTACTTCGAAAATCACTGATTTTCCTTTTTTTATATATATGTCATATTTCACACTAAAAATGTTAAAAAAAAAAAACATGTGGCAGTATCAAGTGTTCAAGGAACATGATAAATACAACCTGTACTCAAGCATTCAGAAAATGGATAGATGATAGACAGACAGATAAATGATATACATAGATAGGTGGCTAGATAGATAAGTACAATGATACAGTGAATGTAACAAAAAGTTAAAACTGGTGAAACTCAGGATCTGGTCTTGGGGAACAGGGTGTGTCAGAGTTGTCTGCATGGGGTTTGTATTATTTTTGTAATTGTCCTATACATTTAAATGTATTTCAAAATAAAAAGTTTAGAAAAAATGACTTTATCTACAGAAACTGCAAACTCATATTCTTTGCATCTTTTCCTATTTCCCCTTCCAAACCCCCAATCCAATATACTCATATTCACTTTGCATCTTTTACTAAGATGACCCTTCTGTCATGGTCAGGTCAATGTGTCTACTTAGCCAAGTTGTGGTACCTGTTTGTCTGGTTGGGCAAGTGCTGGCCTGTCTGTTGCAATGAGGACATTTCATAGAATTAAATCATGAGCATGTCAGCTACATCCACAGCTGATTCCATTTGTAATCAGCCAAGGGGAGTGTCTTCTGCAATGAGTGGTGCTTAATCTAATCAGTGAAAGCCTTTTAAGGAGGATTCAGAAGAGACAGGCTCTTCCTGTTTCGGGTGGCGAGACTTTCCTGTGGAGTTCGTCCAGACCCTCCATCGGAATCGTCGGCCTCACAGCCTGCCCTGCAGATTTTGGACTCTGTGTTCCCACGGACACGAGAGACACTTTCATAAATTTTTTATTTGCGAGTGTTCCCTGTTGATTCTGTTTCTCTAGAGAACCCTAATTAATACACCTTCCAAACCCCCAACCCAATATACTCATATTCACTTTCTACAGCTTAGAAGCTGGGGACACAACAGTCTAGTATATATGCAAAAGATATATGCTCTCATTCAAACCCCTTTTCCAGCAGAAAAGTCCTCTCTATCACCCTTAAATTCCTTCTTTTCCACCCTCCCATGTGCATGCCAGATTATTAATGAGGCGTCTATCCAAGCAGGTGGGGCTGATTAGTGAAATGCGGTCCCTGTTGGCTCTAGATGGACATATGAAACATTTCATCATCATCTTCAACATAAACTCTGTCAATATAAACCCTTTTGTCTGTATGTTTTAAAATCTGAGGTCTTCATTAGAGAAATGCAAACCAAACCACAATGAGATGTCATCTCACACCCACCAGAATGGCCATTATCAACAAAACAGAAAATGACAAGTGCTGGAGAGGATGTGGAGAAAGAGGCACACTTATTCACTGTTGGTGGGAATGTCAAATGGTGCAACCATGGTGGAAGGCAGTTTGGCAGTTCCTCAAAAAGCTGAATATAGAATTGCCATATGACCCAGCAATACCACTGCTAGGTATCTACTCAGAGGATATAAGGGCAAAGACACAAATGGACACTTGCACACCAATGTTTATAGCAGCATTATTTACAATTGCAAAGAGATGGAAACAGCCAAAATGTCCATCAATAGACAAGTGGCTAAACAAACTGTGGTATATACATATGATGGAATATTATGCAGCTTTAAGACAGAATAAACTTATGAAGTATGTAACAACATGGATGGACCTACCTAGAGAACATTATGCTGAGTGAGTCTAGCCAAAAACTAAAGGACAAAGACTGTATGGTCTCACTGTTATGAACTGACATTAGTGAATAAACTTGGAATATGTCGTTGGTAACAGAGCCCATCAGGAGATAGAAATAGGGTAAGATAATGGGTAATTGGAGCTGAAGGGATACAGACTGTGCAACAAGACTGGATACAAAAACTCAGAAATGGACAGCACAATACTACCTAACTGTAATATAATTATGTTAAAACACTGAATGAAGTTGCATGTGGGAATGATAGAGGGAGGAGGGCTGGGGACATAAATGAAATCAGAAAGAAAGATAGATGTTAAAGCTCGAGATGGTATAATCTAGGAATGCCTAGAGTGTATAAGAATAGTGAAATGTACAATGCACAAATTTTAAAAATGTTTTTGCATGAGGAAGAACAAAGGAATGTCATTATTGCAGGGTGCTGAAAATAGATGGTAATTAATATTTTAAAATGTCACCTTATGTGTGAGACTAAAGCAAAAAAATGTTTATTTGTTATAAAATTTATATTTTGACTAGAGCATTTCCTAATATAACTTATGTAGATAGTTTGAATGAACGTCATAAGTACTTGGAATCTCAGGTAGGAGATGAGATTTTGTTGTTTTGTCCAGAGTGATGCTCCAATGAATCCCAGAGTGATTTGATCAGTGAGTGGAGAAGTATTTGCAAGCCCCCTTCGGGGAATGGTGAGAACGGGGAGAAATTCAACTTCCCCAAGTTGAATTCTTGATATTCTCACAAGCAGTGTGGACAACCAAAGCTATAGGCTGAGCCCCCAGTCTTGGGGTTTGTGTTCATATGAAACTTAACCCCACAAAGGATAAGTCAAGTCTACTTAAAATTTAGGCCTAAGAGTCACCCCCAAGAGAGCCTCTTTTGTTGCTCAGATGTGGCCTCTCTCTCCAGCCAACAGGACGAGCATTCTCAGCACCCTCCCCCTCTCTTCCTGGGACATGATTCCCAGGGGTGTGGACCTTCCTGGCAACGTGGGACAGAGATCCTGGAATGAGCTGAGACTCAGCATCAAGGGACTGAGAAAAACCCTAGAATGAGCTGAGAATTAACATCAAGGGATTGAGAGAACCTTCTCGACCAAAGGGGGAAGAGTGAAATGAGACTAAGTGTCAATGGCTGAGAGATTCCAAACAGAGTCGAGAGGTTATCCTGGAGTTTATTCTTATGCATTAAGTAGATATCACTTTGTTGTTCAAGATGTAGTGGAGAGGCTTGGAGGGAACTGCCTGAAAATGTAGAGCTGTGTTCCAGTAGCCATGTTTCTTGATGATGATTGAACAATGATATAGCTTTCACAGTGAGACTCTGTGAATGTGAAAACCTTGTGTCTGATGCTCCTTTTATCTACCATATCAACAGAAGAGTAGAACATATGGAATAAAAATAAATAATAGGGGGAACAAATGTTAAAATAAATTTAATTTGAAATGCTAGTGGTAAATGAAAGCAAGGGGTAAGGGGTATGGTATGTATAATCTTTTATAACAATCTCTGTTATTGTTTTATTTCTTTTTCTAAATTGATGCAAATGTTCTAAGAAATGATGAACATGCAACTATGTGATGATATTAAGAATTACTGATTGTACGTGTAGAATGGAATGATATCTTAATGTTTTGTTTGTTGTTAATTTTTTTTAATTAATTAAAAAATGTTTTTAAAAGAATCTGAGGTCTTCAGAGTTAGTTACACTTGTGTAACACAGAAACGTAGGTGAACAGGAACTGTCAGTGGACTCACAATAAGTGCCCAAGGGATAAATAAGCCGAGTAGGAAGAGATATGGAATGGCATTTGCCTTTTATGGTTTCTCTATAAGGCACTGAATTTTACTTTAAAGAGAACAAATATTCTTTTATAATTTAAATTAATAATGTTATCAATAATTTCTGTTAATTCCCTAGAACACTCATGATATACTCCAAGATTACCAAATAAATTATAAACAAATCTCACTTGTCATTACTCTCCCATCGCACCTCCCCCTCAATCACATTAATTTAGCTCAGTATGTATTTGCTTTGCCGGGCATTTTGGCGCTGTTAAAATGTGTCATTAAAATGGCTTGGATAGGGGCGGGCCGCGGTGGCTCAGCGGGCAAGAGTGCTTGCCTGCCATGCCGGAGGACCCCGGTTCGATTCCCGGCCCCAGCCCATGTAAAAAACAAACAAACAAACAAAATATAATAAAACAAGAAAATGTTTAAAGATGTTTCCCTTTCTTCCTCCCATCCTTCCTTCCTTCTCTGTCTTTCCTTCCCTTCCTCCCTCTCTCTTTAAAAAAAAAAAAAAAAAAAAAAATGGCTTGGATAACAAATACAGGATAAAGTCTTCAAAATGTTCCTTAGCATAAAACATTACTTTCGTCTTTCGTGCAATATAAACAGTATTAATAGGTTGCAAGTGTTTCCGAGAACAATGGAAATGGTATTCTTTAAACTTTCAACATCCTGCAGTTTGACTTTCACCTTCGATACTGACTGCATGACAAATTGGATAACCCATAATAAGAAAACATCACACCACAAGATTAAAGCTCCAAGTGTAAAGTATCATTCATCAAGCCCAACACATATTTGCTTTTCTGTTGGCATCGAATTGTAACTCTTTCCCTGTAAGTTAAACAGACCCCGTGGTACAATGCTGATCCAAATCTGTGCGCTTGGCAAACATAAAAGGGAAACTTATCAGTTTTTGCCCATTGTATGGATATGTTTTTCTCCAACCTAAATGATCAACTTGAGTTAAAGTTTACTCTGTTGTCTATAAATGTCGCCAAACCCAGCATTTCAAGTTTGCGGAAACACACACACACACACACACACACACACACACACACAACAAAGATCTAGGTTTGTCCACTCTATTAGCCTGGCTGCATTAAAGCACTAAACTTGTTGGGAGGGTGCCAGCGGGCAGGGGGGAGGTGACAATCACACACCTGTTTGAGGCTGGAAACATGAAACCTTGGCCGTCCCCTTCAACGTAATGCAGGGTCCCTGGTTCTCGCCAAACGATGTATTTATTTTTCAGGGAGTTTGGGCCATACCACAGCCCACGCATGGCCCATGGTTAAGAACTCACATATTTGAACCAAAGCTTCATTAGGTAGAGAAATCATTGATATTTCTTGGTAGCAATGGCTCAATTTGGGTGACTACTTAATACTCATTTTTAATGGAGGAATTTTTATATGGCCTAAATGGAAAAAATAATCATGCTTTGAGATAAGAGTCAGTAATAATTCACTGCTTTTAGAGAGCTTTGCAGCTCCCTCCCCACTGGCCGTTACAATGAGCTGGCCACAGCTCTTGTCAGCCGTCTCACTCTGTGTGCTGGTTTGAAAGGATGTAGGGACCCTAGAAAAGCCATGTTTTAATCTAAATATTTTGTAAAGGCAGAATAATCCCTAGACTGTATGTTTGAAACTGTAATCAGATCATCTCCCTGGAGATGTGATTTAATCAAGAGTGGTTGTTAAACTGGATTAGGTGATGCCATGTCTCCACCCATTTGGATGGGTCTTGATAAGTTTCTGGAGTCCTATAAAAGAGGAAATATTTTGGAGAATGAGAGATTCAGAGAGAGCAGAGAACAGTGCAGCACCACGAAGCAGAGAGTCCACCAGCCAGCGACCTTTGGAGATGAAGAAGGAAAACGCCTCCCAGGGAGCTTCATGAAACAGGAAGCCAGGAGAGAAAGCAAGCAGATGACACCGTGTTCACCACGTGCCCTTCCAGACGAGAGAGAAGCCCTGACTGTGTTCGCCATGTGCCTTCTCACTTGAGAGAGAAACCCTGAACTTCATCGGCCTTCTTGAACCAAGGTATCTTTCCCTGAATGCCTTTGATTGGACATTTCTATAGACTTGTTTTAATTGGGACATTTTCTCAGCCTCAGAACTGTAAACTAGAAGCTTATTAAATTCTCCTTTTAAAAGCCGTTCTGTTTCTGGTGTATTGAGTTCTGGCAGCTAGCAAACTTGAACACTCTGCAAGCCATGGTACCTGGACTATGTCTCTTTTAAGGCCTGTTTCTTAATTTCCAAACTGCTGACTTTCATTCCTGTGTCTTCTTCGTAGTAGGTACTTAGAGTGGCTGTTTGTGGATCCTTTAACTGTTTAGCCCTTTTGGGTAATTCTCCTACATTGGGAAATTTCCCGCCTCTGGGTCCTACTTGCTCAGTAGAAGGACAGCTGGGCATCACTTCCCCAACCCACCTTGCAGCTGGAGTCACGCATGCGAACCAGTTCTCCCAATTAGACGCACCCACTCAAGAATTTAATTCCAAAAAGAATGAAGTAAAAAAAAAAAAGAAAAGATAGTGTCTTTTGGAATCATTTCTGGCCAGGGAAGGAAAGAGACATGAGAAGTCCCCGAGATTTCCAAGGTGGCATGAGCGCCACAGGGGCGCCTGCAGGCGGCAGGGCCTCTGCCCGGGGCTGGCAGGGGCGGGTCCCCCAAAGCTATCTGCTGTGTGATCTGGTTATTGTTCCTGCTGGGAGCCTCCAGTTCTCTGATTCGTAGCCCTCCTGGTAATTTGGCAAGCCATTTTGATATTCTTGAAAACATTCTCTTCTCCATCATTAAGTCACTTAATATTACTGTGCGAATACTGTGTACCAGGCACCCCAGCTGTAGGTGCTGGGGACCCAGGAGAGCAAACCACAGCTCTTGTCCGTGTAGAGCTGACATTCTAGTGAGAAGACAGATCATACACAAGCAAGTAAAAGACACAGTGTTCAGATAAGTGAGGAAAGGAAATGGGGACGGGGCAGGACAGAGTTGTCATGTTGAAGTGCTTGGTCAGAGAATGCCCTAGTCAAAGGAACAGGGAGCATTTGCGTGGACTTGAATTAGGGAGCTTGCCTCCTGCACACCTGGGGGTACAGAGTTCCCCCAATCAGAGTCACCAAGGGCAGCGTCACAGCAGGAGCACACCTTATAAATGTTGATCGAGTGATTGTCACCGTAGCCTCTCTAAAGCCGTCCGCTTATCCAGAGGGAAACTGCGTGGAGAAGAGCGGCTCCCTCATCCTAAGCTGATAGCTGGAGTGCAATTGATCCGGAACAAATTTTAACAAGCTTTCCTGGAAAAAAAATCAAGTCTAATTTAGGAATTATTATCAAACTACAGCTAAATTTACCAACTTTCCCCAAATACACACAGCAAGTCTATGTTTATTAACAAAGCTACAATTTAAAAAACAAGTAGATCCAGCTTATTTATTCTTAAATCTTCAAGTGGGTTTGTTTTGGGATTCTTGCCATGTAAATATCTGCTTATAGGCAACCATGAGAACTGGCACTGGAGTAAGATATTTTCTTGGTCACACATTCAGAGCTTAAAAAATAAAAACACTAGAGCCATTGACCTAGATGTACAGTTTTCATTTGTAAGTCCAGTCACAACTCGACTCGGAATCCAGAGGTAATAAAAGAAAAGATTGATAAATTTCAGTACTATATATATGTATATATATAAAACAAGACATAGATGGGATATAGAATGGGATACAAATGTAACAAATGTACCTAACTTTATATATAAATTATATACATATATATATAAATTTCAGTACTATATATATATATCAAAAACGCCATATACAAAGTCAAAAGACAATGAAAAATTGGGGAAAAAAATATTTATAATATGTACCACAGATAAAAAGGCTAATGTCCCTAATATAGATTGAAAAAACTCTTAAAGATTGAGGGACAAAAAAAACAAAACAAAAAACTGATTGAAAAATGGAGGAATGACAATTCTCAAAAAAGATATAAAAGTGGCCCTCAAACATAAAAAAAAAAAAAATCACAATTAGAGAAATACAAATTAAAGCAACACTAAAATATCATTTCTCACCTGTTATACTGGCAAAAGTTTAAAATCATGACACATTCTGTTAGTAAGACAGTGGGGAAAATGTCACTTGCAGCATAATGTGTAGGAATGAAAATTGGAACAACCCTCCTGGAGGGAAATTTGGCAATAACTAACAAAACCACACACAGTCTTACCTTTTGACCCAGAATCCCAGTTACAGGAATTTGCCCTAAAGGTAAACCTCCCAAAATATATATGACCAGGTTAAACATTGCAGTCTTGTCTGTAACTGTAAGATACTAAAAACAATCTGAATACCTACACAGAGAAGATTGGTTGAATGAATTATGGCGCATCCACCATTGAAGTCCTATGCCGCCATAAAAAAGAATGAACTAGGTCTCTATGAACTGACTGAGAATTATATCCAGGATATGCTGTTGAATGAGAGTAAATTCCTGTTGTTCAAACCAACCCATTGTGTGGTACTTATTATATTACCATATAACATAATATAATTATATTATATAGTATTTTGTCATATATCCTTAGGCCAGAAACTAAGGATGGGTAGAGAAAAGGTAGAAGTATGTAAGAAATGGAGAAATTGGGATGAAGAAGGAGTTTTGACTCTTAAAACCATAGTAATATTTCACATACTCAAAAAATAACCCTGAAAATTAATTAAAATCAAACAAGATATAGACGGGATATAGAATGGAATACAAATGCAACACATGCACCTAACTATATTACAAAACAATAACATCTACACTGAGGAAGTAAAGATCTGACCTAACAACTTTGGAAAACTTTGGATACTCCAAAGCTAAAAACAAAAATAACTCTATACAAATAGTGTACTCTATTTCTCACTGGGGTATGGGTTAGTAAGAACAAATTAGTAAACAATCACATGACCTGCTTACGCTACTAGAGTGACAAGGTTTTATCTATAAGGACAGCAGGTTTCTGGGGCTTCTCTGAAAGAGCATGATACTCATCATTCAATGACTTAGAAATCACTGGGTTCATTATGTTTTAAGAAAAATAAAAACCTACAGCAAACAATAGAGCATCTTAATTAGAAATCCACTCATTTAGGCAATGGTAGATTTTTTAAAAAATAAGAAAATGTCAAAAAAGTATAAATCTGGAGGTAAAGGTGGAGGCGGGCCCTGAGACTGTAGGGAGGCATGGAACGTGAGTCCTTTGGAGCAGCTAGTAAATAGCCAGAAACCGCCGGGAGCAACTGTGTGGGGGGCGTACACCAGTCTGGAACGGGTGGGAGGCTGAGATAACACCAGAGAGCTGTGAGGAGAGCCCCCACACTCAGAGCCTGGGGCCCGACCCCACAGGCCAGGCCGGCTCCGGAGACACTTCCCACGGGGAAAGATGCCTTCTCTACCAGGAGCGAGGGAAGGTATGGCTCAGCCAAGCTCCAACCGCAGTTTTCATGAACGCATCTGGTCTGCTGAATACAAGATTCAGGCAAAGATAAGCCCAGAGACAGCAGGAAACTAACCCGAGACCTCTCTCTCCCAGCAGAGTAGAAAAGGGTCTGATGGAGTAATAAAACAAACAGAGGCTTCTGGAGCCAGCTGAACTCAGAGTGCTGGAAAACGCTGTGCCCCTTTACAGAAGTGGGTACCAACTGTGGCTCATGACTGGCAAATTTGGGGGGCTGGGGGCTGGCTCTGGAATGGGATTTTATTTTATTCTCTCTCTCTCTTTTTCCTTTTTTAAAAGTTTCCTAAGTAGTGGATTAGAGAAAACCTCAGATATTTTCAATTGTCAGCACTTACCCAGGCAAGGGCAGAGTTAAAAGTAACAAGCAATTCCTAAAGGGCGTATCCGCGCCCAAGAAAAGCAGGGTGTGTGACTGAGCTCAAGTGGTGGCCCCCTCCTTCAAACAGTCAGATTCCAGGGGCTGGGAATTTGAAACAGCTTAAGCTTGCCTTCCACCTCAGCCTCCGTCTCAACCATGCTCCTGGCAGGTTGAGGGTTCACTAAGTCACACCACCATCCCCAGTGGGGAGCTGAGGACTGACGCACGCCACCTGCTGGCCAGGGCAGGAAAAGCACCGCGTCCAGAGGCCCCCCCAGGAAAGTCCAACAACCTGCTGGGCGCACCCCATGGAAACCATGGACAGATGACACCCTCCCCTGAGACCTGGGCCTGCCTTGTCTGGGAGAATCTAATTGAGGCTGATCATATCTGGGGGACACGCCTCAAAAATAGGTTCCATATACATATAATGCAGGAAATTATCACTGAAAATGTCCCATCTCTTGTGAAAAATTCAAAATGAAAGATCCAAGAATGACAGTGTACCCCAAACAGAAAAGATCCACATAGACCTACTTTAAGATGTTTACCGATCAGATTTTCAGATGTCGAAGACAAAGAGAGAATTCTGAAATCAGCAAGGAAAAGTGATCCATCACACACAAGGGATGCTTGATAAGACTATGGAGGTGAGAAGGCAGTGGTGTGATATGTTTAAGGTTCTGAAAGAGAGAAACTGCCAAGTAAAATTTCTATATCATGCAAAACCGTCCTTCAAAAAGGAGGGTGACCCTTTTATAATATCCCATATTATCGACAGCCCCTTCCAACATGAAAACCTTAGAACGGGCATAGCCCAAATACCCCTGAAGAGTGGGAGAAAGATCAAAGGTGATGGTGGAGTTATACAGAGAAGGTCGGGTTTAACAAATGAGTATGATTGCTGAATCATTATATTGATATTTCTTTTAGTCTCCAGCATCTGAGAGCAGCTAGAAGCAAAAACCTAAAATTGTGGAATTGTAACCCATACCAAAATCCTACAACTAATTGTTGTAATGTGCTTTGAAATTTATTGTATATATGTGTTGTTTGTCACCAAAAAAAAAAAGGAAAGGGAGCAAGAGAGAGCAGGTGGTCTGTAACAGAGAAGATAGGCTTAACAAATGAGTGTGACTGCTGAATCGTCATACTAATGTTTCTTTTTGTCACCAGTGTCTTGGAGCAGCTAGAAGAAAAAACAAAAAAATCATGGATTGTAACCCATACCAAACTTTAAAATCTATTCTATAACTACTTGTTAAAACATACTTGGAAATTTATTGCTTTTTTGTATATATGTTATATTTCACAATAAAAAAAATTTTTAAATGAGGAGGAGTTTTGGACTATTTTCAGACAGTCACTAAGAGAGTTTGTGACTAAAAGACTGGCTCTGCAGGAAATACTAAGGGATCACTACAGGCAGAGAGGAAAAGACAGGAGAGAGAGGTCTGGAGAAGGGTGTAGAAATGATGGTTATCGCTAAGGGTAAAAAGAGAAAAAATAAGATATGTCATATAAAATCCAAAAGACAAAATAGCAGAAGTAGTCTACACAGTAACAACATTAAATGCTAATGAATCAAACACCCCGATCAAAAGAAATTGACTGGTAGAATGGTTTTAAAACAGGACCCATCTATATGCTATCTACAAGAGACTCACTTAAGACCCCAGGACAAAAGTAGATTGACAGTGGAAGGCTGGAAAAAGATATTTCATGCAGACAACAACCAGAAAAGAGCAGGGGTAGCCATACTAATATCAAACAAATTAGACCTCAAATGTAGAACAATTAAAACAGACAAAGCAGGACTCTGTGCATTAATAATAGGAACAATTTATCAAGAAGACGTAACAGTCATAAATACGTATGCACCACGCCAGAATGCCCTACAATCCGTGAGGCACACACCAACAACACTGAAGGGAGAGTAGACACCTCTACAATAATAGTTAGTGCCTTCAATAAACCACTCTCATCAATGGATAGAACATCTAGACAGAAGGTCAATAAGGAAATAAGAGATTTTTAATAATACGCTAAATGAGCTCGACTTGACAGACATTTACAGAACATCACACTCCGCAACAGCAGGACACACATTTTTCTCAAGTGCTCATGGATCATTCCCCAAGAGAGACCACATGTTGGGTCACAAAGCAAGTCTCAGTAAATTTAAAAAGATTGAAATTATACAAAACACTTTCTCAAATCATAATAAAATGAAATTGGAAATCAATATGAGGAGGAAGTCCAGAAAATTCACAAATATATGAAGGTTAAACAACACAGACTTAAACAACCGATGCATTAGAAGAAATTACAAAAGAAATGAGGTAAATATCTTGAGGCAAATGAAAATGAACACTTAAATCAAAACTTAAGGGATGCAGCAAAGGTGGTGCTGAATGCCTATATTAAAAAAGAAGAAAGGGGAGAAATTGAGGCATTAACTGTAAACCTGGAGAAAGAATGGCAAACTAACCCCAAAAGCAAACCAAAGGAAATAAATAATAAAAATTAGAGCTGAAATAAATTAATTGAGAACATGAAAACAAGGCTCTAACTATTATTGCATTGAATCAACAAAAGCAGACGTTGGTTCTTTGAGAAAATCAATAAAATCGATGAATCCTTAGGTAGGCTGACACAAAAATTAGAAAGAAAAGAGAAAGAGTATGCAAATAAATAAAATCAGAAATGGGAGAGGAGACATAACTACCGACCCTGCAGAAATACAGGAGATAATGAGAAGATACTGTGAGCAAATATGTGCTCATAAACTAGACCACATAGATAAAAAGAACAACTTGCTAGAAAAGCGTGAGCAACCAGCATTGACTCGAGAACAAATAGATGACCTCAACAAACCAATCACAAGTAAGTAGAACAAATCACTGATCAGGAAGCTCCCAAAAAAGAAAAGTCCAGGACCAGATGGTTTTACATGTGAATTCTATCAAGCATTCAAGAGAAGAATTAATACTAATCCTGCTCAAACTCTTCAAAAAAATTGAAGAGGAGAGAAAGCTACCTAAGTCATTCTATGAAGCCAGCATCACCCTAATACCAAAGTTAGGCAAAGATACTGCAAGAAAATTACAGACCAATCCCTTAAATGGATATAGATGGAAAATCCTCAACAAAATACTCACAAGTAGAATGCAACAGCACACTAAAAAAATTGTACACCACGACCAAGTGAGATTTATTGCAGGTATGCAGGGATGGTTCAACACGATAAAATCAGTTAATGTAGTAGACCCTGTCAATAAATCAAAGTGGAAAACCACATGATCATCTCCATTGATGCAAAAAAGGCATTTGACAAAATTCAACACCCTTTCTTGATGAAAACACTTCGAAGGATAGGAATAGAAGGGAACTTCCTTCACATGATAAAGGGACTATGTGAAAAACTCACAGCTAACATCATCCTCAACGGAAAAAGATGAAAACTTCCTCCCTAAGGTCAGGAACGAGACAGGGATGCCCACTGTCACCACTGTTATCCAACATGCTGGAAGTTCTAGCCAGAGCAATTAGACAAGGAAAAGAAATACAAGGCATCCTAACTGGAAAGGAAGAAGTAAACATTTCACTGTTTACGGAAGACATGATACTATATGTCGAATATCCTGAAAAATCTACAGCAAAGCTACTAGAGCTAATAAATGAGTACAGAAAAGGATCAGAGTACAAGATCAACACACCAAAATCAATAGTGTTTCTAAACACTAATAATGAGACTTCTGAGAAGAAAATAAAGAAAAGAATTAAAAAAAAAATGAATTTGTTTATGTTGGATGGATTGTATGGTATGTGAATAAAATTGCATTAAATGAAAATTAAAAAAAAGAAAAGAATTCAATTTACAAAATCAACCAAAAGAATAAAATATTTAGGAATAAATTTAACCAAAACCACAAAAGACCTATACACAGAAAACTACAAGAAATTGCTAGACAAAATCAAAGAGGAACTAAACAAGTAGAATGACATACTGTGCTCATGGATTGGAAGACTAAATATAGTTAAGATGTTGATTCAGTGCAATACCAATTAAAATCCCAACGGCTTACCTTGCAGAAATAGAAAGCAATAACCAAATTTATTTGGAAGGGTAGGGTACCCTGAATAGTTAAAAATATCTTGAGAAAGAGAAATGAAGTGGGAGGTCTCACACTGCCTGATTTTATAGCATATTACAAAGCAACAGTGGTCAAAACAGCGTAGCACAGGCATAAAGATAGATATACTGACAAATGGAATAGAATTGAGTGTGCAAAAATAGACCCTCTCATCTATGGACAATTGACCTTTGATAAGGCAGTCAAGCCAACTCAACTCGGACAGAGTAGCCTCTTCAATAAATGGTGTTTGGAGAACTGGATATCCATAACCAAAATAATGAAAGAGGGCCCCTATCTCACAGCTCATGCAAAACAATTAAGTCAAAATGGATCAAAGACCTAAGACCATAAAACTTTTAAAAGAAAATGTAGAGAAATATATTATAGATCTTGTAATAGAAGGTGGTTTCCTAGACCTTACACCCAAAGCATGAGCAATGAAAAAAGAAATCGATTAATGAGATCTCTTAAAAATTAAACACTTTTGTGCATCACAGGATTTGTCAGAAAAGGAAAAAAGGTAGGCTACACAATGAGAGGCAATATTTGATTTATACATATATGATTAGAGTTTAATATTCAGAATATATAAAGAGATTCTACAATTAAACAACAAGAAGAAATAACACAATTTAAAAATGGGCAAAACACAAAGAAAATATCAGAGAATTATGCACTCATAGGGACAGCAAATAGAGTACAGCTTACCAGGAGAGGGGTGGCAGGGACAATAGAGAGTTAATGCAAAATGAGTGTAGGGTTTCGATTTGGAAAAGTTCTAGAAATGGGTGGTGAGAGTACTGAAACATTGTGAACGTGATTGTTCCCACTGAACAGTGTGCTCGGGAATGGTTGGGATGGAAAGAGTCATGGTGTATATATATTTCTACCATAAAAAAGAGAAAAACTAAAGAGAGATAATGACGATTGAGTACAACACATGACTTAGATAGGATCTAAGAACGGAAGAGAAAAGACTCACAAGGACATTATGAGAATATAAGAAAATTGAAATGTAGAATATAGACTTCATATCAGTGTGAAAATTCTTGAGCTTGATACCTGATCTTAAGGCATAAGAAATATCCTTGTTCATAGGAAATGCAAATGGAACTATGATGTGTTCAAGAAGGACGGTGATAACGGTAGCGAATGTTAAAATGTGTGGGTCTGCGTATCTGGTCAGGTGGGGGTGTGTTCGAGCTCTCTGTATGGGCTTTCCGTTATTTTTGCAACTGTCCTGGTATGTTTGAAATTATTTCAAAATAGAAAGGTTAAGAAAAATGGGCAAAAGATATGAACAGACACTTTTTCAGAAGAGGATATAGAAATGGCTCAAAAACATATGAAAACATGCGGTCGATCCTGTTTGCCTACCCCCAGTGGTGCCATGGAAGGAGATGGACCAGAGTTGGGTGAAACTGGCCGAATGTGGATGTTGAGTTCCCTAGTAGTTCAAACAGTGAATTCGTCCATTTTCACACCTCTCTGACCCTGTGTCCTCATTTGTCCCTGGGAACAATGTTGCCATCAGCCACTATGACCTTCAGTGTGTTTGACATGCTGCCTGGGGCTGAGCATCCCACAGGAGCACCCACTGGCCTCTGGGTCACTCTGACCCACTGTGCCATAGAGGACTGGGGTTTAGGATTTGCATTATTCACCCCCATTCCCCATACATCACAGCACATAGTAGGTCCCCCATCATGGACTGGCAGGTGATTGGAGGAAGAAAGGATACTTTGCTTATGCCATCCATATGGCTTATCCAACTTTTCAGAGAGAGAAGAAGTGTCTGTGCATGTGGGTGTGTGGGAATAAAGGGTTAGGTTGGATCTCTGAAGCTTGCATTTGTGACACAATGAGCAAATGCTCAAGACTTGATTTTGATGTTTAATCTTTTAATGCAATTTTATTGATATGTAGTCACATACCATATGAATCATCTGTGATCGTTAAGCTCATGTGTCGGCTCGGTTAGGTTGTGGTGTATGGTTGTTTGGTCCAACACTGGCCCACACATTGCTGTGAAGGTATTTCGCAGATGTGATCAGCATCCACCATCAGCCGACTTTAGGAAAAGGCTCTGACCCTCTGTGATGTGGAAGGGAATCATCCAATCAGTTTGGAGACTTGAGAACAAAGAAGAAATTTCCTTTTCTAGGGAAAGAAGAAATTCAGCATCTAGATTATACCAAATACTCCCCTCTGAGTTTCTAGCTTTCTGGCCTCCCACATGGATTTCAGGCTGAAGACTTCAACATCAACTTTTACTGGAATTTCCAGCCTGCCAGCTTGCCCTACAGATTTTGGACTTCCCAGCCCCGATGATCGTGTGGGCCAAGTCCTTGAAATAAATCTCTTCATATGTCTAAATAAATAAATAAATAAAGATGCACAAACCCACTAACTATTAGGGAAATGCAATTCCAAACCACAGTGAGATATCATCTCACATCTACTAGAATGGCCATTTTAAAAACAAACAAACAAACAGGAAATGACAAGTGCTGGAGAGGATATGGAGAAAGAGGCACACTTATTTATTGTTGGTGGGAATGTAGAATGGTGCAACCACTCTGGAAGGCAGTTTTGTAGTTCCTCAGGAGGCTAAGTATAGAATTGCCCTATCATCCAACAATTCCATTGCTAGGTATCTACTCAGAGGAACTGAAAGCAAGAATACAAACAGACATTCGCACACTGATGCTTATAGCATTATTATTATTATTCACGATTGCCAAGATATGAAACAGCCCAAATGTCCATCAATGGACGAGTGGCTAAAAAAGTAAATCTGAATAAGTAACTCAGTGTTACAACACTGGCCTACACATAGAGTAATAGTCATTTCTTATCATCAGAGTAATAGTCATTTCTTATCTTTCATGAGAGCATTGTGCCATGAAATTTTATAAGGCTGTGATGGTGGGTTCTGCTGTCCACTTGGCCAAGTGATGATGTCCAATTGTCTGGTTAGGCAAGCACTGGCCTGACAGTTGCTGCAGGGATATTTTTTGTGACTGCATGATTAAATCATCAGACAGTTGATTGCATCTGTGGCTGATTACATCTGTGATCAGCTAAGGTATGTCTCCTACAAAGAGATTATCCATCAGTTGGAGGCTTTTTAAGGAAGAAGAAAGACTTTTCACTGCTTCTTCAACCAGCCAGCCTCTCCTGTGGAATTCGTCCAGACCCTTCATCAGAGCCACCAGCTTCACACCCTGCCCTATGGAATTTGGACTCTTCCATTCTCACGGTTGCATGAGACACTTTTATAAATCTCATATTTACAGAGCTCTCCTGTTGGTTCTGTTTCTCCGGAGAACCCTAATGCAAAGGCTTTGGAACATTAATATATTTTTCATTCCCTGGCAATGTGGGTCATGACTCCCAGGGATGAGCCTGGCCCTGGCACTGTAGGACTGATGATACCCACCTGAAAAAAAGGGGGAAAAGAAATGTAACAAAATAAGGTATCAGTGGCAAAGAGATTTCAAATAGAGTCAAGAGGCTATTCTGGAGGCTACGATTATGCCAGCTTCAGCTAGATACCACTAACTGCTATGGTATGTCAAGCCTCAACCATAGTTTCCTATAAACTCGAAAGAATACCCAGGGCTCTATCTGAGACTCTATAAAAGTTTCACTCACTAAGTTTATTTTCAGAAAACCATATGGTTCCTAGGCCAGACAAACCCTGAAACTTCAGAGGGACCAGTCTGTCCAAGGGCATCCGCCAGTTGCATCCCCTTACCACACAATGTCAACACCCCTTTTCAACATGAAGAAGTTAGAATGGTGATTGTCCAAATATTCCTAAAGATTGGGAGAAGGATCAAAAGAGAAGGAGGAGTTATAACAGAGAAGATAGGGTTTAACAACTGAGCATGACTACTGAATCATTATATTGATTTTTCTTTTTAGTCTCCCGTGTCTGAGAGCAGCTAGAGGGAAGTACTTGAAATGGTGAAACTATAACTCATACCACACTTTGAAATTCCTTCTAAAACTACTTGTTAAAATATACTTTGAAATTTATCACTTTTCTGTTATATGTTATATTTCACAATAAAAAATATTTTGAAAAAGAATGTATAAACTGATAAAAGGATAGACATGAAGATCAATGGAGTAGTTTGAGAGCCTTGTTGAATTTTTGTGACTATTTCACTCTCATTATTAAAAAATATTTTTGCAAAGTATGGCATTCACGTATGGCTCTTCCTTGGAGCTGTCACTGTTCTCTTGAAATGTCATTCCACTACCACTCCTTTGAAGATAATCCATATTTTACTTATGACTATTTTAAGATAGTCTCTTTTGGGTTTTTTAAAGTGCCATTGTGAGATATCTACTTATTTGTCCTGCTTGGGTTTTGTTGTGATTCTTGAATCTGTGTATTGGTGTTTTTCAGCAGGTCTGGAAAATATTTAAATCATGATCTCTTCAAATATAGCTGATGTTTTCCTCACTTTCTTTCTCCGCTCCTTCTGGAACTCCAATTATATGTATTTTGAGTTATCTGAGTCTATTTTCCACATGGCAATTTTTCTTTCATATTTTCCATGTTTCTCTCTGTCTAAATTCTGAATAATTTTTTCTTTCTTATTTTCCACTTCTCTAATTCTCTCTTCAGATGTGGCTAATCTCCTGTTAAATTTATGCATTCTCTTTGAAATTTCAATTGTTCTATTTTTTTTTTCCAATCTGGTAAGAACACCTTTTATTGTTTTCTTTTCCTACAATTGTTTCAAACGTGTCCTTTATTTCTTTCAGTTATTTTTGTAATCATAGTAGTTTTAAAGAATCTATCTGAAAATTCTAATTATCTCAAGCCTTGAAGATGTACTTCAAATGCTGTTTCTATTGGCACAAATTTATGGTTTCTTATTTCTTTGTGCACTTCATTTTTCTTTGCTGGGGTACGGCTCATTTGTCCCATAAAAAATTATTTATGGGCCTTCTTTGAGCCCTAGAATAGGGTAAATCACCCAGAAAGGATTTTGGTTGTTTCTTTAGGCACCTGGTGGTACCACTAGTTCTGAATAACTTTAAACAAAAGTTAGGACTTACATTTTTTGTTTTTTTTTTTTGAACTGTTCAGATGATGTGAATTTGGGCTGAAAAATCTGCAAGAAATCAGGCTTATAATTACAACTGCTCAAAGATTTTTTAAAAGATCTGTACTATGTTCTGGGGTAAGGAAAATTTCCTTGTAATTTCTTGGAGGTGAGCAGTTAGGGCACAGAGTGGATCTGCTTCCAGTTGACCCTTGCCCTGAGAGGGTAGTCCGGTGGGTTCCCTGCTTGTGGATTGTAATTTTAATCGTTTTTTTATTGACTAAATTTTATGGAAATAAATATGGAATAGTTATCTTAAACCCTAATTAATGGTGTAACAATGTTCACTGAAACTTTTTGTAAAAAAAAAAAAAAGCACCTTTTCTGAATGCAGCAATTGAAGTAAAAAAAAAAATGAAGACGACGCTGTTGATGATGGCAGTGGAAGTCATTACAAATCAATGAAAACCAGAAGAGTTCACATGAGATGTTCTCTGACGTTGATCCCGCATGTATTGAGTTCAGTTTTGAGGTCATAAGTGATGGCGGTATATTCATCCTCAAGACCCAAACATCATTTACATGCAGAACATGAAAAAATAGGCTCAAAACCAAAAGAATTATTTGAAAGGAAGAATACTGAATTATGATGTTCAATATTTCACATGTAAAATTGGCACTTTGCTAGATATTTTCAAATTTTACATTTATTTGATTATCAGCATGATTGAACACATTAGGGGAATTCTTATTCCTTATATTTTAATATAATTTTATTTTTATTATGGTAACATATATATATATACCAAAAATTATCATTATAGACATTTTTTTAGTGTACAGTTCAGTGGCATTAAGTACACTTACAACCTGGTGCTGCCATCATCATCACCCATCACTAAAACTTTTCCATCATCCACAGCAGAAAGTCGGAATGCATCCAGCAGTAACTCCCATTTCTATTCCAGTCCCTGGAAACCTCTAATCTACCTTTTCTCTCTTTGAATTTGTTTCTTCCAGATATTTCATCTGTGTGGAATCATACAGTATCTGTCCTTTTGTATCCGGTTTATTTCATACGTGATGTCTTCCAGATGCATCTATGTAGCAGCGGGCATCAGAACTGCATTCCCTTTTAGGGCTGGATATTATGGGGTTGTATGTATGTACCACACTGTTTCTCCATCTGTCTGTCAATGAACACCTTGAGCATATCCACCTTTCGGCTATTGTGAATACTGCTGCTGTGGGCATTGGTGGGCAAATATCTGTTTGAGTCCCTGTGTTAAGTTCTTGGAATGGTCAGACCATACGGCAATGCTACATTTAACCCTTTGAGGAACTGCCAAACAGTTTTCCACACTAGCTGCACCATTTTTGCATACCCACCAACAATGCAGAAGGGGTCCATTTTCTCCACATCCTCTCCTACACTTCTTCATTTTCCATTAAAAATTTTTTTCATTATAGCCATCCCAGTGGGTGAGAGGTGCTATCTCACCGTGGTTGTGATTTGTATCTCCCTAATAATAGACAACGACGTGAAATGATGTGACTGTCTTTTCATGTCGTATTAGCCACATGGGTATCTTCTTTGGAGAAGTTTCTGTGCAAGTCCTTGTCCATTTTTTAATCAGGTTGTGTTTTTATTTAGAGTTATAAGATTTCATTATATATTGTGGATGTTAACATTATCAAATATATGACTTACAATTATTTTCTCCCATTCTATCAGTTGTCTTTTCACTTTCTTGATAATGTATTTTGATGCACGAAAGTTCTAATTCTGAAGTTCAATTTACTTTTGCTTTTGTTGTTCATGCTTTTTTTTTCAAATTTTTAAAGAGAAGTTTAATGTGAGATGGCTTACTCCAAATAAATCTGAGTAAAGTGGTGTGATATTGTCACAGAAATAGAAAATCCAAAAGAACGTGAATAAAACACAATTGAGAGCCTTTAAATAGACCCATGCATGGCTGACAATTTACTTGGTGGAAAAGATGGCATTTCAAAACAATGGGTAAAAGATTAAATTTCAGTGAATGATGTTGGAACAATGTTAAACAAAAAAAGCAACAGCCCTGTTATATCACCAATTCATGCCAGATAACTAAAAAGCTCTATATTAAATGTAAAGCAGTTTAAGGGAAATGTGGGAAATTTTTTTAAGTATTTATTTTTAATTGATATATATTATATATTCCCATACCATGTGTTTTAGTTTGCAAGCTGCCAGAATGCAATATACCAGAAAATGCAATATATCAAAAAAAAAAAAGGGCTTTTTAAAAAGGGAATTTATTAAGTTACAAGTTTATAGTTCTAAGGCCACGAAAATGTCAAAAATTAAGGCAAGGCTGTGAAAATATCCACATTAAGGCACCAACAAGAGGTTAGTTTCACTCAAGAAAGGCCGATGAAGTTCAGGTTTTCTCTCTCAGCTGGAAGGGCACACGGCGAAGTCTGCTTGCTTTCTCACCCAGCGTCTTGTTTCACGCATCTCTCCCCAGGGTGTTTTCCTTCTTCATCACCCATTAATGGGCTCTCAAGGCTCTGAAGCTTTCTCCAAAATGGTTCCCTCTTAAAGGGCTCCAGTAAGCAACTCCACCTTGAATGCGTAGAGACACATCTCCATGGAAACAATCAGAAAAGTCCCACCCAGCAATATTGTATGAAGATTAAAGGACTTGGCTTTTCTGGGGTACACAAGATTAAAGCGGTACACCATGTAATCATCCAAAGTATATAATCAGTAGTTCACAATATCATCATATAGCTGTGCATTTATCATCACAATAGACTTGTTTTTTCTTTTTGGTGAAAAATAACATACACACAAAAAAGCAATAAATTTCAAAGCACCTCATAACAATTAGTTGTAGAATGACTTTAGAAGTGTGGTATGGGTTGCAATTCCACAATTTTAAGTTTTTACTTCTTACTGCTCTAAGGTACTGGAGACTAAAAGAAATATCAATATAATGATTCAACAATCATACTGATTTGTTAAACCCTACCTTCTCTGTATAACTCCATCATCACCTTTGATCTTTCTTCCACTCTTTAGGGGTATTTGGACTATGCTTATTCTAACTCTTTCATGTTGGAGAGGGCAACTGATAAAATGGGTTAGGGGGATGGAACTAGTTGATGTTCTGGAAGGGCTGGCCTTCTGCATTTCAGGACTTACCTGGTTCAGGGACACACCTGGAGATTGTAGTCTCTGGAAAGTTACCCTAGTGCATGGAACCTTTGTAGAATCTTTCATAATGTCCTAGGTGTTCTTTAGGACTGGCAGGAGTGGCTTTGGTTGGGGTTTAGCAAGTTATAATAGGTAGCAATGTCTAACTGAAGCTTGCATAAGAGTAACTTCCAGGGTAGCTTCTTGACACTATTTGAACTCTCTCAGCCACTGTGTTAGATTTAGTTGTCAATTTGGCCAGGTGAGCATACCTAGTCTTGTTGCTGCGGACATAAGCCAATGGTACGTGAACCTCATCTGTTGCCAATTACATCTGCAGTCAGCTAGGAGGCGTGTCTGCTGCAATGAGTGACGTTTGACTTAATTGGCTGGTGTTTAAATGGGAGAATGCAATGTAGCACTGCTAAGCAGCTCAGCATTCCTCATCTCAGCACTTGCAGCTCAGCCCAGGCCTTTGGAGAGGCAGAAAGAAGTCACCCCGGGGAAAGATGTTGGAACCCAGGGGCCTGGAGAGAAGACCAGCAGAGACCATCTTGTGCCTTTGACGTTAAGAAAGAACCTCAGTGAAAAGTTAGCTGCCTTTCCTCTGAAGAACCAACAAAATAAATCTCCTTTTATTAAAAGCCAATCCTCTCTGGTGTGTTGCATTCCGGCAGCTAGCAAACTAGAACAGCCACTGATACCTTATTTGTTACACTTCTTTCCCCGTTTGGTCAAGATGGCAATGTGGGTTCCACAGTACTGGGGCCATGCTCATCCCTGGGAGTCATCTCCCACACCACCAGGGAGACTTTAACTCACCTCTGGATGTCATGTCCCATTTAGGGGGGAGGGCAATGGATTCATTTGCAGAGTTGGGCTTATAGAGAGAAAGGTCATATCTGTGTTGCTCATGCTTTTGATGTTATATCTAAAATCCATTGCCAAATACAAGGCCATGAAGATATGCCCCCATGTTTTCTTCCAACAGTTTTATGGTTTTAGCTCTTATATTTAGGTTATTGGTCCATTTTTAGTTAATTTTTCATTTATGGTGTGAGGTAGGGGTCCAACTTCATTCTTTTGCATGTGGATATCCAATTTTCCCAGCACCATTTAAGAGACTGTTCTTTCTCCATTGAGTAGACTTCACACTTTTGTGAAGAATCAATAGGCCATAGATGTCTGGGTTTATTTCTGGACTCAGTTCTATCCCATTGTCTATATGGGATATTCTTATCTCCATACATACCATGAGGTTTTTATCACTCTAACTCTGTAGTAAATTTCAAAGTCAGGGTGTTTGAATCTTTGTTCTTCATTTTCAAGAATATTTTGTTTCTTCAGGGCCTGTAGCTATTCCATAAGAATTTGAGGATTGAGTTTTCTATAGTTTCCTTTTGTGGAGGAAGAGGAATTTATCAAGCAGAGTAGAATAGGTTGTGCTGTGATACAAGCAATCCCCAAAGCAGCTTGCAACATCAAGGGTTTATTTTCCCTCGTATGACATGGCCCATGGGTCTGCCGTGCCCCGTGCATCATGCTTCACTCTGGGAGCAGAGGTAACACGGCTTCTCTGGCACATTTCTAGCTATCACAGCACAGATAAGACAGACTTAGTCAGCCATGAACTGGGTTTTAAGATTCTGCTTATAAATGGCATGATGTCATTTCTGCCCATACGCCATTGGTCAGGGCAAGCTCCATGGCCACTCCTGACCACGTGACCCTCCCACAGGAGGGGCGCCTCAATCCTAATGCCGAGCCAGATGTCAGTGGCGTGAAGAACTATGATTTAACCTCCAACCCCATGAGTTGCAGCAAATAATTTGAACAGTACACAACCTACCAAAAGGAGGCCTATCAGGTTTATATTTGTGTTATTCTGGCTTCAGGCCATTTTGTTGGAACTTCTTTTCCTCCAAGTTCTAGCTCAATATGAATAGTGTGTTAGTTAGATTCAGTTGTCAACTTGGCCAGGTGAACATACCTAGTCTTTTTGCTGCGGACATAAACCAATGGTACGTGAACATCATCTGTTGCTAATTACATCTGCAGTCGGCTAGGAGGTGTGTCTGCTGCAATGTGTGACGTTTGACTTAATTGGCTGGTGCTTAAATGAGAGATCGCAACATAGCACAGCTAAGCAGCTCGGCATTCCTCATCTCGGCACTTGCAGCTCAGCCCAGGCCTTTGGAGATGGAGAAAGAAGTCACCCCAGGGAAAGTTGTTGGAACCCAGAGGCCTGGAGAGAAGACCAGCAGAGACCATCCTGTGCCTTCCACGTAAGAAAGAAACTCAGTGGAAAGTTAGCTGCCTTTCCTCTGAAGAACCAACAAAATAAATCCCCTTTTATTAAAAGCCAATTTCTTCTCTGGTGTGTTGCATTCTGGCAGCTAGCAAACTAGAACAAATAGCATTAGAATTGTCTGTTCCTTGAAAGTTTGAAAGAATTCACTAAGAAAACATTTAAGTCTGGAGCGGTTGGTTACCATCTCGATTATTCCCTGGTCAGTGTTGTTTCTATTTTCTGTCATTTTGGGTTCTATTTTGTTCATTTATGTTTTCAAGAAAAGCATCCATGTAATCCAACTTTTAAAATATACTTGTATAAAGTTTTATCAAGTACTATTATAAATTGTTTAATTTCCCTTTGCATCTATAGTTACTTCTCATTACTTGTTTCTGATTGTGATTCATTTTTATTATCCAGTATAGAAATATGTATAAAAAACAGCAATTTTGATGAGGACCATAATAGTTACTACCCCTGTGTTGTTGCAAAGATTAAATAAATTTATGTACGTACATTAGTGAGAACAGTTCCTAAGTAAGCACAATATTTGTAGTAGCCATTATCATTTATTGTTGCTATTATAATTTTCTGATAGCCATAACTGTGTTACAGTTCAGTGTTAAATTAACTTTATACGATTAATGAAAAGTTATACATAATTCCCTTTAAGAGATGGTATAAAGTCTTCTATCATGAACGATGTACTAACTTATACTACCTTAAATAACTTGTACTCACAGGTCAAGTAAAATAAAACTGCTGGTTTACATTTAAGTCTTGGGATAATGATTCAATAGGAGAAAATCATGTGTGTAAATCCATTGTCTTTTCTTAGAAATTATACAACGAGGAAATTTATATATGTTTCTGTCAATAAATTTCACTGCAAGTTCTCTATTTTGTTTCTTCCCAATTCTTTATTATTGCCCAGATCTTTTCCCACTGAAAAATAAAAGTGGGTTAGGCAGATCTCTAAAATCTCTTATCCTAACTGGACCATAGTAAAAGAAAAAAATCTGACCGCTGTATTCCACTTGTCTCCTATGGGAAATTGATTCTGACGTGAGCATTTTTTAAAACTTAGTAGCACTTCGTTAAGAAGATATCTCCTATGTAAGCCTAGTGCTTTAGAGCAGTATTTATAAAAAAATACAAGCGTTCATTAAATTAACACAGTTTCTGTGTTTGACCCTTTGGTCAGTAAAGGCATCGTCACGACAGACCCAATTAATTATATTTAATTTGAATAAAGGAAAGTCCTCATTAAGAAATGTTTAAAGATAAGGACAATATTACTTAAAATTTCTACTATAGCATTAATGACCCAGTGGGAATCCCTAACGTTTTACTTCTGTGAAAGTGGTTAGTATTATCTTTATAGGTATTGAGATCATAGCACTTACTTTCCAAAGCTTGTAAACAAGCAGTTTCAGGTCAGTTATTCTCCCCATTGTATTGTTTTATGTAATGGATTTGTTTAGAAAATAGCCTTTAAACAATAAAAGAGAACTTAATCCCCTATCTAAGTGACCCAAATCATGTTGGTTGTCAGGTTTTTCTTAGCTCCCAAGCGGTGCAGAGCAGGTATACTTTCCATATTCACAAACACGTGAAAAACACGGTCAAGCCGCCTAGCTCACTTTCCACGTCACTGCATTTATCCTCACTCCAATCCTGCAGCGAAGGTAACATCAGGCCCATTCTGCAGTGTGGAAGGGACCTGGGTCCTGCCCAATATCACACAGTTCATGTTCTTTCCCTGAGTTTACATTGTTTAAACATATGATGTTTAATTCCAGAAGAACCTTTGCTAGATTCCACTCCTATACTTCTCTTTACTACCTAGTAATAATGATAGAAAGTTTCTGAACTTATTTTATCAACATAGCAGAAATAAAATAATTTCAGTTTTTTTCTGAGAGAACCCACATTACTACTTGGGAACAACAATTTGATTTGGGACAAGAGCTGGAGAAAAGCAGGCTTTTTGTGGTTTTTTAAATCATACTGCCACCTTGTGACTAATGGTGAGCTAAAGTAAGTTGTCCCAAAAGCACAGTTTCAATTTCATCTGATCAAAATCCTCAACAAACAATAAGTGCCGCATGCAGAAACATTTTCTATTTGGTTGTGTCTCGTAGCAAAATGATATAATTATTTTCCTCTTGTTCACAGTGACCAGTCAAATTTCTGGCTTTGTGTAAACTGCCAAGCTGGAGCCAATGAGTATTCATTCATTTGTTCATTGATTCAGCACATATTTACTAAGCACAAGCTATGTATTTTGAATAAAGAATGCAAAGGTGAATAAGGATATATTCTAAGTTTCTAGATAACTGATGCTTGCTTCTGCAGTGATTGAGTAAATGGGCTCTTGAACCAGTCTGAGCTCAACCGCCAGATCTGCCCCCAAGCAACTGTGTGCCTTTGGACAAGTCGGCTAAACTTGCAGTGCATTGGCATGGTCACGACTAGCGTGGAAATAATGGCCCCTGACTCTTAGAGAGTGATTAAGTACTTGTGGAATACTTAGAAGAAGGAATCACTTTTGGTTTAAGTCTACAAGGAATACACCCTGAAGCAATCCTTGTGACTGGGGCTTTTCTGGAGGAGCGGATGCATTTCTCAGGTGAGATGAATGGCAGGCACAAGGCGTTACCAAACCAACCCTGGGGTGTGGGAACAAAGCCTCGTTCTCCAGAGTCAGAATCATCCATACTGATTTTATTTTATTATATACTCTTGAGACTGCCTTAAAAACCTACATAAAAACTTGCTCAGTGCAGAATTGCTTGTAATAGCAAAAAACTAGTCTCATCTAGTAGTAAATGGTTCAAGTTGTGAAGCCAGACTGCCTAGGCCTAAATCCTGGTTTTGTCACCTGCAAACTAGGTGACCTGGAGTGAACTTCCTGGGTGACCTAAGTGAACTTAACGCTGGTTTTTCTATTTCTTTGGAGGTGATTGCTCTTCTCCCGGCCTCCACACTACCTGTGCAGCAGGTGTGAAGAGTACCCCAAACTCTGCAAGCCCCTGAGAGCTCACCTTCCCCCATCCTTACCTGCAACATCAACCTTTAGACCATTAGGGGGTAATGTCACACCGCCCTCTAGCCCTCTTAACACAGCCAGGACCTCTAGGTCATCCCTCATGCCCCAGTCTCTTTTTACCCCATTTCAATCCTTTCCCAGCTCCTAAACCCCTTTGCCTCTGCCCTCTAAGAGGGTCTCACAGTCAATCATCAGCAATACTCCTTACATCCTCAGCTCTTCTCTGAATGCTCTCTTGAAGTCCTTGCTCTAACTGGCTCTCTGCTGAGGACGCTGCTTCCTCTGCAGCCCTCTCAAGGCTGCTCCTATGGCTCTCACACCTCTGATAGGTAGGCAGGTGATCCTCAGAGCCGTTCCCAGACCACCCTTCCTCTGTCTTCCCTAGAAAAGACCCACCTTGGACTCTCACGTCATCTGATATATTCCTATACGCTGACTCGTCAGTCACCCCAGATCTCACGAGGCCGCTCCCCTCATTTCTGGAGGATCTCAGCTCCGGGCTTGCTGTCACTTCCTCAACCACTACTCTCGTAATCCTTGGCGATCCCATTACAACACAGTCACGGTCGCTCCTTCTGAACTCCTGGGCGCTCAGTTCCTTGACTTCCTCTTCTCCAATGACCTTGTCCCCAACCTAACTCAGCCACCACATCCCATAGTCATAATCCGAGAATCAGGACCACATCGTTAATAAAACTTGCAACCCCTCCATAACTTCAATTTAAAACATATTCACTCTCTCACCAGTTCCTTCCATGTCTCTAGCTCACCACCTCTAGTATGAAAAAGTTTTCAACCCTACACAACAATCCGATCTCGCTGTCTTCACTGCCGTGACTCCTTCATTTTCCCAAATTAGATTCCACAGTCTATCACTAGAATTGCTCCTTTACATAAATCTCAGTAACACTCTTGTCTCTTTCTCAGTTATTTTGCACCGACCTATGAAAACCCCAATGCTGATTAAATCCATATCCTAGTGTATTCCATATTTAAACCTACAGAGTTGTGAATAGAGAAAAGCATCCATTCATGCTGACTGAGTTACATTAATGACACTAACTTCACGGGGTTTTTAGTGCTAACTGGCGATCCTGCATCCCTCAAGTCCTTCCATCCCCCTAATAGTAATAGCACAACGTAAATAGCCTAGGTACTTTCACAGACATTAACTCATGTAATTCTCACAACTGCTCTATGGTTTTGCTGGTCTGATTAACAGATGAGGAAAATGAGGTATAAAATGGTAAAATAACTTGCCCAAAGGCACATAGCAAGTACCGGAGCCAAGATTTAAACCCAGGCAGACGGCTGCGAAGTATGAGCTCCTGACTTCTCAAGGATTGTTTCATATTGTCTGCTCTGTCCTCGAACTTCCAACACCTACTTGTCCAACTTCAGCATCAGTTAATTACTTTGCTTTGTTTTCCTGATTAGGGCACCCAGCCAAGAACTTCCACAAACCCCCACTATTACATGGAATTGCATTGCCCACCTCAGTGCGCCTGCCTGTCATTCTGCCTTCCCTCCTCAATCATGAACATGCTCCTACCTAAGCCAACCATCCACCTGGGGCGCTCACCCCTGTCCCCTCTCCCAAGGACACTGCTCAGCAATTGCCCCCTCTTTCTCCTTTATGACCATTTACCTCTCTACAGGATTATCTCCATCAGCAAACATTCTATCATTTCTTCCAATTTAAAAAATATAGATGTCTTAAAACAATTACACCGTGTGAGAAAGAGCAAATCCCCCACCCTCCAAAAAAGGGCATTCTGTGATTCCATTTGCACAAAACTCTGGAAAATGCAAATCTGTAGTGACAGAAATTAGGTCAGTGGTTGCCTTAGGGAGAGGAGCCAAGGGAGGATCATAAATGGGCAGAAGTAAACTTTTGAGCATCACAGATGTTCATGATCTTGACTGTGGCGGTTTCATGGGTGTGAACATGTTAAAACGCATCAAATTTGACAGTTTAAATATGTGCAGTTTATAGCTTATCAATTATACCTCATTAATGACATTTTTAAACGCTCTTGACCCCACATCCCTCCAGCCACAGCCTTATTTTCCTGCCCTCCCTTATGGTAATGCTCCCCAGAGTTGTTTAAACTTCCAGTTTCTATCTCTCGTTTCCCTCCTGAACCCACCCCACCCAGGTGTTCACCCCACCACTCCACACTACAAACCACTACGTTCAAGTCAGTTTTCAGCCCTCCTCTAGCTTCAGCAGCAGCACTTGCCACGGTCACTTCCTTCTCCTTGAAGCACTTTCTTCCTTTGGGATCTAGGACAACATGCTACCTGGATTTCCTCCAACTCACTAACTACTCTTTCTTACTCTGCTTTGAGTATGTTCTCTTCAGGGTCTACTTCTCTTTTGTCTGTATCTGTTCCCTTGGTGATTTCATCTAATCTCAGGCCTTAAAATACCATTTACTATATATGTCCAGCCCAGATCTTACTGCTAACTCCAGACTCCTATATACAGCTGCTTGTTTGATAAATCCACTTGGGTGTATAATATGCATCTCAAACTTAGCACATTCAAAACCGAACTGATCTTGTCCCCAAAGCCTTTTCCTCCCAAACTCCCTTCATCCCATTAAATGCCCACTCTGTCCTTCAAATTCTCAGGAACAACTTTGGAGACACATGAGGTATATATTTATCAGCAAATCCTATGAGCTCCAGAAATTAACCAATTATCCTTTTCACCTCTACCACTTTGCTATTGGTATAAACTACTTAATCTCTCCCCTGGGTTCTTATAATTGCCCCTAACAAGTCTCCCTGCCTCTGCACTTATCCCACTACAGTCTGTTTTCAAAATGTCAGCTGGTTATTCTTTCAAAATGTACATAAGGTCAAGTCGCTTCTGTTCAAAACTCATTAGACTCCCCCACTCGTCCAACGTAAATACTCACCATGGCCTTAAGACCCTAATCTCCTCCCCGCCTGCTCCAGGGACACTTCAATTTTCCATCTTACTTATCTCCCCTCCTTCGCTCCATGACAGCTAAACTACCCACTTTGCTATTTCTCAAACTCACCAGGAATACTTCCACCTCGCAATTTTCGCACTCAGCTCCTAGATATCAACGCAGCTCCATTTTCATTCCCTTTAGGTCCTTGTTTGTCACCTCACTGACACCCTCCCTGACTATTTAAACTGCAACCCATCTAACACTCCTAACATTTACTATCTGTCTTCCTTGCCCAATTTTTTCTTAGCACTTATCATCCTCTGACCCATCACACATTTTACTTGTTTACTGAACATCCACCCCACCTAGACTATTAGCTCCAAGAGAGCAGGGATTTTTATTTTGTTCATTGCTGTAACTCCAATTCTCTGGCCTCTAACAGGTGTCTCAATAAATATCAGTTCAGAACATTAGTGTCTTCGGAGTCATTTGCCTGTAAATAACAGAAATACACTCACCCTCACCTAAGCGAAAAGAAGTTAGTAGAGGGATACCAAATCCCTTAGGGAGAAGTAAAGCCTGAACTAGTACGAGAAACAGAACGCCATCGGAACTAAGACGGCTTCTCTCCCTCCTCTGGTTGACCTACTGAAACACGTGGGTCTGCATTATTTTTCTGGACTTCAGCTTCATTCCCCTTTCTTTCCGTAGACCAGCTTTCTCTGCTAATGATCCAAACATAGCATTCCCAGCCTCCCTAGTTTTTCCAGATCAAGAAATGTGATTATAAATCCCTGCTTAGAGAGGGCTTGAGCCAGGCATTCTACTCCTGGTCCAATTAACTGTGACTAGGGAAGTAGGCCTGTGTCCTACCACTTACCTATGACAGCATTTTTTAATGTCTGAGAGGGCATTTCATTTGTAGAAAAGGCTAAAATAGCTACTTATTAAAGTTAAGCATTTAAAATAACTTTCCTTCAGCTTCTAAGTTTAATTTACAAATACTCTATTTAGAAATTTAGTTACATTTTATTTTCAAGGGGGTCTTTAAAAAATGTTTGATAAAGTTCATTTAAGTTGAATAGATTCAATTTCCTTAAACAGCCCCATTTTACAATTCAAATGTTCTTAAACTTAATACCATTTATACATTAAAGATATTTGATTTTCTTTTAAGAAGCACTTCAAACACTTGAACCAACAAGCAAAACCTTCCCAAGTCCTTAACTGTTATAAACATAATAAATTAAATGTACAGCGACTTTCTAAAAGTTCTCTGAAACATTTCAATATTTTTGCAGGCTTAGTAACATTCTTGAATACCTTTCAATCAAAATGACAAACTAACAATCTGTTACGCATTTAAATTAGAATTTTAAGGCCAATATGAAGTCAATTATATCTAAATACTTTAAATAGCAAATTCTAGTTTGTCCCAATGAATATAAAAACTACTCCTGAACTTAACACAAGTATTGATGACCATGGGAATTGTTTCCTAATGTTTTGAAATGTGCAATCATTGCACATTTCATTTGAGAACTGCAGCACTTGGTGAAGTTTTGTTAAAGGAATGAGTCATTTTGGCTCCAGCAGGCAGGCTGGTTCAGAGTGCTGGGATGATGAAGATTTCTATTTGGGGGTGTCAAGAGTGAAATAGCTACTGCATTTAATTCAATGTTAAATGAGAATAACACTCATTACCAACCTTGGATGGCTGTGAGAATCAAATGAAATAATACATGGGCAGATCCTTGCTTCATGTTATACAAATAATGGCAGTTAGCGTTAAGATGAAGGTCAGCTTATTACTCAGGGCAGCAGCCTTAGACTTCTTTCCTAAAAGCCACTGTGCCGTTGCTTCCCAAATCTCTCCTTCCTATGATTAGCAAATTTTATCAATTCATGAAAGGCAAATGATATCTATTTTTGAGCATATACCCTTACTAGAATATAAATGTATCCCACTTTTTTTACTTTCAAAAGAAAAATTTCTGACCTTACAGAACTAGTATTTTCTTCTATCAGAGAGTTCTCCCAGCCTGAGACTTACTTTCTTAGAGCTATTAACTACATGAGATGGGTAAGATTTGGGACATAGAAGGGTGGCAATTGTAAAACACATGTTAGGAGTCACCAGCCAATGAATATCCATCAGGAGATGATACATCTCAGAAAATTGAGACAAAAATAAGAATCTTTTTGTATAAAAATGCGATTTACATTGAACTTTTAAAGACAGTCATTTTTCAAAGTAAGTTACTCTAGTTTGGGGTCCTAAGACACAGGGTGATTATGGAGAACAGAGGGAAAAAAATCTAAATACAGAACAGAGAAAATATTTCTTAGAGTTGTACAAGAAAAGCTTCAAGCCCAGGTATGAAATGGTATTTAAGAGAAATGGCAAATTTTATCATTCCTTTCCCCTGGCCTGAAGTAAACTGAAACCTGGTAAGCAGGTTACATATTCAGGGGAAGGAAAAACCAGATGGTCCAATAAGGTCTACAGAGTAAGAAGAGATAGTCAAGGTTCAAGAAATATAAAGAAAAATGCCCAGCTAGTGTCAATATTCAGAGCTGGCCACTGGCTCGCACTTAGACTAGGAAGCAGTCCTGTTACCAGCTCCGGCCGTGCGTGGGATCCAAGACGAGTCATGGCATCAAGAAGAGGAGAAGCAAGTGCGCCGGGGTCCTGGATCCCAAGGACACTGATGAGATGAAGAAAGAAGATTTTGTTGTTATTGCTTGGTCTTTTGTTTTTCCAGGACTGAAGTTTAAAAAAGTCTCAAACCTTCAGCAGGATTCCCAGTTGAAACCCACTGCAGAGAGGGCTTGTTATCCGAACTCCCACTGAGTGCCTAGCCAAATTCTGACACGGAAATTTTCCATATCAAAAGTTCTATCAACTCATTCAAGGTGGACAGACACAGTGACCAAGATAACTGAGGTCTTCCAGCTGAAGACGTCATAAAAAACCTAAAACAGCACACGGAAAACCATGTCTTAAAACAGGCAGTCATTTTCAAATAGTAATTATTTCAGTCTTTTCTGTATAATTACTTCGGTAAAGTTTTCTTAATGTATCAAAGAGATTCCCTTTCCAATAGTTAAGAGAGTCAAATCTATTTCAAGTCAGCTCTTTTTTAAGCAGACACTATGATTCTATCTTCTTGTTCTCTAGAAATTCGTCAGGTTTATGTTTCAACACTGAAGTGCTTTCTTTTCTTGTCATGGTAGCAAAAAGCATATCCATCATCCCCAAGGTTTCTAGTAGTTCTCTTTGGTAATCAATCTCTTTTTCTACAAGTCCTTGAAGTAACAAAAACTTTTTATCAACTACAGGTGACTGACCAATCACAGGCAGATAGATGTCTAAAAAGAAAGAGAAAAAGCACATTAGCTAGAAAAATCTTTCCATAAAGTAAGTGAAAAGTAGTATTTAGAAAAAGTACTAAAATATTATATATGAAGATTGAAACATCTATACTTAATTTACAATCAATTTACAACTTACATGCAAGCATAACAATGCATCTGGATGAATTCATTTCAAACAGAAATATCTATAGAAAGCACAGGATGGAGGTTCTGATTTCTCTTCATTTTCCCATTAAAAATTAGCCATGATATTAATAGATGTTTATAAAAATTAATTATAATTCACTTAATCCCACCAATATTAATTCAAAGTTCCACAATTTACAACTATATCATGTACTATCATTGTTGTTTATTTTCTCCACGAAAACACTTATGGAAATTGAAAAAAACAAGATAATTCAATCTACTTGAGTTTCCAAGTCTGATTTCATCATTTTATGTCTCTATGTTGCCAAGTATGTTAGGATTTTCAAGAATTTTTATCAACTACTTACCAATAATTATTTCAGCAGCATTTATCAAAACAGGGGCAAATCTGGGCTGAGACAGATTCCTATAAAGCAAAAAATCTGGTTCATGGAAACTTGTATTTTTTTAAAATCCTTAAATGTTCATCAGCTCTCTATAAAGTTCAAATTAAAAGTAAATATCTCATTTGGTAATAAAGAAGGATTTCAAGTTACAAAATGTAAGCATTACATGGAACAGAAAGCATACCTTATTAAAAAATTAAGAACACGGCTGATTTCCTTTTCATCCCGACCAGCAAGAGCATTTGCAAGGACGCCTCTTCGATTTAGCTCCTTTATAATGGAAACTGTAACCTCAGGTGTCTTCATTGTACACTCAGGCTATAAAAATTTTCAAATACTCAGTATGAGCAGGTAAGACAACTCAAGAAAACAAAAATCATACCCTTGGAACTCACTAACAGTTTCCAAGCTTCAATACGTTCTTATCTTTACAACCCTGAGTCAAGGTAACACCCAGGGCAAGTAAAACAAAAGAAAACAACTTAAAAAAATAAGCTCCTGACTTACCTCAAAGACTCTGTCAAGCGCCTTAGAGATCCTAAAATGTTTCAGATCCCTGTCATACAATTCCAGGTGTTTCTTTGCCGGCCTATTAATCAAAATGTCATCCTGTATTGAAAAGTAAATTTCCAGAGGAGAAAAGTCAAAGTCTATATAAAGTTCCATTCAAAATAAACTTTTTCATAGTTGCACTTTTTACCATGGCGCACCTCAACTATATCATAAAAGATATTCATATGTCCATAATCTAGATTAAATGAAAATGGGAAGCAAGTAATTTACTACATCAACATGTTCTTACTCTCCTATGATTTTTTTCTTTTAATACACATGCAAGAATTTGATTTCTGGGCAAAAATCCATCATTTCAATTCCTTTACATGGCATAGCAGACAGTGTAATTTAGTAGAAAAAGAAAGAAAGATCAGATGTTCCGTTCTAGTCCCACAACCATGGCTACCAATAATACAAGCCTAGATAAATCACAACTTCTTTATAGCTCAAGCTTCTCAGGTGCCAAATGGGGATATAATCAGCTCTACTGCTTTTCAGGATTGTTTAGAATATCAAATCAGGTAGTGTGTGAAAGATACTATTTTGAATGTGGCAAAGTATCGTAACATTACATCATGATTCTGGTTATTAAATAAAGTTGTCACTGTTCCCTATAACTCATTAACAATATCTCCAATAGAATAACCTAGAGATAAATCTGAGGAAGAGAAAAGCAAAATAAAGTTAAAAGCCATCTGAATTATATTTTGTAATTGTTCAGGGATGGAGTTGGCTAATCTAACAATTTCACTTTTTAAGAAATATGAGAAAGACAAAAATACCCGTTGCTTTGTGTAATTTTTTCCTTTAATAAAGGTTCGATATGCAGGTCTTCTTCTCCTGGGAAAAGGATCCTTCTTTGCTTCAGATTTGCGATGTTTAACATTCAATATTCCATTGGTCATTCCTACAACTATTGTCTCATCTTCATGCTAACAGCAATTAGGAAAGATATATTAGTCTTTTCCTAAATCATAACTTACATAGTACTTTCTCTTCAAAATAACATTTATAGTACTTGTGAAAAATCATTATCATTTATTATAATTAAAATTGTGTATAATACTTTGGAAAATGGGTCTTTTATAGGGAAAAAAACTGGGATAACTGACTTCTATGGTTTTCAAGGATAAAATAAATAATATACTAAACCAATCCTTAAAAAAAAAAAAATTTATAGTGTTGTTTTTTTGCTTATACATTCACCAAAAATGATATTCAGAAATAGATGCTGCACCTAAAAAGGAGCTATGCCAAAAAGTTAGAGCAAAATAACCTGTCGCTAGGATATCATTACATTGATAGAACTTACTATAGTCATTACAACTACCACTGGCAGCTTGAATAAAAATAAATACAGAATTAATGACACTGCCAAAGTCTTCCGCATCCTTTTATTAGAAAAAAGATCACATGGTGGCATGACTTCACACAGTCCTGCCAAGAAAATATTTTGGAGTAAGTTTTCCCTCCCACAATGCAGATTTCTATATAATGTGTTCAAATTCCTCTGCTCCAAATATGGCTCTCCACAATTCTTTAAGGTGAACATTCCAGAAAAAGCAGTCAACAGAGAAAAACGTATTTCATTTTGTTGCTCCATTATCCCTTTCTTAGCTCAGAGAACCAACTTGCCTTTCTAGAGTATTCCAATACCCTTGAGTTAAATGTGTTGCAGTAAGATTTATCAACTTCCCAAGTCCTGCCCTGAGTGTTAGCAATGCCTGTGGTACTGCTGAGGTTACGCAGCAGGTGGGACCCCAATCTGAATTTATGTCAAATCATCCCAACAAGTCAAATATTCGAGCAATTCTCTTAGATTAAACATCTGAAGTGGCAAGAATAAAATAAGACTTATTCAAATCCAAAGGTTTGTAAACCCTAAATCCCATTTTACTTTCATTTAACAGGCAAGGTTAGGGAAAGCTTGAAGAAGAGCTAAAAGTACTTACTGCAAGTGCAAGACTCAAAATTGAAGCTGCATAATCAAAACTGTGGACTACTTTGTAGGAAGTCGTGCTATATACTTTTACCTTCCTAATAAAAGAGAAAACTGTCACAATCTTTTTCAAAATGAGCATAAAATCTAAAAGTTTTCATTTTTTTAAAAATCAACATACACATATTAAAATTTATACAATAGTTAAGAAAAAGAATAAGCAATGTCAATTACAAACTAATTTATCACTGATTCCCTTCAAAAATGAACTGTGTTTCAGCACTAGCCATAATGTTCTTAAAAAGATTTTAACCATTTATAAAACAAACAGAAAGACAGACTATGAACCAACGTCCTCTGAAGATAAAACCTGGGAATAAAGAAAACTATCAATGAAAGGACAAAAGGACAGGGTATCTTAATCTCAGCACAGGTGACACTCTGGCCATGCAGGTCTCTGTCGTGGGGCTGCCCTGCACGCTGCAGGATGTTTAGCAGCACCTTTGGGCCCGACCCACTAGTCGCCAGCAGCACCCCTCCCATAAGGTACGACCACCAAACCTGTCCAGACATTGCAAATGTCCCCTGGGGGGCAAACTCACTTCAGACCGGGAAACACTACAAACAGCCAACCCATACTTTATTCTGTAGGGGCACATTTAGAAATCAAGTCCAAGATTGCCTAGTAACACCATTTCAGAGAGGTTATCAAATATTTACATAATAATTTCCTTTGTATAAAAATATTTTCTAGCTTTTAAAATGTGTATGCCTTTCAATAAACATGCTGAAAAGCATAAATAATAAAATTCTAGTAAAATAACCTTTATCTCATACATTTTCCTTCTTGCTAACTACGTGATTTTTGGCTATTTGAGTCTTTTTGTTTATGCAGGCAGAAATTTGAAATTGATATTTGGGAAATTAAGGTTACATATTGCTTTGGGCCTCTGAAATACTACATTGTATCATTTTTCACTTTAGCATTAGATTTGCTGGAAAGGAGGAGCAGTATATAGAAGATAATTTTAAAGATGAAAACAACGCATTATAAATCAGTTTTCCTAATCTGTATAAATGAATTAGAATTAAGTATATGGAAAAACATCTAAAGTCACATTGGATTATTGGGAAACATGGATAAATTCAGTTGGCTGTATTTTACTTTATGGTGTATGACTTTGTGGCAAACAACAGTATGTGGCATTTTTCATTCCTTCATAAAAATATTTTTAAAATGTGATTTAATGTTAGAAATAAAATACTTGAACAAAAGATGCCTCGAATATTTTATGAAGCAGAATTAAACATGCAAAGTGTAAAGACAGATTTGTGTTTATTTTGACTAGTTTGCTGCCAATTATGTCCTCTAAGTTTTTTTGCTATTTTATCATTGCCTCGTGTTTTTTAAATAACCATTGCTTTTGAAAATCTGAATGTCAACATTCTCAAAACTTTTACATGAAAAGTTTATATTTATATATTTTAAGAAATTACAATAGTAGCATTTTAATTAGTCTGAATGTTTCCAGGCATTAAAATAAAACATGACTAAAAGATAAAAAAAAAAATGTATAGGCCTTTTAATAAACATGCTGAAAACAAAGTTCTTTCATAATAGTGAAAAAAAAAAGAAATGTGGAAATAAAATAATTAAGAGCAGTTAACTATAAATAAATTCAGGAACAGTGCTGTCAAAAGCCACTGGCCACATGCTGGCGACTGAGCTCTTGAAATACGGCTACTGAAAATAAGGAACTAAATTTTTTATTTTTATTTTCATAATAATTTTTATACTGATTACATGTTGACATATTTTAGATACTATGGGCTAAATAAAATACATTACTAAAATTAATTTTACTTAGCTCTTTTTATCTTTTTTAAAAAACATTAAAATTTGTGACCCACATTATATTTCTATTGGACAGCACTGTTCTAGAACAATAACTAATGGAATACTAAACACCTATTAAAAATAGTATGTCTGGACCACATTAATGTACAGAAATTTTTACATATCTTAAATGTTAGAGGATGCAAACTAGAAAATATATACACAGTGCCAATATTTCAAACTACATGAATGTACATTAATGATTTTAAAAGAAACTACAGAATAACAAACTGTTTTAAGAGATTAATGATTGAGTGGTTCAATAAAATTGCTTAACTATATAAGTGACAGCAATAAATTACATCACAGGAGAAAAGACGGCTATATGTAAATAAAAGTTCAACATTTTTTCAACTCAACAGATTCTTTTTCTCATAGAGATCATTACTGGAATATTTATTTTATCACAAATACTGCTGAAATAACTCATTCTTCAAGTAGTAAACACTTGCATACTAATAATAATGAACAAAAAAATTAAATTGCTGACCTATCCAGTGAACCAGAGAGTAACCTCTGCCCGGAGCTGCTCAGACATAAACACGTCACAGTTTTGTGATGATTTTTCAAAGCCACTAGCAACTGTCCTCCTTTTAACATATCCCAGACTTTAACATAACGACCTCCTATAAAAAGAAATAATCATCAATTTGATTTTCTGCTTACAGATTCAAAATCTCAATCATGTGAAAAGGATTCTTCACTGGACACCACAGAGCATGGGGTCAGGTGGAGGACTTCAGAGCCACTGGTCTAAACCCTGCTAGTGTGGTAGGTGGTAACAGAAGTACCTACCTGACAGGACTCTTACCAGGATTACACAATTTTATATTTGTAAAGTGTGCAGAAGGATCCGGTTAAAGAAAAAAGTATAACCAAAACAAAATCATACTCTAAGAGAAATTTTGTATAATCATGGAAATACATGAGGTAGACTTCATTTCCTAAAAATTTTGTGAATTACAACAAAACTGAAAAACTCTGTAGTTTTTAATCTAAGAGCTGGACAGATGCTTGGAGGTAATTTAACTCAATTTCTTAAAAAGAAATTTTTAATCCAGCATCTTTTCTTTCAAAATACAAAGAGGAGTAGGGGAGAAGTGAAGTTCTCACTCAAACTGAAGATCTGCTTTGCCTGGGGCACGGGGCCTGGAACCTAATACAAAGTCCCATCTCTCTTCCTGCATATGACAGCACATGAGTGGGATTACAGATGGAAACCACTGATCTGGTCCAACTTCTCATTTTTAAGGTCTAGAGAAGCTCAGGGGCTACCCAAGGTCACACAATTAGCCAGTAATACAGCACAGATTAGCATGCAGGTTTCCATTTTCCTTATTCAACTTAATCTTATTTCCATTTCTCAAAATAGTAAGAAAAGTGGATAGGTCTGATAAGTTATCAATTTATTATTAAATCAAACAAGTACTTGGAAGAGTCTAAAACAGAGTAATTTCTACTTGGATCTTAAAATTAAGCTTAAAAAAGGCGGCACGCGTAGCCGTATATATACTATCAAGTATAACATACCTAAAAATCCTTCAAATGTCAACACATTAATCTTTATTGACAGATAAAAAAACAATTTATTTCTTCCACTGTAATTATGAAAATGCACTGTCCCAACATAATCAAAAGACACCTCATCTCTAGCTTTGTTTCAAAAGCTGCCACAGATTTCTCAGGTAGGAATGAGGAATAAGACCCATATTTCTGGGGTCAAACAAGATGGCACAGAGTTATATATAAAATGTGGGCTCTCTCAAGTTTGGGGAATAAAGATCTGTCATTTACCAGCTTCGTCTTAAACAAATTCGTCATAACTTCTACTTCCTTGGCTATAAAGCAGGAAGAAAACTAACAACCTTGACGGATCATGGGAGCATTTGAGACAATATTTATATAACATCATAGTGCCTGACTCACGTTAAGTACACAATAAATAACTGCTTGCCCCACTTACCAACTGTCTTGAGCAAAAACTTAGCCATGCAGTGCAAATGTACACTCAGAAACCACAAATGGCAACTGACAAAAAAATATGTGACTCAAGACCAACAATATTTGTGAAAGCAATTTTTAAAACAAATACCTGCTGACACTAGAAGACCTTCAGAGGGAAAAAGCAGGACACTCTCTACTGGCTGTCCATGTTCAACAGATATAACACTCTTATTTGTTCGTGCGTCAAACATCTTTACAGTATGATCGTATGATCCTAAAATGTCAATTTTTATATTATGTGAGTTTCAATGATTAAAACAACATATATATGCATGTATATATTCGTGCATATGCAAATGTACAAGAACACACACATATATTTTTTTTTGGTATGTGCACACACAAATACAATTTTTTATTTTATTTTTTGCATGGGCAGGCACCAACCCGGGTCTCGGGCATTGCAGGAAAGAACTCTGCCTGCTGAGCCACCGTGGCCCGCCCCCAACACATATATTTTTAAAGGGGAACATCTTTAGATTAAACTTTTAGACTCAAATGTACATTCATGAAGACAGCACCTCCGAATCCTCATCTACCACTGACGGTTCTTGAAGAAACACTGTGCAATACTATACGGATGCCCACTTGCTCTGATCCTAAACTGTTCCTACTGGCAGCTACTGCTCGCTACTGAACAGCCTGGGACTCCTTGCACGTGCACCCACTGCGATTCAACTGCGCAGTCTTTGCTTCCTGCTGCTGGAGGCCCTGTGGACATGAGGGCACTAAGACCATTACAACTGGACAGTCTGTATTATGTTTTCAGGGCAGCCTGATGTCTCCAAACACATTTGGAGGACAACAAGAACGACCACCAAAAGAAAAACAAGACAACTGGATAAACAGAAATATGTTCTTTTATGAAAAAGTTTCAAATCCCTTTATTCCAAAAGAATCCCAAAGCAATATTAAAGTATATCACAATAAGATTATCTAACTTGAGGAGAAAAAAAGAATTCACCAACCTGTTACAAAGAGATCTGAGTTCAGTTTGCTAGCACATCCACACCTCACATAATCAGAATGCTCTCTGAACATGAGTATTTCTTTGGAGTTTGGAATATCCCATAATTTAACTGTATAATCATCAGCCCCAGAGACCACATGGTATTTGTCAGCTGTAAAATCTACAGTATGAACTGCTCTGAAAGATCAAAGATAACTTATATTTAAAGGCAAGAAAAAATTCTATTTCTGGTATCTTCTAATATAAAACTCTCCTTTCTCCAAATAACAAAAAACAAAACAAAACAAAAAAAAACCAGCTCAATTTCAGGGAATGAAGGGAAAGATAATAGGAGAGAATGAAAAAAAAACCTTAAAATAGGTGTTTACTTGTGTCTGATGCTCCTTTTATCTACCTTATTGACAGACGAGTAAAACATATGAATTAAAAATAAATAAATAATAGGATGAACAAATGTTAAAATAAATTTAGTAGACTGAAATGCTAGTGATCGATGAGAGGGAGGGGTAAGGGGTATGGTATGTACAAGTTTTTTCTGTTTTCTTTTTATTTCTTTTCCTGAATGTTCAGAATGATCTAAGAAATTATCATGATGATGAATACACTACTATGTGATGATATCGTGAATTACTGATTATATACGTAGAACGGGATGATTATATGGTAAGAATGTTTGTTTGTATGCTGGTATGTTTAATAAATAAAACAAATGAAAAAAAATAGGTGTTTACCCCAAGCCAATTTAAAAACTGAAATACCTGAGCACTATGAAGTTAATAAGAATATTAAGCAATAGCCTTAACATTTTAAATTATGTTTTCCAATATGCCACAAGACCACTTAGCTGCTTAATGAAAACCAACATTCAAAATAGCTGGAGCCAAGGTATTTAGCTTTAATTTTAAAACCCCTTCAAAAAGGATAGCTCTTTAAAAAATAAATTCTAAAAAGACTTGTCTCTAAGTTGGATCATGCTAAATGAATTTCTGTTGTATTTTAAATGTTTCACTGATGGGGTAAGACCAGTTCTATAATGCATTATAAAAAATACTTTTGAAGTGCTCAAATTTCAGTGATGACACCAGTAATGCTGAAAACAAAGCTATAAGATAAAATTGTCCTGGCCATCAAATTCATCAAGGGATAAAATACTAAAAATCCATGAAGAAAAGAAAATCCACCTCCCTACTTGACTTCAAAAAGAGACCTTCTAAGGTAGTCTAGGCCTACAGAGCTCTCGTTATCAGTTACAAGGTGCGTTTAGGTCCACGGCCCCTAACAGCAACGGGGTCACAGACCTCTCTGAAGATTAAGGAAAGCTATAGAGCATCCCCTTAGACAAATGCACATTTCTTAAAACGTCACATACAATTTTAGGGAGTTCATGAGTCCCATGAAGCTGGGCCATGGGGCCCATGGTAAGCACCCCATTTTAGAACGACTGTTTTATGCCAGTTGCCTAGTTGGAAGCTTAAAGCAGGTACTAGCCCCAACAGGATCTTTGAACAACTAGCGAAAACTGGCATCGACATCTTCCTCAAGACTCTGGAAAATAGTAAAAGGCTTACAGTAACTGAGCAAGTGACAAATAAAGAAAATGTAGTTTTAAAAAAATGGTAGGAAAAACTCATGGCGCCCTGGCCGTCCCACCCCAACTGCCTTCGGGGTGCAGTATAAAGCCAGCCTGTACTCTCTGGTCTGGGCCTATTCCAGAGGGAGCACGGACACCGCTATGTGCGTACTGGGGTACCTGTATGTGGTACCATCTGTCAGGTGGCAGCCTGCAACACTGAGCCAGGAAATGCATCTCTACCTCATCCTCCCAGGACTTGCCCTGCAAGCAGAAGCAGCCTGCACAGACTAAAGCAGTGTAGTAGAAACAAGTGGAAGTGGTCTGGGACAACGGATTACCAGTTGTAAGACACACAATAGACCTTCCTGGAAGGGGAGTAGAGGAACCATCCAAATTCCTATAAAAGGGGATTCTAAGCCCACAATTAAGCACAAGCCCAGGACCAGAGGCCAACTCAGAAAAGACACAGGACCCTGCACTTCACTTTCATCTCAGCTGATCTTCTCGATAGGAGAGTTAAGCTCTGAAGGAGAGAAGCTGTCAACCAAAATCAATTTGCAAACACCATGAAGGTGTTTTTTGCACTGGCTGGTTTGTTTTTGTTAGTTCTTAACACCCAAGGAAATCTCTGTTTCATCAGCTAGACACAAACTTAAGGAACAACTCAGGAACTTAATTTCAGAGTTCATACTTAAAAATAAAAATTAAAATATACAATACACAACAAAAGGTTACAAGACAAAGAAACAGGAAATAATGCCCTATACAAAGAAATAAGATAAAAATTCAGAAGCCATCAAGGAAAAAATATCAGACTTCGGACATACTGGACAAAGATTTTTAAATAATGATCTTCAATATCTTCAAGGAGCTAAAGGAAAACAGAGAAAGAACTAAAGGATATCTGGAAAACAAGGAATGAACAATATAAAAATCTCAATAAAGAGATTAATCCAGTAAATAAAGTACATACAGGCACATAATCTTCACAGAACTGCCCTCTACGTTGTTATTCAAAACCCAAGAAAAGATTAAAACAAAAACAAAAAACGAAACATAAAAGTCAACTCTTACTTTGTATGGCCTTCAAATTGTCTGAGAGGAGCCCTCCCAGTTATATCAAAAAGCTGAACCCCACCATCTTCACTGCCAGCCACAAGTAGTCTACCATCCTGGCGAAAAGTAGCACAGTACGCTGTGTCTTTAAATCGGGAAAAAGTTTTTATAGGTTCTTGGGAGTATCGGCCATAAATGTGAATCTATCACAAGATAAAAAACATAGTATTTTACCAGACAGCTCAGGATCAGTAGTAAATAGAAACTACATGAAAGAAAAAGTTTTTAATTTAATATTATACTCACCCTTGAGGAGGCTGTGACAGCATAATTATACGGAGGCTGCAGAGAAAAGTCTACTTTTGACACTGCACCAAACTCCTTAATCTGAACAGGGGTCTTAATGAAAAATAATATACAGTATTAACAGAGTTACAACTGGTAAGACAAACTTAAGCATAATATAATCCCTAACAGACCACTTCTTTTCATTCTTAGCAACATTTATGAGATTATGTATAATACAGAAGTAAGAAGAAAGCAAATATGGTCCATAATCCCAGCACCCAAATTAAAGTAAAAACTAGATGGTTATAATCCACACCCTGTTCACTCTTCAGCTGCAGAGTTTTCAGTGATTCCTGCGGGGAGGGGCGGGGAGAGTTACATCTATACCAGCATATATTATATATTTAGCCATATTTTTAATGGCCACAAAAACGATACCACAGAAGCCATTCTGCACTTCGTTTTTTTCAATTAATATATCCTGACTAACTTTTCATATGAGCAATAGATTTAGCATTCATTATACGGATATATCATAATTTACTTTACCAGTACACGACTAATAGACATGGGCTCTCTAAGATCACTGATATTACAAGTAATACTTCAGTAAACACCTTTACATACATATTTTCCAGTAAACTTATTATATTCATTAAGTTCCAAGCCCGGAGACTGCCGGATGTGCTTGTTTTCCCTTTCCTTTTTTTTCTAATCAAGATAGATATCACCAATTGTCCTCCAAAAAGTCTGCTCTAATTTCCCTTCCTCGAATGGTAATGATGATCAAAAATTTTCATTTGTGCCAATATAACAGATGAAAAATAGCATCTGAATTATTGTTTCAATTTGTACTGATTTAATTAAGGATAAAACCAAAATTCTTTTAACATATATATAATGGCCATTTATATATCAACCTTTTAATCCCAAACTCTTCCCATTTTTCTACTTGGTTGTTCATCTTTTTAAAAATCACTTGTAAGCTTTAATAAATGGCATAGAAGAATTTCAAACCACTTCTTTCTTTGACTGAGAAAGGTGAAACTATATCTTCTTGCATGCAAGATTCAAATTCTAAAATTTAATTCATCTGGCACTGATTAATCATCTACTTTGTGCTAGGCACTTATATGGTTAAACTTAAGTATGTGGATTTTTATATAAAATCAAAAAAATGATCAAATATCAAATTATCTGCCCAAACCATACATTGCCTATAGACCATGTTAATTAGATTATCCAAAGCATAACATATACTGGAGACATCGGCATCACTGCAAATCTCCTCATCCTCCATTATCACCCACACTTACTTTATAGTTGTTCCAGTACAGTGTATCTTGGGTAATTTTTTCACCAAGAATAGGATACGTCTGAATAACTACAGGCTTATAACCAGCCATGGTTTCATATAATCGTACTGCTGTCCAAGGGTCAACAGTTTGGAATTGATACTAGAAATAATTATAGTGACTTTGCCTTAAATCTGAAAAAGAAAAATTTTGATATATATATTATTCATTAAACCTATATATACAGTTGTGATATTTCCTCTGCTTTCTTTGAAAGGACTGCTTGGTAGCTTATAAGACTAGTGACCAACAAACCACTTAATTCAGAAGTGATGATCGAAAGGAAGCAGGAAGGATACAAATCAGGGCTGAGACACTGTACTGTCTGCTCAGCTACACACACAGGCTAATGCAAATACTCACACACCTGAATGACCAGCTCACAACACTCAGGAATGAATCTGGCTCAGCCTTCTGGGAGCCAAAGAAAAGAGAAACCTAGAGTTTTCAATTCTTGACAATAGAAAACATTAAGGTGAAACTGCAAACACAAAAACTCAAACTTAAGATGAAATTTAACCTATAAGAATATATTATAGGGACTTGACCTTGTGACAATCTAAAAATGCCAAGAAGAAAGGAAGGCACCTGGGAAATTCCTAATATTCTCTCAAGCACTGCGAACTTCCAATTTAATAAACCAAGCCCTCTATATTGACTTTAGCCCTTATGAAACTTATCTGTGTAAGAAGCTAAGCCTACTTACAAACATGCCTAAGATCACCCCCAAAGAACCTCCTTTGTTGCTCATACGTGGCCTCTAAGTCAAACTCTGCGAATAAATTCATTATTCTAATCCCTCTCCCCCTACATGAGACATGACTTGCAGGGACGTAAGGCTCCCTGGCAACATGGGCCATCCCAGGGATGAACCTGGCCCTGGCATCAGGGGATTGACAATGCCTGCTGGGCCAAAAGGGGGGAAAGGAGTGTAACAAAGGAAGGTCTCGGTAGCTAAGAGAGTTCAAATAGAGTCAAGAGGTCATCCTGGAAGTAACTCTTACGCAAACTGCAGCCAGATATTACAAACTGCCACAGGATGCAAAGCCCAAATCAACAGCATTCCTGAAAACCCTAAAGAATGCCCAAGACTCTAAGACTCTGCAAAAGTTTTACTCATCAAATTTATTTTTCTGAAACTTAACCTCCCAGATTGTTCCGATGCCGGAGAAGCCCTGAAGCTTAGAGGTCCCAGAACATCAACCAGTTGCATTCCTCTACCCCATAACGTCTACACTCCTTTTCAACATGAAGAAGTTAGAATGGTCATTGCCCAGATATTCCTGAAGATAACCCCAATGAGAGGGAGGAGTTATAATAGAGAAGATAGGATTTAACAAAGGATTATGACTACTGAATCATAGTGTAGATACTTCTTTTTAGTTTCTAGTGTATTAGACCAGCGAGAAGGAAATACCTGAAATGTGGCACTGAAACCCATACTATACTCGGAAAATTGCTCTATAACTACTTGATAAACTGTATTTTGAAATTTATCACTTTTCTTTATATATGTTACAAAAAAATGTTTTAAAAAAGGGAAGAAAAGCTAATATTCTGATGTAGAAGCTTAAAATTAATTCGTTTTAAAAAGACTTAAAAGATAGGGAAGAAATTAGGAATAAAGCAATCCTGAAATTAAGTTCTAATTTAATGTGACAGAATAGCATAAACATGAATCTAAACTCTCAAATAGCATGTAATTAAGCCAAAACGTCTCTCCAGAACTATTCATTACGAGAGACTCAATTTATGGACTGTGATAAAGGGGAATGATTCCAGTGGTGATGCTCACTATCTATTCTGAGAAGCCTGAATAGTGTTATCAGTAACACCAAATCAATAGGTGAGGCATATTTTAAGGTTATTTTGATGAAATATGGCAATCATGATTAAAAGGGGCAAAAATTTTCTGCTACAATGTGTAAAACGCTGTTCTAGGCACTTGGGATACAAAGGTGAGTGAAACAGGTCTACTGCCAACACAAAACCTTTAATCTTGAGTGAGAAAATGGAGAAGTCGTAAGTAAACAAAAATACTAGAGGTGTCAGGTTCAGGTGATGACGCCCCATTGTTCTGTTGCTGTGGACGTGAACCATCAGCATGTGAAATTCATCTACAGCCGATTACACCTGCAGCTGGCTACAGGGAGTAGAGTGATGTTTAATTTAATTAGCTGGAGGCTTAAGAGAGAGGGCGGTAGCGAGCTCAGCAGCTCAGCACACCTCATCTCAGCACTCCAGGCACAGACCCACACGTGTGGAGAGGCCGGAAGGAAGGAATCACTCTGGAGGGCAGAGACCCACACGTGCGGAGAGGCCGGAAGAAATCACTCTGGAGGGCAGAGACCCACACGTGCGGAGAGGCCGGAAGGAATCACTCTGGAGGGCAGAGACCCACACGTGCGGAGAGGCTGGAAGGAAGGAATCACTCTGGAGGGCAGAGACCCACACGTGCGGAGAGGCCGGAAGAAATCACTCTGGAGGGCAGAGACCCACACGTGCGGAGAGGCCGGAAGGAATCACTCTGGAGGGCAGAGACCCACACGTGCGGAGAGGCTGGAAGGAAGGAATCACTCTGGAGGGCAGAGACCCACACGTGCGGAGAGGCCGGAAGGAATCACTCTGGAGGGCAGAGACCCACACGTGCGGAGAGGCTGGAAGGAAGGAATCACTCTGGAGGGCAGAGACCCACACATGCCGAGAGGCCGGAAGGAAGGAATCACTCTGGAGGGCAGAGACCCACATCTGCGGAGAGGCCAGAAGGAATCACTCTGGAGGGCAGAGACCCACACGTGCAGAGAGGCCGGAAAGAATCACTCTGGAGGGCAGAGACCCACACATGCCGAGAGGCAGGAAGGAAGGAATCACTCTGGAGGGCACAGACCCACACGTGCGGAGAAGCCGGAAGGAAGGAATCACTCTGGAGGGCAGAGACCCACACGTGCGGAGAGGCGGAAGGAAGGAATCACTCTGGAGGGCAGAGACCCACAGGTGTCGAGGCTGGAAGGAATCACTCTGGAGGGCAGAGACCCACACGTGCGGAGAGGCGGAAGGAAGGAATCCTCCGGAGGGCAGAGACCCACATGTTTAGCCGTTTGAACTCAGAGCCAAGAAGAAAGTCCAGGAGACGCCCACCATGCGCCTTCCCAGGGGACACGGGCCAGAGCAAAGCCAGTTGCCTTCCTCTGAAGACCACAAATATGTAACTAAATAAATCCACTTATCAAAAGCTGATCCATCTCTGGTGTGTTGCATTCTGGAAGCTTTAGCAGACGAAAACACTAGATACTTGATGTAGTTTGGAATAAGTGCCATGAAGGAAATTAACACAGCGATGAGACAGCAGGGAAAGGTCACTTTAGACAGAATGGTAAGGAAAGGCCTCATTGGGATGGCAGAAGGCCCAATCAAAGGGAGACTTGGGACTTGGGAAGAGAGCATCTGGGCCTAGGAACCACAAGAGCAAAGTCCGAGAGGCAGGAAGGAGGGTGGCTGTTTCAGGACGAGAAAGGCAGTCAGTGGGCACACTTAGCACAGAAGAGGTGATCGGAAATTCAGCTGGAGAGATAACAGCAATCAGGCCACAATCTTGTGTAAGAGTGAGAAGTTTAGATTTTATTCCAACATTGGAAGTCACTAAATCATTTTACACAGAGTAGTTAACATGATATGCTTTCATACACTCAGAAGACCTGAGCAGCTGTTATGTGAAGAATGGATTTTTTTTTTTTTTTTAGATTGAGAACAGGAGTTTATTGCCTCATGGTTTTGAAGCTGGAAATGTGGAAGAAACAAGAACAATTAATATAAAACATTCAACTGACTTAGTTGCAAAGATGGATGATATATAGATAGATATAGAAAGAATGAGAGTGAAAGTGAAGGAGGGATAGAAAACAGAGGTGTTGTCGAGACTGAATCCAAAATCAACTCATCAGCAAGGTGATGCTTTTGAAGAATGGATTTTAAAAACCAGTGAACGGTTTTTTTCTTGAAGACAGATTTAAATAATCTTAATATTCCCTTTAATTCTTAAATGTCTTAATTTTGGCAAGAAGTAGGAAGAAGATCAACCTTCTTCACTTTATGGCATCATAAAAGCAGCCTTCAGGGTGTGGTGTGCTCTGTGGAGGCCCAACCCTGGAAGTCTAAACCGTAGATCAGACGGAACATGGCCTATATCTCCATGCATTCTAATCTCAGAAAACTCTTCAAGTCTAATTACTCCTTCACCACCTTCCTGTTTACAGGAAGATACAGAGTTGTAAATCACAAGGGCGGTTGGGACGATGCACCCCTGGAGGAAATCATCTGTCCCAGGCTTCACATTTTGCTAACAGGTTAAAAGTACGAATTTGTTACGAGTACATATTTTAAACAGAAAATTCTTGTGTGATTTTCTGTGATATGGCCCTTGCCTACCTTTCTAGCCTTACTGCTTGTTATTCCCAGCCATTTATTGTTCCCTTAATACGCATGCTTTTTCTTGCCTCAATGCCTTTGGTCATTTTCTCCCTCTGCGAGGATTTTCACTTAGTTGTAGCTGAAACTTAATGGTTCCGATCATCAAATAGACTGTAAATGTGCACCTGTGAAAATCATGCTCAGCTCGCTGGCCACACAAAAACAGATAAGGGTCAAATTTGGTCCCCAGGTCTTAACTTACCCCACTATAGAAAACACAGGCAAAGGGGTACCTAACTGTCCTTGAAATCGTTTAAAGCTTTTTTAGAATGAAGTGAGGAGCAGTGGTTTGTCGGATTAAGGTGAGGAACAGATTTACATGGGGCTAACACTATGCAAAGGCATGGGGGCAAGGAATTTTTGAAAATGAAAATGACTAAAGAGAGGATAAAGCCTGAGAAACTGAGACTAAACTAGCACAAAACAATACAGAGTATGAAATAAATACTATGAGTAGTGTACAAAGCACTGAGAACTCAGAAGAGGAAGATTTTTATTCTAACTGGAGGCTCCCAGAAAGATTCAAAGCATACCATCTCAGCGGGCCTCGAAAGGTAACAGAGCCGATTCAGCGTTAAGACCTAGGCAAAGGGGGCGGGCGCGGAGACGCAGGGGGCGGCCATTCCAAATGGAAGGAGGTGCACAGCAGACGGAAGGAAATAAGGTGGTTGCCTTGGAGAGCTGCAAATTATCCCAGGGGCTAACAGGGAAAGGAAGGGTGTATGGCGAGCAGGAGAGAGTGTGGGAGACGGGAGAGGGTGTGGGGAACAGGGGAGGATGTGGTCGTAGAGGAGGAAAATCCAGATCGAAGCCAAACTGTGGGAACCCTGAGAGTAAGTTAAGGGATTTATTAAACTGCGGAGACTGAAGCTCCAAAAGGCCATGCCAGATATTACGGGAAGGCCCAGTGGGAGCCTGGGCCAATGGGAGCGGCCTTCACCTACCTCCGCCGGGCCTCGAGGGTCTGCGGAGGCACCCCGGCTCCACGGAAAGCTTCCTGGACTCCGCCAGCTCCCTTCCCTGGATTTCTCGGGCTCACGTGCGGAAAAGCACGCGGACTCTGCTAGGAGCTGCCATGACACACAGCGTACGGAAAGCCCAGAGCGTCGCGCAAAGATGGTCTAAAGCCTCAGCCCAGCCCGGCCCGGCGTGTCGCGCCGAGATGACGTAATCGCCCCGCCCCGCTGACGCCGCGGACGGCCAGGTGGGTGTGGCTATGGGGAGGAGGTGGTGTCTCCGGAGGGAGGGGTTGGTCCTTTCTCAAGGGGCCGGGAGGCGTCAACTCCGACGATCCTGCACCGGTAGTATTCGGGAAGCCGCGCTGCGGCAGGAAAGGCCTGGACATCCGCTCGGCTGCGGAAATACGCCACCAGGCGAGAGGCGCAAACCGGAAGTGACGTCGCGGCCCAGGCCCGCCGGATTTGGGGCCTGCCGGGAAGGTGGCGGCGGGTGGGGAGACCAGGCGCGCTCTCCTCTGGCCGAGGTGGCTCCGAGGCCCTGCCCGCCCGTCCCGCGGCCCTCCCGCCCCTGGTCTGGGGTCCGGCCCGCCGCGGCTGAGCGACTGTCTCCGACTCCCGGTGCCGGACCGCCTGGGCCTTGCCGGGCAGGGCCGGCCGGCGGCCCCTGCAGCCGTTCCCCGCCCGCGGGCGCCTGTCCTGGACGCCGGACCTTGTCGCCCTGAGGCAGCCTTCGTGGCCCGGCGCCTTCCTCTCCTTGCGGGGCGGGCCCCTGGGAGGCGCCCCTGGGCACGCACTGTCTCGTTGGGCTCGCCGCCCCTCCCTTCCCCGGGCTGAGCCTGGCCCGATTTCGGCTGGGTTTCCCCTTCCCGTCCTGGGCGCCGGCGCTGGCCCTGCTTTCCTTCCTGGGGTGGCGTCGGGCACGCCTCCCCCCCGAGCGCGGGGCTGCGCGTCCCCGTAGGCGCCGGCTCATGGCACCGAGGCCGTCTGGAGCGGCGCGGACCCCGCGGACGCCCTCTGCAGCCCCGCGCGTCCTGCCGGATGCCCTGAGTCTCGAACGACGCTCGTGACCGGCCTGCGCGGGGTGGGACCGCTGCTATAGGATTGGGAAGGAGCAGCCCCCTGTGATCATCCGACGTCCAGCGGCGCGTGCAGTCGGTTCAGAATCACAGACGTGTGAGGCCTTGCGAAAGGTGAAGTCGGGAGGCGTTCATTGAGCACCAGGTAGGCCCAGGTGCTGGGCTGTTGCAAGCGTTAGCAGAAGTCTTCCCTGTCACAGAGGAGCTTTTTATTTGGGGGGGGGGGGTTGAATGGAAAAGTTGAAGAAAATTGTAAACGCTAAAGTAGGGTTATACGCAGAGAGCTGGAAGAGCTCAGGGGCTTGCCCGTGGCCCACCCGTGGGTACGGCTGGGTGGTTGGTGCTCCCGGCATGAAACAGCACAGCCGGACCTGAGTGCCAAGGACCTCTGCGTTCCCCTTCCACCTCCACGGAACCACTCGAGTCGCTTTCTGTTGTTTGGGTTCAGTTCTTTCCTTTTCTAGAGTGTGTTAACGTTGTTACCTGTTACCTTTTATTATTATTATTTAGTTATTCAACCCACCCCCCGCCCCCACCCCATCCTCCACTGCTCAGGGGAAGTATTGGATTAGTTTAGTGCTGTTTTTAATTCTGATGGACAGGGTGAGCAAGTAGGAGTCAGAAGAGTTCATGCACCAACCTCCCTTTCCTTCTGTCTTGGAGAACATAATGCTAACCTTCCCTACTTGTTCTGAGGATAGTGACCATCTGTAAATGTATGGTTTGCTGACCCCTACTCCACTGTCATCCTAATGTAGTTTTCTCTTTTAATTCCAATTTTAGAACAGCCTTACACCCTCTCAAAATGTCTTAAAGTAGCAGTAAACCCTAACATGAAAAAAATTGCTGGATGTTATTAATTTGATTCCTGTCTCAGGTGAATATATCTTAGACAATTATATGTCTTGATTTCATTATTTTAGGAGCAGTTTTAGGTACAGTAATGAAATTTCTCTTAAAATCATGGTAAAGTCCATAGAGAAGTACCTGTGAGTACCTAACGAAAAATTCGTTTTAAAGTAATAATGAATGATTCAATAAGAGATGCTTTGAGAGTTAGCCTTTTATTGAGTTCGTGTCTTGACGCTCCATATTTGACGGGGGGGAGCTTTTCAGTAGTTCTTAGTTCTGAATACTTACTATAAAAATGTGAGATCCAAAAATTACGCTTTGATCCCAATGCCCTAGAGATGCTAAGGAAAAGGAAACCAGTCCATAATCTATTTTATTGTCCTTAAAAACTTAAGTTGCTAATATTTGATCCAAACAAAAACTGGTTAATTCCTCTTCAGTTCCCCAGAACCAAGTCTTTGTAAGGCCTGTCCCTGTCTAGGACTCATGGACGTTATAGGTAACAATGTTAATAAACTGGTCATAGCATGACTTCTGTCTTTTCTTAAATCCCCACTGAGAGCCACTTATGTAAGTGTTAAAAAGTAAACTTCAGGTAAGAGACTAGTGGGAACGTGAAATTTTATTTTCCATTTGGCAATGTTTAGGTGTATTAAAGGGAGAAAAGGTAATTTAAATTTTCTGGGAACCAGTGATGGGGTTGACTGTTATTAATTGGTCTTTCCCGGGATCCTGTGAAGTTAATGGTGATAGCCTTATTTTACAAATGATGCTGAGACTTAGCAAAGTTAAGTAACTTGTATGAGTTCACGTGGCAATAAATGGTGGAGTTTAGATTCATACCCGGGTTTCTCTATCTCCGAACATTGTGTGCTTTCTATTAGAATAGAAATATTTTTATTGATAGAGCAGGTTGCTTATAAGAGATATCTTTTGGAGTACTTTATTGGAAATGATTATTTTGTATACCCTTAACCTAATTTAGTATACCCTTAACCTAATTTAGTATAATTTTTTAAACTTTTTAATGCTTTGATTTCAGGTATTTTTAAATATATACAGATTTCAAGAATATTTTGGATACAGCTCTTTAAAGCCAAGAGGAAACCATGAAGAAATTTTTTAGTTATTGAAACTACAGTTGAAATCATGGCTACGTCAGCAAATCTGGATATTGGAGCCCGGCTGATAGTGGAAGAATGTCCGAGCAATTACAGTCTAACTGGCATGCCAGACATTAAAATAGAACATCCACTGGACTCAAATTCAGAAGAAGGATCGGCCCAGGGTGTTGCCATGGAAATGAAATTCATATTGCCTAACCGATTTGATATGAACGTGTGTTCTCGCTTTGTGAAGTCCTTAAATGAAGAGGATAGTAAAAACATCCAAGATCAGGTTAACTCTGACCTGGAGGTGGCATCTGTCCTATTTAAAGGTTGAAAGTTATGGTATAAATGTCTGCATTTAGTTTTGTTTATTTGTTGTTGTTTTTCTAATCATGAGATTTTGAGTTTGGGAAGAGAATTTAGAAGTCATCTTTTAATTGGATTTTCTAGAATCTCATAGAAACCAAGATTAAATAATTTCAGATTATGTGTAAATGTCTATTTTAGAGGAAGTGCATGTTATTTTTTCATTATTTCTTGCCTAAGCTTTATTTATTTATAGAGTTCCAACTTAGATTATCATTGTTCCTTTTCACATCAAACAAGAATAAGATTCCTGTGACTTTTCGAAGTGAATCAGCTTAAGTCTCTGTTCCATAGATGTTTAATTTGTTTTAGCTTTATCTGCTTTAATGCAGTGGAATCTGTCATTATGCTGTAGAGTTACTTTATAATGATCCTCTGAATAATAAAAGTGATCTCTTAGAATAAAATTGCTCAAGATTAATACAAATTTTTTTTCCTGAAACTTTCACTTACGGTACTCTATATGGCAAAAATAATTTAATGTCGCTTGATAAACATTTAAATTGAAGCTGTTATTCCTCATGTATTCTTTTTTAATATAGACTTAGAGCTTTTATTGAAATGCTCTGTTTTTAGAATATTGTCTTAATGTGATTTCATTTACTTTTCTTAGCTGAATGCAATATCCATGCATCTCCTTCTCCGGGAATTCAAGTAAGACATGTCTACACTCCCTCTACAACAAAGCATTTCTCACCCATAAAGCAGTCAACTACTTTAACCAACAAGCACAGAGGAAATGAGGTCTCTACCACACCTCTGTTAGCAAATTGTAAGTATTTGCCATTGATGTATTAAAATATTCTTATTACTGATATAATGATTTCTGGTGTTTAGCCATGTAACGTTTTTATTAAATGCATATTCTGCTTTTGAACACTTAAATGATGTCCTAATAGTTTCAGTAATTTAAAAACCTTTTCTTTTTGAAAAATGATTTAAAAAAATATGAATACAGGAATATTTCTATCGTATTAATCTGTTTTATGACATTGCATGTTAATAATTTATCTTCATGATTTAGATATTTTGCTATTTGTTATTTTTACTATCCTATATGAATAATGAATTAATGCATATCTGCATACATACATACCTGTATACATGCATACATATGATGCTACTCAAAAGCTTTTTTAAAAGCAGCTTTATTAAAATAAATTTACATACCATACAGTCCATCTGAAGTGTATAATCAGTGTCTTCTAGCATACATAATCTTTTGAGATTCTTCATATTTGTTTTTTTTTTGTTTGTTTGTTTTTTTTTTTTTTTTTAAAGGAAAGACAGAGAGAAGGAAGGAAGGATAGAAGGAAGGAAGGAAGGAAGAAAGGGAAACATCTTTAAACATTTTCTTGTTTTATTGTATTCTGTTTCTCCGTTTTTGTTACATGGGCTGGGGCCGGGAATCGAACCGAGGTCCTCCGGCATAGCAGGCAAGCACTTTGCCCGCTGAGCCACCGCGGCCCGCCTCATATTTGTTTTGAATCTATGTATTTGTTTGATTAAAACTGGTATTGTAGAAATATAAACTATTAGAAGTGCCTGAAAATGCTGTTATTGACATAAGCAAATGGAGAAATATTTATTCAAGATATTTAATATCATTAAGAACAACAACAACAAAAAAAACCTTTTCTTATATTACCAAATATTTAAGTATTTCTCGACTTAGGTTTCCCTGTTGAGAGTAAATTGAAATATTAACTTTTGAAGACCTGTATAGTTTTACTGTAAAAACTGAGTTTTTGTGAACTTTTAGCAAATCCAGGCACCATAGCATTTTTGGGGTTTGTGGAGTATAAGTTTCACATTTTACTTATTAACAAGATCACTGATCAACTACTGATTTTGGAGTGAAAGCTGAATTGTTTCTACTATAATTTTGAATTTGAATATACTAACATGAATATGAAACCACCATTCTTATAACTCTGAATCTACTTTTTAAAACACGTAGACTCATTCTAGAAGAAATAAAATAAATTGAAGTTTTTCTATGATAAACTAGAAAATATTCTATACAGTATAAATATATTAATGAGAAAAAATAATAGAACCAGTTAGAAGCAATTCGACTTAATAATTGTATTTTTGAGACTATTAGTTAAATATATATTCTAAAGTGTGGTAAAATATGTGTCTTTACGTTGGAAACATTAAATCTCTCCTGATTTTCGAATTGTGTGCTGTGGCATTTAATCAAGAAGTCTTCCTCATCCCCTATGACTCACTCCCACCACCTATTGGCCATTTCTGGTTTACTTATTTGAATTTGCATATGACTCCCAATTGCTTTCCTTGACTGAAGTCTAGAATCAAGTGATGCTAATTTTTAAGGAGAAATCTCATAGAATAGTGCATTTTTGGCAACAGTCCTATAATAAATATGTTATCTGAAGGAATTCTGATTATAGAATTTTTGACCTGCACAGAAGTACCTAAAAATCATCTGTTTTCATCCCTCGCGTTACAGATAAAAAACTGTTTAAAAACTTATCCAAGGTAACGGAAACCATTCTAGCCAATCCAATATGTAAGTTTATACAAAGGTTCCATGCACAAGGGTAACTTTCCAGAAACCTACAACCTCCAGATGGGTCCCTGGATGTAGTATATCCGGAAACCTAGAGGGCCCAGCCTCTGCAGAACATCAGCTAATTTCATCTCCCTATCCCATATTATTGATAGCCCCTCCAACCTGAAAAGTTAGAATGGCCATAGCCCAGACAATCCTCAAGAAAGGGATGGAAAGACCAAAGTTGATGGTGGAGTTATACAGACAAGGTTGGGTTTAACAAACGAATATGATTGCTGAATCATTAAATTGATACTTCTTTTAGTCTCCAGTATCTTAGAGCAGCTAGAAGTAAAAACCTAAAATTGTGGAACTGTAATCCATACCAAAGTCTGAAATCTGTTCCACAGTTAATTGTTGTGCTGTGTTTTGAAATTTATTGCTTTTTTGTATATTTGTTATTTTTCACACAAAAAAAGTCGATTGTGATGATTAAAGAGAATATGTCCCTTTTAGCCTCCTATATTCTGGAGCAGCTAGTTGGAAAAATCTGAGGTGATGGTATGGTAGCCCATGTCAGACTCTGGGATCTGTCCTGTAATTACTTGTTGAAGAGTGCTTTGAAAACTATTGGTTTTTCTTAAGTTTCCTTGTATATTTGTTATATTATACAATTAAAAAATTAAAATAAAAAAACAACTTATCCAAGGTTGCACAACTAGTTAGCCACGACTAGGCCTAGATTCAAGAATTTTCTCTCAAGGTCATTTTTCTATTTATGACCATACTCCTAATGTTAAGAAAGAATGTCTTGAAATTAAGAGTTTCAGGATTTTAATCTATTCAATCAACACAAAGAAACAAGGCTCTAATGTCTTTTAGACTTATCTTACTCATGCGTTTGGTAATAGAGATAACATTTTTAAAATTAAATGATCTAAACCATTTATTTAGAACAAATTTTATTCATAATATCATTTTGCAGATATCAGAATTATATTAAATGGACATAAGTAACAATTTTCAGTTACAGAATGGGTATTTATATTAATATATGTTTTGTATTATATATTTAGACAATAAAATTATAGTTTTGTCTTGAAAAGAAAATTTCCTGACAAACGGAAACCATGGATTGCTGTAAGTGCACCCTCCATATGTACATGAAGCATTTCTGTCATATTGTTTCAGCCTTGTCTGTTCACCAACTGGCTGCTCAGGGGGAGATGCTCTATCTGGCTACTCGTATTGAACAAGGTAATCATCTATTTTCAAAAATTTATTTAAAACAAATTTAGTAGAATTATTATATTTGCTATTTTTCTTTCTTCATTTTAATAAGGAAAGTATAAAAATTAAAATTTATAGTTACATGATCCCACCCAGCAGATAACCCAATGAATAGTGTTTTTAAAGTAATATAAAGTATAAAACCTATAACTTCCCTGACTATCCCAGAGTTCTTGCCAGGAGCAAACACTTAGAAGTTTCTTATCTTTCTAGAAAATTTTCCTTGAGAATATTTCTATTTATGTCTTGGGTTATGTGTCAGAGTATATTTATGCTTTTCATTATTCACACAAGAGGGAAAATATAGATGCTTTTATTATCATGCTTTTTTACTTATTGTTTTAGAGATCTTGCCATATAAGCACGTAAAGATCTATTTCATTCTTTTTAACAGTTCCACAGTTTTGCACTGTATTGCATATATTACATATAGTATATGTTTTTTATACTAATCTCTCTGGTGGTGGTTGATTCCAGTTTGTTGCTATTAAGTAGCAGTGATATTGGCATTCTTTTAAAATATATCCATAGGGTAAATTCCTACAAGTAGATTTATTGGATCAAAGGGTATGAGAACTTTTACTCTTGATATAAATTGCCAGATATGTGACCTCACTCCAGAATTTGAGAGTTCCTGACACAGGTTGTTATTAGACTTTGATTTTTGTTCATTTCATGGGTGTTTACAATCTCATGGTAGTTTTATTTATATGTTTTAAGTTGTGGTCTATTTGAGTTTCTTTTTGTGTGAACTGTCTGTTATATATGAACTTATATGAAATCTTTCTAAATGAAAGAACTTAATTCTTTATTATATTGCATATATATTTCCCAATTTGTCACTTTTTCTTTGACTTTATGACGTTTTTAAACATAGGTTTAAACTTTTTAAGTGGTAAATATATATGTTGTTTTCTTAGTGGCATCTGGGTGTTATATCTTTCATTCAAAGAATTTTCCACTCCTAGATTATATAAAAACTTACCCATTATTTATTCTAGAACTTCTCTGGTTTCCTCTTTTATACTTCAATCTTTGATCTATATGGGATATGTTTGGTGTAAAGAAGCAATGATCCATGTAGTAGTTAGGTTCAGGTGTCAACTTGACCAGGTGATGGTGCCCAGTTGTTCATTTGTGCTGGGCTTAAATCATCAGCATGTGAAATTCACCTATGGCTGATTACATGTGCAGTCGGCTCGGGAGAGCCTTCTGCAATGAGTGAGGCTTAAAAGAAGAGGTCAGAAGAGAGAGGAAACAGCTCAGCACAGTACAGCTCAGAGTTCACAGCTGGCACAGTCCTAGACATTTGAAGATGCAGACAGGACACACTCTGGGGAAAGCTAGGAGAGGACCAGCAGATGTTGCTGTGTGCCTTCCCAAATGACAGAGAAACCCAAATGAATGTTAGCTGCCTTTCCTCTGAGGAACTATAAATTTGTAACTAAATAATCCCCATTATAAAAGCCAGTCCATCTCTCATGTATTACAGTTTGGCAGCCTTAGCAAACTAAAACACATTTTGGTACCAGAGAAGTGGGGTACTCCTGTGTTTGCAAATGCACCAAACATGTTAGAATGGCTTTTTTAATGGATAGGGAAGGATTCTGGAAGAATTGTGAAGTGCTTGATAGAGAAAGCCTAGATTGCTCTGAAGAGACAGTTCAGTAGAAATATGGACTCTAAAGATACTCCTGTTGCAGATTGGAAGGAGGGCAATCCCAGTTTTGAAGTGGCAGAAAGTTTGGCAAAATTGATTCCTGATACTTGGCACAAAATTTATATTTTGGTAGCACATTATCTAATTTAACTTGTAGGGTCAGTTTACTCAAACGCCATAATTACGTGGAACCTTGAATAGGGAGTGAGATCTTGTTGGTTTGTACAGGTTAGTGTGATGCCCCAACATATCCCAGAGTAATTGCAGCAGGGAATAAAAAAATATTTGCAAAGTCCCCTTGTGGGACTGGGGAAAAAGGAGGAAATATTAACCCTCCCCATCTAGGGAATTCCTGACAATCTCACAAGCAGTGGAAACAACCAATTCAATGGTCTGAGCCCTTGAGCTTGGGGCTCACCCCTAAGAAACTTATTCTTGCAAAGGAGAAGCTAAACCTACTTATGATTATGCCTTAGAGTCATCCTATGAGATCCACTTTTGTTGCTCAGATGTGGCCTTTCTCTCTAAGCCAACTGGACAGGTGAATTCGCTGCCTCCCCACAACGTGGGACATGATTCCCTGACTCCCGGGGGTGAGCCAGAACCCAGCATCATGGGAACAAGAAAACTTTCTTGATCAAAAGGAAAAAGAAAGGGACAAAATGAAGTTTCAGTAGCTGAGATACCCTTTTTAGTTGATGGTGTATTGAAGTGGCTGGAGGGAAGTACCTGAAACTGTTGAACTGTGTCCCAGTAGCCTAGATTCTTGAAGACAGTTGTATAACTATATAGCATCTGGAGTGTGACCGTGTGATTGTGAAAACCGTGTCTGATGCTCCCTTTGTGCAGGGTATTGACAGATGAGTAAAAAAAACAAGGACAAAAGATAAATACATAGAGAGGGGATAAAGGGTAAAAAAAAAATTGCTTAGGTTTCAACACCCAATAGTGGTCTAAACAAAAAATTGCTTAGGTTTTAACACCCAGTAGTGGTCAGTGAGAGGGAGGGGTGGGGGGGTATGGGATGTATGAGTTTTTCTTTTGTCTTTTCTTTTTCTGGAGTGATGGAAATCTTCAAAAAAATGATCATGATGATTGCACAACCTTGTGAAATGTATTGTGAACCACTGATTGTATGCTTTGGATGGTATGGGAGGATATCTCAATAAAAATATTTTTAAAAAATTGATTCCTGGTGCTGTATGGAAGAGAAAATTTTAATGTGACAATCTGGGATATTTGGCTGGTGACGTTTCCAAGCTAAATGTGGAGGATACAGCCTGGTTTCTCCTTGTAGCTTATATTGAAAAATGACAAGAATGGAATAGATGAAGGACTGAACTTTTGGGTGCAAACAAACCAGAAATTGATGGTCTGGAAAATTCTGGGTTTCCAAAAAATGAGACCCCAGAGAATAGTGCTCCATGTGAGAATTTAACCCAACATGGAACCAGTCAGCCTTTACAAGACAAGACAGGGTCAGAGATGGAGTTATCCAGAGAGGATTTGTAGAAGGTCCTGTTGGCTGATGGGTTTGATCCCTGTATGCTGCCTTCCACATCACATTTTTTGTGAGACCTGTGTAGACAGAACCACTGCCAGTTTGGACTAAAAGGGACAGGAAAAGAAGAAATTGAAGGACAAACGGTCTGAGAGGCAGAACTATGGAAGCTAGGGTTTGAAGCCAAGAAACCTGTGCCAGGAAAGTGGGTCCACCTGTGTGTGTGGGGGTGAGTCTGCCCTGGAGGAGGAGGGTGGGCCTCTGCCTCAGAGTCAGGAAAGTGGGTCCACCTGTGCGCGTGGGGGGGGGGAGTTTGCCCTGGAGGAGGAGGGTGGGCCTCTGCCTCAGAGTCAGGAAAGTGGGTCCACCTGTGCGCGTGGGGGGGGAGTTTGCCCTGGAGGAGGAGGGTGGGCCTCTGCCTCAGAGTCAGGAAAGTAGGTCCACCTGTGCGCGTGGGGGGGGTGTCTGCCCTGGAGGAGGAGGTTGGGCCCCTGCCTCAGAGTCAGGAAAAGTTTTTGTGCCCCAGGCCTCGGAGAGGGTGGGGTCTGGCTCCTACCCCACTGTGCTGACGGGTTGAGTGAGTGCCCTGGAGATGGCAGAGGTTCCAGATGCCACCCAGATGCTTGAGGAGGGTGGGGCCAAAAAAAAGGTGGTTCACTAATGTTCCCCAGTGTCAAGCCTCCTCCCAGCGTTTGGAGGGAGCAGGGCTGCTGTGTGGCCCTGGGAAGGGCGGGGCTGCCGCTTTCTAAAGCCCAGAGGATGCATGACCTTCAGGTTTTGAAATCTAATGGAATTTGCCCTATAAGTTTTCAGAATTGTTGAGTTCTGGTGACTCCTGTTTTCCTTCCACTTTCTTCCTATGGTAATGAGATTGTTTATCCAATGACTGTTCCTTCTTTGTATATTGGAAGCATGTAACTTGCTCTAAGTTCACAGGTCCACAGCCAGAAGAGAATTTTGCCTTAAGACAGACCCTGCCTGAAACTGTCTTTGATGAGGATTTGTACTCTTTTTGAGTTGGTACTGTATTTGTATTCTTACTAGAATGATTAAAGGCTTTTGTGATATTGTGATGAAATGAATGTATTTTGTATATGGAAAGATTTAGTGCATTGTATGCAGGACAGATGAGCATCGTTAGGTGAAAAAATATCTGTTGTTTTCTATTTAGAGATTTAAAGTTAGCTGCCTTTCCTTCGAGGAACTGTAAATTTGTAGCTAAATACATCCCCTTTATAAAAGCCAGTCCATCTCTGGTATATTGCATTCTGACAGCCTTAGCGAGCTAAAACAATCAAGCTTAATTTTTATTTTCATTTTTCAAAAAATTAGTTGTCCCAACACTTTTATTGAATGGATGGTAGCATGTTAAAAAGTTTTGTGGGTTTTTTTTTCCATAATTTCATTCTTTTGTAAGAAAGGTTGCTTACTTAATCATTTTCTTTCTGTTTAATTATAAATATTTGGAGCATTGGTGCTCATCAGCTAAATAAATTTGGGGGAAAAATGTGGACTTGATACCTAATGGATTAAGTGTAGGGAATAAAATGGGGTTCAAAGGAATTACATGGTAATGTTTTTCAGATTATTCAGTCTTTATTCACATATTAAGTTAGCAAACTCTAAGAATTAGAGAATTCAGAAGCAGCAGTGTTAGCTACAGAATTGAAGATAGATTTAAAAGATTTTAGAGTTTTCTTATAATAATATCATACATTTATGTAAGGCTATCATATATTCTCATTTTTATTGTGATCTTCCCACCTATACATTGATGTAGGCAAAGTATCATTTGTGTATTGGAGAAATGGGCATGTGGGGAAAATTTACATATAGGCTGGTAATAGATACATACCCAAATACACAAGCTCACACTGCTGAAAAGTGACAACCAGGATTCCAGCTCTGGTCTCCTGATTCCAAGTCCAGTGTTCTGTTGATTGCCTTATACCTAGCATTTTATCATCTCTTGAGGTTTTTAATTCTAATAATATGGTGTATGAAGCCAGCTATATACACTGAGGTACATTTTAATACGTTCAGATTACACGTTGAAATAATACTTAATAGGATTTCACCAAACAAAAGTCACAAAGTGAACGTCATTAAGTGATATAATCAACATTTAGTGTGTCAGTATTTTAACGGTGATGTGGTTGTTAAATGAGATCACTAAAATTACTTTTCTTTTAAATAGAAAATGTTATCAATCACACGGATGAAGAAGGATTTACACCATTGATGTGGGCTGCAGCACATGGGCAAATAGCTGTGGTAGAGTTTCTACTACAGAATGTAAGGAAAATGCCTCAAATATGTATATGTATAGTTACTTAAGTTCAGTTAAGTCTCTGGTAAAGTTTTCCTATCTCTAGCCAGCTATATATAATGGCAGAAGTTACAAAAATATATCAAAAGTTCTTCGTGTTCTCATGAACAACCAACCTAGCTGGGGATGCAAGACCAGTCTTACATGAAACAGCGAGAGCTCATTTAATACTCAGCCCCTCTGCAGTGCCGTGGGTGTGGCAGTACTGTCAGCGTCAGAGGAGAAAGCTTCGCATGGAGGAAGCATGGCTTGGCTCCACAGTGAAAGAATAGTTAAGATTCAGATGGAAGGGACAGGGAGAGCACCTAAACAGTCTTGTTACCTTAAACAAGAGTTTGCCTTGTTTCTTTATTAACCACAGAAAACCACCTAAATTGTGTTGAACGGTAATTATTATTGACAGAAATAAGAATACTCTGCATAAATGAATTGAAAAGTCTTTTATTTTCACTCTCTACCCCAGGGTGCTGATCCTCAACTTTTAGGAAAAGGCCGAGAAAGTGCACTATCATTGGCCTGTAGTAAAGGCTACACAGATATTGTCAAAATGCTGCTGGATTGTGGAGTTGATGTGAATGAGTATGATTGGGTGAGTCAACCCTACCAATTTTAAAATTATGGTTACAAATTCTAGAGTTGATTTAGCTGTGGAAGGAAAAAATTTCTTTTATTAAATACATGAAAAAAATTAAATTTTAATGTCAAAAACTCAATTTTTAGTTCCAATTTAAGTATTCTTCACAAAGCGTTGAAATTACCGTAACCTACTTTTAGATGCCCAATTCCTAGTAAAACATCTCACGATAGTATTAAATTATTTTAATCTTGCTCACCCTGAAAAACTCTAAAGCATGTTTTCCTTTTGCAGAATGGGGGGACACCTTTGCTTTATGCAGTACATGGAAATCATGTGAAATGTGTAAAAATGCTCTTAGGTAAGCAGAGAAAAGTGAAAATTATTTAGAAAATGCCATGTGAGGACTTTGTTTTAGTTTACCTTGAGATTACTCAGGAGAATCATTATTGTTAAATGAGTTAATACCTCTTGGGGCACCTAATGCTTTAGAGTTGCCCAGTGAGAAGTAGCTCTATCATGCGCCACGTCTGCACTTGGAGCATTTGTCTTGCCTAAGTTCTCAGCTTAGCAATCATGTTTGAACCCACTGTTTGTTTCTTCTGTCTACAAACTTTATGCATAAGTTTCATCTTTAGTTGTTTGTACGTTTCCACTGCTCTCAAGTGTGAGGGCTATTTGCTTGGAGTATGTCCTTCCAACACCCAAATGAATTCTGTGCACCCCATGTACTTCATACTTGTCAGACCATCTTGAACATATCCTCCGAGTTTGCTGAAAATCTGTCTAGCACTTTGACTGTAAGCCAGTGATAGATAAACATATGCAAATTTTAATTTTATTTATATAGATTTTTCTATTTTGATCTAGAAAATGGAGCTGACCCAACAATTGAAACTGACTCTGGATATAATTCTATGGATTTAGCTGTAGCCCTGGGCTATAGAAGTGGTAAGTATTTTAGAACTCTGAAGTTTCATTTTAGTAAAGCTTTATAAATATTACAGTAGTCAAAGCCATTTTCATCACTTGTAGTCATGAACCATTGCCTATTTACCTAACTCCTGGTATATACTTTAACTGTGTGGCAAAGTCAACAAATTTTTACAAAATCTAGAAATGGCTTTATTTATCAATCCAAATAATTAGTCACTGGAAGATAAGGGTGCACCTATTTATAAGATGTGTTTACCATTTTCATAACAAACTATTTATAAAATGCTTTATAATTGATCTTTTTCTATTTCTTAGAACAATGTTGTAACTTTAGACTTTCCTTCCATTTCACAAATATAGAAAAACACTGAAAGTCCAGTAACTTGAACAAACTTACAGAAGCTAAAATTTAGTCTGCCACTGACTAAGTTTTAGCTTCTGTAAGTTAAAATTACAGAATTTACTGCCAGAGTCAGTGGCAGACTAAATTTTAGCTTCTGTAAGTTTGTGTTACGTTGCATTATTGTCCTCAGGCTATAAGTATATGCAACTTAGAAATTATTTCAGGATAAAATGAGGTATGCAACTTAGAAATTATTTCAGGGTAAAATGAGGTGTGTTAAGATGAATTCTATAAGTTTCTTAAAGTTTTGTAATCAGTAATTCAGTAATCTTGATTGCCTTATCTGTTCTAGTTCAACAGGTTATTGAGTCACATTTATTGAAGCTGCTTCAAAATATTAAGGAGTAGACAAAGTTGTCAGAAAATGTTGTTTGCTCTTCTGTTTACTTTTTAGCCCTGATAAATGATAGTGATGTTTACTTATAAAGTTTTTACCTCAGTTGCAATATTTACTGATTTTTAGTAAGTTTTAATATTCTTCTGAGTTATTCACTGGTTTCTAGTAAAATTAAAATTTTGATGTTTTTAAAAATGTTTTATTACATATTTAAAATTATAAATTAATGTTTTGTGGCATGTAAATTTTTATGGTACAGATAGTTATATATCTTTGTATCAAGTGTTGTAATTTGACATTTTCAGAAATTATTCTACTCGTCATCAGTCTTACATTAATTCATTGGCTTTATATGAAGTTTGCTATAAATCCATAGAAAACAAGTTTATTGTTGAATTTTAAAAATGCACTGTGTGATTGTTTACAAAATGGTGTAATAAAGTACATTTTCTTTTGAATGCTGGTTGTTTTAATTACATGAGATCATTAGATTTCTTTGGGATTTTAGTTTAAATAAGTTTTTCAGTAGGAAAAGCCCTTCATGAAAAGTTAATTCTTAAATAAAATTCAGGTAGTCTTTAATTCCATTAAAGGAGTATTGTGAACTCCTCTTACACTAAACTCTAGAAGATAGCGCTGTGGGCTAGAAGTTGATTTGACCACTGTGAGACTTGAGCTAAATCACTTCCTTGGAAAATAGTTTATTAATAGCTCTATATATCAGGTTCCTTTATATGTCAAGTACAGTGAGGATTCAAATAATGAGATAATATATGGAAAATGTTTTTAGAATTAAAAGTGTTAAATCAGTTATGATACTTTGGTTGTAAGCCACATAAATTTAATCTTGCTAATTTAAGCAAAAGGGGAATTAATGAAAATATACAGGATGGAAGAAAGTGCTAAACAAGCAATACCAAGGAATGAAATTAGAGCAGTGTTTTAGTTTCCTAGACTCCTGAAAGCAGATATCATGAAATGGGTTAGTTTGTGAGAACTTATTAGCTTAGCTTGCAATTTTGAGGCTCGTTCTCTCTCTTTCTCCAGCCCCCCCACCACCAAGGCCACTGCCTAGTAAAGCATTCATTCTCACCATAGTGTGAAATACAATGATAAAGAATGATTTTCAAAAGGTTAAAAAAATATTATTCTTGTATAAATATAAAATAAACACTTGTCAAAGATTTTTTCCAGCTCATTAACTAATGAGGAACCCAGTGAGATGTTAAAACCAAAAAGCATTCATAAAGCTAAGTTTTTATAGGCAATGTCAGGATAAAATTTCTGGATTAGATGTGAATCTGGTTAATATCCAACAAGGCCATAAACCATAACCTTTAAAATTATCTTTTCCACTGAACAGAATTTGCATTTCTACCAGGCAAAAATCTATATGATAATGTGTAATTTCACTAAAGCTGAAACATTTAGTCAATAGGAAATGATGATCAGTGGTTCTCAAACTTAAGTACACAACAGAATCACCTAGAGGGCTTATTAAAGTACAGATTCTAGCCCCCAACTCCAGTTTCAGATTTAGTCAGTTAGGAGTGGAACCCAAGAAGTGTAATTTTTAACAAGTTCTGAGGTGATGCTGCTGCTGCTGGGGACCTCATTCTGAGAGTTGCCACCCTAGATTATCCTTGGGTGGCTTTTTCCCTGGTATGATATTGAAAGGATGTTCCACCCTTGTTTCCTACTATGCAAGTTTCAAATATTTTTCTGAAAGTATCCTGACTTGGAATCATTAATAATGTCCAAAATTACTCTTATTCACAAAAAAGGCTGATCTCATTAGATTTGACCTCATTATTTACATACACGCAGCAGTCTAACCAGATAGGCTTCCTTAGTTTTTTTCTGCAAATTTAGAGGCTTAGAGTATTGAACAACAAGTAAGGCCAAAAATATTACCTTCTATTCAGAAGTGTTTGTAAGGAATATCAGACTTTTAAAAGTCTCTGTTATTGAAAAGCTAGTGATCAATGAAAAGGAGGGGTAAGGGGTATGGTATGTATGAATTTTTTTCTGCTGTCTTTTTATTTCTTTTTCTGAATGCAGATGTTCTAAGAAATTATGATGATGAATATGCAACTATGTGATGATATTGTGAATTACTGAATCAGTATCATCATATATATGACTCACAACATCATCATATGATTACATACGTATGTAGAACAGAAAAAAAAAAGTCTGTTATTTGCTCCACCATTCTGAGGTTAGGGGCCTATTCTAGTTTATTAGCTACCAGAAAGCAATATACCAGAAACGGAATGCTTTTAAAAGGGGGAATTTAATAAGTTGCTGGTTTACAGTTCTAAGGCCAAGAAAATGTCCCAATTAAAGCAAGTCTGTAAAAATGTCCAAATTAAGGCACCAGCAAGAGGTTACTTTCATGCAAGAAAGGCGGATGACATTCAGGGTTTCTCTCTCAACTGGGAAGGCACATGGCAACATCTGCTAGCTTTCTCTCCAGGCCTCTTGTTTCATGAAGCTTCCCGAAGGGCATTTTTACTCCCAAAGGTCTCGGGCTGTGTGGGCTTTTCTGGTTCGTGGCTGTCTCGTGTCTCTAAAAGGGACTCTCTCAAAATGTTTCCTCTTTTAAAGGATTCTAGTCAAGGCCCACCTGGAATGGATGGAGTCACATTTTCAGATGTTAATACCCACAATTGGGTGAGTCTCATCTCCATGGGAGCTATCAGAAAGCTCCCAGCCAGCAATATTGAATGAGATTCAAGGACATGCTTTTTTGCGGTCCAACACAGACTCAGACTGGCACAGGGCCTAACCTCAAGTACTCTCTTCACCAGATTTTCCCCTGTAGTACCAATAAAAGTATATCCTCTCTTCCTGAGGTCTGCAAAATTTGCTGAGGTCCCTGCTTTTCTAGGATGTGAACTTCATCATCAGGAAGAGTAGGACCTGTAGGCAAGCACCAGGCTAGTTTTCCAGGGACAGTTTTGCAGGTATTGACTCCACATATAAAGTCAACTCTTCTTCCTTAATATGAACTTCTATCTCATTAAATGAACATCATTCTCAAATATGGCCCTCTGGGTATAGCTTTGGTTGAACAATCTTGTCATACAATTTTATCCTGATTGAAAAAAAGAGAGAACAGATTCTTACTGAACCGATGCAAATAACTATTTTGTCATGAAAAGTTGGGGTACTCAGTAAAATTTATTTCTGAATTCTGAGGGGGTCAGTAAGAATCAGATACCATTTTAAAATGTTTCATTTTAGTTTACTAATGTATAACCCATCAAATTGAAGTTAAGGATTAATCTTTTTAAAAAAGAAAGGGCTTCTTGGATCCATTTAAAACTGTTAAAATAATACTACAGATCTTATTTAGGTTTATTGGTTGGAGGCAGAGTAAGATGGTGGCATAGTAAGGTAGGGAATGTAGTTCATTCTCTAGGGCCACTAGTAAAAAGCCAGGAACTGTATGAAACAATTGTTGGGGTGAACATCAGTGACCAGACATACATGGTGTACCAGTCTGGGCTGAGATCCCACACAGAACTCTCATTAGATAGAACTGCGAGCATTCTCAGGCCTCAGCAGTGCTCCAGGCAAGGGCGGAATTAAGGCATGTCTGAGAAACAAAGTAACTAGTCAGGTGAATGAGGATAATTCCCTAAAAGGTGGATCTTCCCCAAGAAAAAGAGGATGGGCCCAGCTCAAGTGGCTGCCCTCCTTCAGGGAATTTAGGCCCCAGGGGCTGGAAAACAGAAGCAACCTAAGCCCTCCTACTACCTCACCTCTGTCTCAGCCACACTACTGGCAGGGAAAGGCTGCTAAGAAATTAAAGGCACCGCATCACATTATGCTGGTGGGAAGCTGCAGGCTGACAAGCATCACATGCTAGGCAGGATACGAAAGTTTAGAGACTTCATAGGAAAATCTGACAACCTGCTGGGACTCACCCTCAGGGAAACTTGATATTGGTTATACCCTCCTCCTCAGACCTGGGCCTGTCTGGTCTGGGAAAATCTGACTGGGATCGATCATATTTGAGGATACCCTCTGTTCTAATTTGCTAGCTGCCAGAATGCGATATACCAGAAATGAAATGGCCTTTTTACAAAGGGGAATTTAGTAAGTTCAAGTTTACAGTTCTAAAACCATAAAAATGTCCCAAATTAAAGCAAGTGTATAGGAATGTCCAATCTAAGGCATCCAGGAAAAGATACCTTGATTCAAGAAGGCTGATGAAGTTCAGGGTTTCTCTCTCAAGTGGAAAGGCACATGGTGACCATGGCATCATCTGCTAGCTTCCTCTCCAGCTCCCTGGGGGGGCGTGTTCCTTCTTCATCTCCAAAAGTCACTGGCTAGTGGACTCTGCTTCGTGGTTGTGTGGCGCTCTGCTTTGGCTTTCTCATTGTTCTCAAAAGCCATTCTCTACAAAAAAAAGTCTCCTCTTTTATAGGATCCCAGTAAACTAACCAAGACCCACATAGAATGGGTGGGGACACGTCTCTATCTAATCAAGTTTAATACCCACAATTCATTGAGCCACATCTCTTTGGAGATAACTTAATCAAGTTTCCAACCTATAGTACTGAATAGGGATTAGAAGAAGCCATTGCTCCCACAAGATGGGATTAAGATCAAAGCATGACTTTTCTAGGGTACATACGTCCTTTCAAACTGGCATATCCTCTTCAAAAAAAGGCTCCATAAAGTCACGGCAAGAACCAGAAAAACGAGAGCTGAAATATTCTGAGCAATTAAACAGAAGTTATGTTAGAGGTCTAGAATAAGTTGAACAGAATGTCAAAGAACAGATAGAGAACAAAGTCAATCAACAAGAAAACACTAGGTGAAAGAGTGAAAACGACCTCCAGAATAAGCTAATTAAGGAAATCAAATGCCTAGGTGCCAGCAAAAAATAATGGGTCATACTAGGAAAACATATATATATATGTTATGGGTATCCCAGAAGGAGAAGAGAAGAGAAAAGAGGCAGAAAGACTAATGGAAGAAATAATCACTGAAAACTTCCCATCTCTTATGAAAGGCATGAAATTTAGAGAACAAGTGCAGCATGTCCCAAGTAGTATAGCTCCAAATAGACCTACTCTAAGACACTTACTGATCAGATTGTCAAGTGTCAAAGACAAAGAGAGAATTCTGAAAGCAGCAAGAGAAAAGTGGTTTATGACATATTAGGGAAGCTCGGTAAGACTATATGCAGATTTCTCAGCAGTAACCGTGGAGGCAGAGAGGTGGTGGTATGATATATTCATGGTTCTGAAAGAGAAAAACTCCCAACCAAGCATTCTATATCCAGCAAAACTGCCCTTCAAAAATAAATGCAGGGGCGTTTAAAATATTTTCAGACAAACCATCACTGAGAGAGTTTGTGACTAAGAGACCAGCTTTATAAGATGTACCAAAAGGACCACCACAGGCAGATAGGAAAAGACAGGGAAAGTTCTGGAGAAGGGTGTAGAAATAAGACTACCAGTGAAGGTAAAAGATATATAAAATCCAAAAGACAAAATGGTAGAAGAAAGAACTGCCTTTACAGTAATAACATTAAATGTTAATGTATTAACTCCCAATCAAAAGACATAGGCTGGCAGAATGGATTAAAAAACAAGACTCATTTTAGACACAAGGAAAAAAAAATTAAAAGTGAAAGGTTGGAAAAAGACATTTCATGCAAACAACAACTGGGAAAGAGCGCGGGTAGAGCTATACTAATATCAGACAAACTAGACTTCAAATGTAAAACAAGTAAAAGAGACAGGAAAGACACTATATATTAGTGAAAGAAAGAATTCATCAAGAAGACATAACAATCATGAATATATAAGCACTGAGCCAGAATGCCCAAAAATACATGAGGCGAACACTGACAGCACTGAAGGAAGAAGTACACACCTCTACAGTAATAACTGGAAACTTCAATTCACTGCTTTAATCAATGGATAGACCATCTAGACAGAGAATCAATAAGGAAATAGATTTTAAATAATATGATAAATGAACGAGATTTAACAGACATTTACAGAATGTTACATCCTGCAACAGCAGGATACATATTTTCGCAAGTGCTCATGGATCATTCTCAAGGATAGACCATATGTGAGGTCACAAAGAAAGTCCCAGTAAATTTAAAAAGACTGAAATTATACAAAACACTTTCTCAGATTATAGTGAAATGAAGATGGAAATCAAAACAGGGCCAGAAAATTCACAAATATATGGAGGCTAAACAACACAATTTTTTTGTATTTTTATTGTGAAAAATAGCATGTGTACAAAAAAGCAATAAATTTCAAAGCACACCACACACAGAATTTGGTATGGGTTACAGTTCCACAATTTTAGGTTTTTACTTCTAGCTGCTCCAAGACACTGGAGACTAAAAGAAATATCAATATGATTCAGCAATTGTACTCATCTGTTAAATCCTCCTCCTTCTCCTTTGCTCTTTCTCCCAACCTTTAGGGGTATATGGGCTATGCCCATTCTGAATTTTTCATGTTGGAAAGGACTGTCAATAATATGGGATAGGATAATGGGACTAGTTGATATTCTGGAGAGGCCTGCCCCTCTGGGTTTCAGGACTTATCTGGCCTAGGAACCCATCTGGAGGTTGTAGGTTTCTGGAAAGTAATCATAGCTTATGGAACCTTTGTAGAATCTCAGATAATGCCCTAGGTATTCTTTAGAGTTGGCAGGAATGGTCTTGATACATAGCAATATCCAGTTGAAGCTTTTGTAAGAGTAGCCTCCACAGTAGCAGGCATTGTCGATCTCATGGTGCCAGAGCCAGGCTTAGCCCTGAGAGTTATATCCCACATGCCAGGAAGACTTTCATCCCCGACTGTCATGTCCCATATAGGGGGTAGGGTAATGATTTCACTTGCAGAGAACAACACACTTTTAAACAACCAGTGGGTCAAGGACGAAATTACAAGAGAAATCAGTAATATTTCAAGGCAAATGAAAATTAAGCCATATCAAAACTTACAGGATGCAGCAAAGGTGATGCTGAGAGGGAAATTTATTGCCCTAAATGACTATATTAAAAAAGAAGAAGGAGGAAAAATAAGGAATTAACTATTTACTTGGAAGAACGAGAGAAAGAACAGAAAACTAACTCCAAAACAAATAGAGGGAAAGAAATAGCAAAAATTAGAGCAGAAATAAATTAATTGAGAGCATGAAAATAATAGAATCAACATAACCAGAAGTTGTTTCTTAAATAAAATCAATGAAATTGATGAACCCTTACCTAGGCTGACGAAAACAAAGAGAGTGAGAGCAAGAGTGAGAGAGAGGATGCAAATAAACAAAATGAAAAATGAATGAGCATACACTGACCCCACAGAAATAAAGGTCATAGAGAATACTGTGAACAATTATATGCTAATAAACTAGACAATGTAGATGAAATGGACAACTTCCTAGAAAAGCATGAACAACCAACATTCACTTGAGAAGATATAGAGGACCTCAGCAAACCAATCACAAGTAAATAGATTGAATCACTCATCAAGAAGCTCCCCAAATAACAAGCTGAAGGGATACAGATTGTGCAACAGGACTGAATATAAAAATTCAGAAATGGATAGCACAATACTACCTAACTGTAATACAATTATGTTAAAACACTGAATGAAACTGCATGTGAGAATGATAGAGGGAGGAGGGCTGGGGGCACAAATGAAATCAGAAAGAAAGATAGACGATAAAGACTGAGATGGTATAATCTAGGAATGCCTAGAGTGTATAATGACAGTGACTAAATGTACAAATTTAAAAAATGTTTTTGCATGAGGAAGTAAAGGAATGTCATTACTGCAGGGTGCTAAAAATAGATGGTAATTAATATTTTTAAATTTTACCTCATGTATGAGACTAAAGGAAAAAATGTTTATTTGGTACAAAATTTATATTTTGACTAGTGCATCTCCTAATATAACTTATGTAGACAGCTTAATTGAACACCATAAGTACATGGAACCTTGAGTAGGACATGAGATTTTGTGGGTTTGTCCAGAGTGATGCCCCAATAAATCCCAGAGTGATTTGAACAGTGAGTAAAAGGGTATTTGCAAAGTCCCTTTTGGGGAATGGTGAAAAGGGGGGATAATTCAACTTCCCCAAGTTGAGTTCTTGATAATCTCACAAGCAGTGTGGACAACCAAAGCTATAGGCTGAGCCCCCAGTCTTGGGGTTTGTTCATATGAAACTTAACCCCACAAAGGATAGGTCAAGTCTACTTAAAATTAGGCCTAAGAGTCACCCCCAAGAGAACCTCTTTTGTTGCTCAGATGTGGCCTCTCTCTCCAGCCAACACAACAAGCAAACTCACCACCCTCCCCCTGTCCACGTGGATATGACTCCCAGGGGTGTGGACCTTCCTGGCAATGTGGGACAGAAATCCTAGAATGAGCTGAGACTCAGCATCAAGGGATTGAGAAAACCTTCTTGACCAAAAGGGGGAAGAGCGAAATGAGACAAAGTGTCAATGGCTGAGAGATTCCAAACAAAGTCAAGAGGTTATCCTGGAGGTTATTCTTAAGCATTAAGTAGATATCACCTTGTTATCCAAGATGTAATGGAGAGGCTGGAGGGAACTGCCTGAAACTGTGGAGCTGTGTTCCAGTAGCCATGTTTCTTGAAGATGATTGTATAATGATATAGCTTCCACAATGTGACTGTGTGATTGTGAAAACCTTGTGTCTGATGCTCCTTTTATCTACCTTGTCAACAGACGAGTAGAACATATGGAATAAAATAAATAATAGGGGGAACAAATGTTAAAATAAATTTAGTTTGAAATGCTAGTGATCAATGAAAGGGTGGGGTAAGAGGTTTGGTATGTATAAATTTTTTTTTCTGTTTTCATTTTATTTCTTTTTCTGAATAGATGGAAATGTTCCAAGAAATGATCGTGGTGATGAATATGCAACTATGTGATGATATTGTGTATTACTGATTATATATGTAGAACGGAATGATCAAAATAAGAATGTTTGCATTTGTTTGGTGTTTTTTGGTATTTTTTTTTAATTTAAAAATTTTTTTTAAAGTAGGAAAAAAAAAAAAGAAGCACCCCTTAAAGAAAAGTCCAGGACCAAATGGCTTCACATGTGAATTCTACCAAGGATTCAAGAAAGATTTAGTACCAATCCTACTCAAACTCTCCTAAAAAATTGCAGAGGAGGGAAAACTACCTTAACTCATTCTATGAGACCAGCATCACCCTAATACCAAAGTCAAGCAAAGGTATTCAAGAAAAGAAAATTACAGACCAGTCTCTTTAATGAATGTAGATACAAAAGTCCTGAACAAAATACTAGCAAATTGAATCCAGCAGCACATTAAAAGAATTATACACCACAACCAAATGGGATTTATTCCAGGCTAGTTCAACACAAGAAACTCAATTAATGTAATACACCATATTAATAAATCAAATCAGTTACCCTGGTGTCCCGCCTGGCCTGAGGCCATTTGCCAGCCCCACGCCTACCTTATCTCCTGGTACCAGCACCTGCCTCCCCTGCTACCTGGCTTAGGGCCCCTGCCTCTCCTCACTGATAATGAGGAAACCTGGTCACCAGCCAAAGATGCCCCCCCTTAAAAAAATATTCTTCAGGTTTGGGGCCAGAAGGCAGGGTGGGAGAGGCAGGGCATGTGCTGGTGAGCCTCCTAGGTCATTGCACCATGATCAGGTCGGTTTGAGTTTTTGTGGAGTTTTTTGTTTGTTTTTCTAAAAACAATCATTAGTGAGATTTTTTTCTTCAGCCACCAGTGTTGGCCCCGAAGCAGAGGGCTGTGGCTCTCTGTGTTTGTAAAATAAGAATACAGTGTAGTAGTGTTTTGTCCCCCTCTCCCCTTTTCTCCTTATCCTTGAGATTTTCGGTTTTTTAAAAAGAAAAATTAAATACTTTTTCATAACCAAAATCTGTGAATGAAAAAGAAGCTGGAACCCTCCTTTTGAAATATGAAGCCTAAAAACCTCATGGGACTATGAATTCATCCATAATTTTCATTTGCCATTAGGCCAGAGCTTTCAAAGAAAAACTGTTCTCTAACCAAGATTGTAACAAAAGTGTAAATACGATTTCAAAGTTGAGAGTTGATGGTGCAAATATGTTTAAAACGTACTGTATTTTTACAATAATCACTGCATGACTATTTCACCCCATTTTTGTATGCCATTAACTGTCTTCCAGAAACATCACCTGCCCTCTCTCCTCTGGTCTCTTTATCTGATAATTGTATTCCTTCCATTAAAGGATGCAGTTATTAAATAAAAATAAATAAATAAGCAGTAAAACCACATGATCAAATCAGATGATGCAGAAACAGCATTTGACAAAATTCAGCATCCTTTTTTGATTAAAACACTTCAAAGGATAGGAATAGAAGGGAACTTCTTCAACATGATAAAGGAAATATATGAAAAACTCACAGCTAACATCATACTCGATGGGGAAAGACCAAAAGCTTTCCCCCTAAGACTAGGAACAAGACAAGATTGCCGTTGTTTTTCAACATTGTGCTGGAAGTTCTAGCCAGAGCATTTAGACAAGGAAAAGAAATAAAAAGTATCCAAATTGGAAAGCACCCCGTAAAACTCTCACTGTTTGCAAATGACATGAAACTGTATGTCAAAAAATCCTGAAAAATCTACAGCAAAGCTAATAGAGCTAATAAAAGTACAGCAAAATGATAGGGTACAAGATTGTTCTAGTTAGCAAGCTGCTGGAATGCAATATACCAGAACTGGAATGACTTTTAAAAACAGGAATTTAATAACTTGCAAGTTTACAGTTCTAAGGAAGTGAAAGTGTCCAAATTAAAGCACCAACAAGAGGTTACCTTCACTCAAGGCCGATGTGTCAGGAGCACCTCTGTCAGTTGGGTAGTCATCTGGCTTGCTCCTGGGTGCCATCGCTTTCAGCCTCCTATTCCTGTAGGGAACACTCGGCTGGCTCTCATCGTTTGGCTTTCCTTGGCTCTCTCCAGGTTCAGCTGGCTTAAATCTCATGGTGATGTCTGCTGGGCTCCAAGTTTCTCCAAACATCCTTGTTTCTGTTCTCTGAAGCAACTGCTCTCCCAGCATCTATATCTGCTCCCTCTGTCAGCTCTGAGGCTTCTCTGGTTACCATGGGTTCTGTCATTTTGGCACTCTCCAAAATTTTTCCTCTTTTAAATGATTCCATTAAATTAACCAAGATCCACCTGGAATTGGTGGAGTCACATCTCCATCTAATCAAAAGGTAACAGCCACATCTCCATGGTGATAATCTAATCAAAATATTCCCATCTATGGTGTTGAATCAGGATTAAAACATGCCTCTTCTAGGGTACATAATACTTTTAGACTGGCACATTCTACCCTCTGAACCCCCAGAATGACAAAATACATTCACTCCATTATAATATCACAAAACCTTAAACATTTTAGTATAATACAAATACAATACAAAGTTAAAACCAGTACAAAAGCTCATCAAAGTCAACTACAGCCAATGGTCTGTTCTAAAGCAAAAAATTCTCTGGCTGTGGACCTATAAAACTCAGAATAAGTTATATGCTGCCAATGTACAAAGAAGGGACAGTGATAGGATAAACGTTTCCATTATAATAGGGAGCAATCAAAAGGTAAATGGGTCACCAGACCCCTACATTCCTAATACCTGCAGGGCAAACTCCATTAGATTTCAAAGTCTAAGAGTGATTTATCCTCAGTCATTTATCCTTTAGAAAGCAGCATCCCCCCCCCCCCCCCTTTCCAAGGGCCTATCCAGTAACTTTGCTCTCTTCGAACACTGTGGTGGTTGCAATCTTGGGGGACATTAAGGAGACTACCTTTTTCTTGGTTCCACCCTCTCCAAACTTCGGGGCAGCACCGAGAATCTCTGCCATCTCCAAGGCAGATGCTAACCCCCTCCAGAACAATGGGGTGGCAGCCAGGCTCCCTCCGTCCCCAGTTTATGTTTTCCACCCTCTTCAAGGCCTGAGGTGGCACAGCTGTTCCTGAGCAATGAAGATAAGCCCACCTCTGCTTCCAGGATAAACGCACCCTCTCCATTTGTGTGGGCCAGTCCGCTCTCCTGGCTCAAGGTTTCCTGGTTCCAGACTTTAGCCTCCATAGTCCTGCCTCTGAAGACATTTTTCCTTCACTTTGTCTCTGTTCTGTCCCTTTTAGTCCAGATTGGCCGTGGTTCCATTTATACAGATCCCATAACACTCTTGTTTTTCTGTGCAGTATGCTGGGCTCATGCCCATCAGACAAAATGACTTTCCACAAGTCATTTCTGGATGACGCCATCTCCAATCCTTGCTTGTCCTGTAATGGCTAACTACTTCCATGCTTGGATAAATCCTCATGCGGGTCCCTATTCACTGGAGTCTCACTTTCTGGAAGCCCAGAAGTTTCCAGAACCCCGATTTCTGTTTTCTTTGTATCTAAGAGTTTGGTTCTCAACTTGTCTCTTTACTCTCTCATTTCACTAAAAACTTCAAAGAGCAGCCAGACTACATTTTCCACATTTGGTTTGGAAATTTCCTCTGCTAAATATCCAAGTTTATCACTCTCAAATTCTTCCTTCCATCTACAGAGAATGCCTTCCTTCCAGTTTTCAATGACGTGTTCATCATTACTGTCTAAAGCCTCATCAGAGGTATCTTTAGAGTCCAATTTGTACCAACAGTTTCTTCAAAGCCATTCAAGCCTTCTCTATCAAGAGCCTCAAAACTCTTCTAGAATCTTCCCCTTATTCATTTAAAAAGCTGTCCCAACATGTTTGGTATTTGCAAACAGCAGCACCCCATTCCTGGTACCAATATCTGTTCTAGTTTGCAAGCTGCCGAAATGCGATACACCAGGACTGGAATGGCTTTTAAAAAGAGGAATGTATCTGCAGTTCTAAGAAAGTGAAAGTGCCCAAATCAAGGCACCGAGAGGTTACCTTCACTCAAGAAAGGCTGATGGGTCAGGAACACTCTGTCAGCTGGGCAGTCACGTGACTGGCATCTGCTGGTCACTTGCTCCTGGGTTCCATTGCTTTCAGCCTCTGTTCCTGTGGGGGTTCCTCATTTTGCTTCTCTAGGGCTGACTTTCATCTTTTGGCTTCCCTTGGCTCTCTCCAGGTTCTGCTTGCTTAATATCTCATTATCTGCTAGGCTCCAAGCATCTCTGAATACCCGTGTCTCTGTTCTCTGAAGCAACTGTTCCCCCAGCATCCATATCTGCTCTCTCTTTTGGCGCTGGGGCTCCGTTTTGCTGGCTGGCTGTTGGACTGGTAGCACTCTGCATTTCTCCCTCCTTCTTGGGGAAAGGCCCTGTAGCCTCTACCAAAATAAATCAGGCATCTACAGCAGCCTATCTCAGAGGTGGAGCAGATGCTGTACTTTGGCTAATTGGTCTTTGTATGCAAGGACAGAAAGTCTGTTACTTTCCAGGTTTCCCCAGGAACTCCTGGCATGCAGAGCCAGAAGGAAAACATTTGCCTGGTCAGCTGAGGGTAGGCTGGAATCATACCACTTTGTCATTAAGGTCTCCCTAGATAGAGATAAAGACCCTCTCTCATCACTCACACCTTGGAACTACTCTTGCAGTCATTTTTCGGTCCTTTCCTTTGTCACGTGGCGCTGGGGTGAACTCAGCCTCTCCTAATCTGCCATCTTGCCAGAAGTCATTAGTTAAAGTTTTATGCACTCTTCCCTCCACCCCACCCCAAATCATCTAGTAAAAAAGGCCATTAAAACTGAGAAAATTTATAAAAATTTAACACATCTCACAGCTTCTTTCCAACTCAGGTATTATAAACCAAGGCAAATAAAATTTCTGTACCTCAACCCTCTATAATTTGCTATATACCCTCAAAAATTCTCTTTCCCTCAGCTCTTTCATATTCTTGAACACTTTAGTTTATATCAAAACTTCTCCTTTTGGGCAGGCCACAGTGGCTCAGCAGGCAAGAATGCTTGCCTGCCATGCCAGAGGACCCGGGCTCGATTCCTGGTGCCTGCCCGTGTAAAAAATAAATAAACAAATAAAATAAATAAAAAACTTCTTTTCTTTTTGATAAATAAAAGGGCATACACAATTGTAGTTCTCTGCTACAACTGCTTTTAGTATAAATTCAATCAGCCATACTAATTCTAAATTTTAACCATAGTAATAATTCTCTTTCAAGGAGGAAACTCAGAGTGGGTAAATGAGAATTTTCCCTCATATACAAGCTTTTTAGCAAGGTAGAGAAACTCATGGATATACATTCAACTTTCTACATCCACATACATACCTTTTATACTTTCTTAAAGGGATAAAAATGAACACCTTCATTAATGTGACCCAAAGATATAATCAATTGATAGCATATAAAAATAAGAGGCAAAAGCATGTAGATATAATATTATGTTTAATAATCAGTGTTTTAGTATTTCATCTTAATTAGAAATTATCTAGGTACCCAGTAATTAGTCATTAATAACTCTATTAATATTTAAAGTTTTAACTTACTTAATAAACTTGGAAGTTATGTTTAAGCAAACAAATTAAAAATCATAATTACCAGTGATTTTAAAAGTTTGTCAGAATCCTTATTCAACTTATTTGAATACAAATTTATATTTTTTTTTTATCATCTTAAGCATTAAGTAGCTGTACTTTATCTTATTTAATCAGTAAACCAACATAAAATTTCAGGAAATTCAGATTAGTATTTTCATGAAAAAATAAACTCAAATCTAATTTTTAAAAAACAAATGTATGTTTGTATTATACACCATACTCATAAACTCAGGGAAAATAAATTATTATTTTATAAATAGCTATTCTTTTTTTAAAAACAAATTTCAAATCGTATTTTTAAAACAAAAATTATTAAAACAAGATAATTTGTTCAAATATTTACCTTCATTATGTGAACTTAGATTCTCAAACTGTTTGCAAGCCAATGATTGGTATAGGAAAAATTTTTCTTAAAATTCTAGCATATTTAAAGTATTTGAGGTACAGTGTCTTTCTTTTCTGGAATTAGGGGAAGATTTGATTTTTTTATATAAGTGCTTATTTATCACTGTATTAGTTAGGGTTCTCTAGAGAATTAACAGGAAATATTCATAAATATAAAATTTATAAAAGTGGGCGGGCCACAGTGGCTCAGCAGAATGCTTGCCTGTAATGCCAGAGGACCCGGGTTTGATTCCCAGTACCTGCCCATGTTAAAAAAAAAATAAAAGTGTAGTCCAAAATCTTCAGGGCAGGCTGTGAAGCTGATGATTCTGATGGAGAGTCTGGACGAACTCCACAGGAGAGGCTCACTGGCCTAAGCAGGAAGAGAGCCGGTCTCTTCTGAATCCGCCTTAAAAGGCTTCCAGTGATTAGATTAAGCATCACTCATTAAAGAAGACACTCCCCTTGGCTGGTTACAAATGGAATCAGCTGTGGATGTAGCCAACATGCTCATGATTTAATTCTATGAAATGTCCTCGTTGCAACAGACAGGCCAGCACTTGCCCAACCAGACAAACGGGCACCACCACTTGGCCAAGCTGACACATGAACCTGACCATGGCACAAGTAGAGGCCTGCATCTTGGCTTCAACTTCAATTTTCCAAGTTGAAACAGTGAGGCACAAAGTGTGCCTAACTCCTAACTTCTGAGATTTGCTATAAATTTTTTATTTGAAAGAGAAATGCCGGCTATAAATCTGTTATCTGCATTTCCAAAAGCAATGGATGAGAGAAAGTAAAAAGCAGTTTAAAGACTAAATGCATGTACTGATATTATGTATGGAATTTGTGTACTCAGGTTAAAAGCAGGCAACCCAGTCCTCTCCTATGAGGTGGGCACGGCTGTCATCTGCTTTGTGCGACAGTGATACCCCATCAACAGTGTGTGTCAACTAGGATTCTGTAAATCAAATTATATTTTAAAGGGCCAGGGTCTCTATTTAAGGGCATATGTGCTAGTCTGAAACTGTTATGTACCCCCCAGAAAAGCCATGCACTCTTCCTGATGCCCTCTTGTTAGGGTAGAGGCTTTGATTGGATTGTTTCCGTGGAGATTGACCCACTCAATTGTGGGTATGACCTTTTGATTAGATGAAGATGTGATTCTGCCCATTTTAGATGGGTCTTAATTAGCTCACTGGAGTCTTTAAGAGGGCACACAGAGAAAGAAGCAGTTCAGAGCCTACATATGCAGACACCTGGAGATGTCTGGAGTGCCGACAGAGGGCAGACACCTAGCCACAGGTGTTTGGAGGTGCAAAGCCTAGCAGCTGTTGCCATGTGCCCTCCCATGAGATGCTAAGCAAGCCAGGACCTGGAGAGAGCTGACATGGACAGACATCTGGAGATGCAGAAAGAAAGCACCCCTGGGGAAGCTGTTTGAAACCAGAAGTGAAAGGGCCAGGAGGCACCAGCCATGTGCCCTCCCATCTGACAGAGGTGTTCCAGACACCACCAGTCTTTCTTGAGTCAAGGTATCTCTCTCTGGATGCCTTAGTTTGGACATTTTTATGGCCTTAGAACTGTAAACTTGTAACTTAATAAATCCCCTTTATAAAAGCCAACCCATTTCTGGTATATTGCATTCCAGCAGCATTAGCAAACTAAAACAGCCTACTAGGGAAATTTTATGTATGGTGGAGAATTAGTTCCTAATTTTTCTTTTGTGTAAACATGCCCTATTTACATGCACAAAAAAATGCACTTATTTGTCCCTCATTTTTAACCTCTTTGAAATAAGGATGCATCTCTGAAAGCAGTATGCAATTGATACTGTTATAAAATCACCCACACCCAGATGACAGTCTTATAGTAGTATGAAAACCTTTCCTTGACACCTTCATTAAATTTTCAACCTCAAAGCATCTTAGGTTAATGAAATACGTAGTGGCTTGCTTGAAGCAAGATACAATTAAAACAGAAGTTGATTTTTAAGTGAGAATTTGATAATAATACTAGGGCCCTAGCTATTTTTTTTATGCTAGCGTTAGAAGCCTCACTGTTCATTATTTAATGGTAAGCATCAGCAACCCATACTTATTTTTTCAAGACTTTCTGGAAGCAAAGGAATTGGAAAAAAAGATAGATTATAAAGAAACCATCAACCAACGTGGAGAGTGTAAGGTCTGTTCTTATCAGTGACAATCCCAGTGGGAGCCTGAACATCTTAGCCGACTGACAGCTCATGGGACAAATTCCCACCAGGGTGGGAGGGTGGGGTCAGTGTTACAAATGTATCATCTTAAGTCCATGTACTAGGTTTCCTCTTGCTGCCAGTATAAATTGCCTCAAACTTAGTGCCTTAAAAACAACATAAATTTATTATCTTACAGCTCAGTAGGTTAAAAGTCAGAGAATGGTTTCAGTGGGCTAAGTTCAGAGTAGGCCTGTGATCCTTCGTGAAGGCTCTAGAGGAGAATCTGCTTCCTCCTCTTTTCCAGCTCCAGAGGCCACCCTCATTCCTTGCTTCCTGACCCGATTTGTCCATCTTCTAAGCCATCCATGGGACATCTCTCTGGCCCTGCTCTTTCTGACTCTCTCTTTTGCCTCCGTGTCCCACTTTTTTGAACTCTTGTGATTATATCAGCCTTACCCAGATGACACAAAATTATCTTCCTCTCTTAAAGTTCAGCTAATTAGCAACTTAGTTCCATCTGCCACTTTAATTCCCCTTTGACAGGTCCTGTAGCACATCGGCAGATTGGGACATGGCACCTTTAAGGGACCAGTATTCTGCCCAGCACAGACCTCCTCTGCTTTCCACACTCCTTCTAAAGGATCACAAGGCTCGATAAAAAACTGACCATTTCCCTTTCATTTTAACGGCTCTCCTTAGACAATTGTCACAGTCTTCAAGGCGGAGCTCTGAGCCCATTACCGCCTCCCCATGGACAGCCTTGGGAGGGCAACGCCCGTTAGTTTCCAGCATCCAGACCTCCCCTGGGGAAGCCACTTTAGTTTGCCTTTAAATTTCTCTGTACCCCTCACAATCTTTGACCTTGTAATAAATAAAATATTTTCCTCTTTTCTGGCCCTACTTTTAAAAATCCACTACATCAACTCTATCCTTTTTCCTTTCTGTAGACAAACCCCACCCCTTCTCCTGAGGAGGGATCTCTTCTTTCAGCCTGTGAAGGTCTTTATTGTATTCACTTTCTCTATCTCTTTGTTATTGTGCCTTATGCAAAGTCCTTTGACATTAACAGAATGAAGGGGAAAAAAAGTAATCACAATTGGCACAGAAAAGGCATTTGATAAAATCCAGCACCCCTTCTTCATAAAAAACACTTGGAAAAAGAAGGAAACTTCCTCAACTTGAAAAAGTACATACATGAAAAGCCCACAGCTAACATCATACTCAATGGTGAAAGAATAAATGAATGTTTTCCCTCTAGGATTGTTTTGTAGAAACTTAATGGCCAATTTTGGGGTTAATGGTAAAAAAAAATGTGAGCTGAGTTCTGCTCTTACATTTAATCTGTTTCTATACCGTGAGTTTCAAAACACAAATCCAGAGAATACCTGTCTGTATATGAAATGGTAGTGTTAATACATCCCAGCTTTTACTACTTCAAGGGAAGCAAACCTTTCACTTCATCAGTACTCTGCAAGTGAGCTGTGCAGGCAGTATGTAACCACACCGCCAAGTTCTCTTATTTGAGGATATTGACCTTGCAGCATTACTAAAATCTGCATTCAGTTAGTAACTAATCCAATTATTGTTCTAATCCAGAACAGAACCATTTTTCGAGGAGCATTTGCTACTGAAATTATTGTTAATAAATGCTTGAAAGTCAGTATATTCAGAGGCAGAGCGAGAGCACACATCAGCTGGAAATGTGAGTATGGATGCAGTGGGGCAGGCTCTTTTTTCATCTGAAATGCCCGTGTTGTTGTTTGTTCTGATATGACTCAATCCTCCCACCACTTTTCTAGATTCATCCTGCTGAAAAAGATGATAGAGCATACCAGAAAGTCAACCCTATTTCGCTTGGCACAAGCTCAAAAGATGAACACAAAATTGAATGGTAAACACAAAATAAATCACAGCTATCAGTGGGGGGTGCCGTTACTCAATTGTGGGCATCTGGAAAGAGTCAGAATGTGCCTGTGATCAACAGATCTACAGATTCTCATAACAGTGAAAACAAACATTTAAATCCTCGTAGATAATTTTCAGGTCCTTGAGCAACTATCCAAGAAGGCTGTTCGAGAAATGCAGTCTGGCGGGAAAAACCAAACTCACTTTGCTTTTGGGGTCAGGGTCCATGGCAGGCTGTGTCTCCAGCACAGTAGGAAGATGTCAGGTGTTCAAATCTCGGAGCAGCTGTTTCCTCATCTATACGATGGTCCTACAAGCTGCACTCACCTCACGGGCTCACTGTGAAAAATAAATTAAGACCAGGTTTTTGTAGGTGCTTAAGCCACCCTCATGCTGCTTACATATGAAACACAGTCATAATGGCAGAGCCGAGTGACTGGAGATTTACCTCCCAAAAAAGGGTCCTGGCCGGTTGTTCCAGTCTGCCAGACCCGCCAGAAGGCAACACACCAGAGATGGATTGGCTTTTAATAAAAGGGGATTTATTTAGTTAAAAACTTTAAGTTTTTTCAGAGGAAAGGCAGCTACCTTTCATCTGAGGTTCTCTCTTACACGGAAAGGCTCAGGGCGATGTTAGCTTCCTGGTTCCAACAGCTTTCCCAGGGGCGATTCCTTTCTGCATCACCTGCGAGGGCTGAGATGAGGTGTGCTGAGCTGCTTGGGCTGTGCTGTGCGGAGCTCTCTCATTTAAGCACCAGACAATTAAATCAAACACCCCTCACTGCAGGAGGGACGCCCCCGGCCGACCGTGGGTGCAGTCAATGACAGATGAGGTTCACACACCAGTGGCTCATGTCCACGGCAGCAGAACTAGGCACCTTCACCTGGCCAGGTTGACACCTGAACCGAGCTACCACACCAGTCATCCCTGAGTAGTGGGGACAGGCATGTGTATCTCCTGGCTCTTCCTGTCCTCTCTATAGAGGGATAGTCCTGAGCCAATAAGGCAGGTTGGAGGTTGGAGGCTGGAGGCTGGAGGTTGGAGGCTGGAGGCTGGTGGCTGGAGGCTGGAGGCTGGAGGCTGGTGGCTGGTGTGCCTGCCGTACCTGAAAGTTGAATTGGGGTCTATTTGTTGCTCTCTGCTGCCCTCTTCAGTCTGGAGATGGTAGGTTTGCAGCAGGCCTGGGAATGCCTTGGGGCGGTTCAGCTCATAGTAACAGCTGATTGTGGCTGTACGTGTGAGAAGTGTGTGTGTGTGCATGAGAGAGAGTGGGGAGAATGTGTGAGACAGAGATCTTGAGCTACTTGGCTAAGAACAGAACGGCCTCTACGTGCAAACTGGTGCGGGTCTGGCTGCGGCCCCCGGCATCTCCCAGCAGAGCCCTCAGGACCCCTGCCCTGGCCAGGCCTTGAGCCAGTCGAGACCCTCCGCCTGCAGAGACCCTCTGCTCACCTCGTAGCCCGCACAATCCCTTTGCCCTGCCTCTGGGTTGTGACAGCATACTTACATGGATTTTACCTCCTGTCGGCTGACCTGCATGATGAGCCTGGCTTCTGATTATGTATTAGCCACTCGGACGATAAAGATCTGTGTTGTTGTTCTAATTCTGTTTTAATGATTAGCATTTGCATTAGGTTTTTGAACACCCTTGAATGCTGTGGTGCTAAATAATGACTTCTTAAAAGTAGCCCCCTTTCTTGTTTGCGTCTCACAGCTCCACCGTCTTTAGACTAGGAAAGAATCTCCAAAGTGTAATGCGTGAACCACACAGGGTGCACAAGAGGATCCAGTGGGGAAAAGGAAGAAAACATTAGAATCTATATTCTTACATGGCACATTGAGTCTCACCACGGCCTGGCCCAGAGCAGATGTGCCGTAGTTATTCGCAGAAGCATCAGTGAACACTGGCCGCAGGAACAGGAGACTGCAGTGGGAAGAGTAAGGGCTTGCAGGGGTTTATAATCCAGCAGAGAGTCTTCAAGGGAATTTTGAGATGTTGCAAAAAGACTTGGAGGTCCTGCTTGAGCTCTAGCCCCGGTTTCCACAGTTACTGACATTGTTACTTAGATCCTTTAAGCCTCAATTCCTTCACCCACAACAGGGAGAGTCCAGCTACCTGAAAGGGCTGTTGATTGTAAAGTTCTATTATGGGTTGCAGATTAAAAATAATAATTTTTATACCTGATATAGGTCTAAAGGGGCAAATGACCTAGAGTCTCGGAGTGGTTTCCATGGAAAGATGCCACTCTATCTCTCTCCTATTAGAATGTGCTGTTAACCCACAAAGGGGTCTGAACACTAATTCCTTAGGTGGGGGCCAGAAAATTCCAAACCTGCAGACTCTGGCCCCTGAGAAAAGTGTAGAAAGATCTAGAAACTCTGGATGACCGCTCTCCTCAGAAATGTCAAAGGTAGGCATTACCTGGCAATGTGGGCCATGACTCCCAGGGATGAGCCTGGTCCTGGCATGGTGGGCTTGAGAATGACCGAAACGGGAAATAGAAATCAAACAAAATAGAGTTTCAGTGGCTCAGAGGTTTCAAACACAGTCAAGAGGTCATTCTGGACGGTACACTTAGGTAAGCGTCAACCAGATATCACCAATGGCCACAGTGTGCCAAGCTCCAACCAGCAGCATTCCTTAAAACCCTGAAGAATACTCTGGGCTCTAAGACTCTATAAAACTTTTACTTTGTAGGTTTATTTTCTCAGGAACTTAAGGCCTCCAGATTGTTCCTCGGCCAGATAAGCCCTGAAGCCCAGAGGTCCAAGTCTCTCCAAGAACATCAACCAGGTTCATTCCCACCCAAGAAGGTCAAGGCTCCTTTCCAGCAGAAAGAAGTTAAAGTGGTTATTGTCCAGATATCCTGAAGCTTGAGAGAACAATCAAATGAGAGGGAAGAGGTGTAACTGAGAAATTAGGATTTAGCAAATGATTATGGCTACTGAAACATTATATGGATGTCTCGCTTTAGTTTCTAGTGTATTGGAATAGCCAGAAGGAAATACCTGGAATTGCTGAACTGCAATCCAGCAAGTAGTCTTATTCTTTGATAATGATTGCGTAACTCCATAGCTTTTATCATGTGACTGTGTGATCGTAAAAACCTTGTGACGGACACTCCCTTTATCCAGGATGTGGGTAGATGAGTAACAAAATAAAGACATGCATGTAAAAGTTAAAAAGGTGAGCACCACTGTTCAGAGTGACAGTGCTGCTGTGATTCTGGTACAAACGAGCATGTACAGTCGGAGCAGTCTGTGTTTCTCTTTATGGTGTGTCAATAAAATCCTCAGGCAGTTCTGATGGAAGGGAAGCAGCGCTCCCTTCTGCTCTTCAAGGACTCACACTGCAGAAGCCACCGAGCAAGTGGTAGGTTGCCCTGGGTTTTCTAATGGAGCCCCAAGGCCGTGATCTGCATTTCTTCTTTGGCTTAGGGCAGTAGTTCTCAAACGTTGGCATGTATGAAAATCAGCTCAGCTGTCATTAAAGCATGCAGATTCCTTGCCTTACACTCCAGAAACTTTGATCCAGTGGATCTGCAGTGGGGCCTAGGGATCTGCATTTCCTTCGGTGTTTCTCTTGCAGGTAGCCCAAAAGCTAGGTCTGGGGAATTTCTGGGGTGGTAGAAGTAACCTGGGCAGGGAACCAGAAGGTCTGTCTCACGCTGAGTCATCTCCATGCAAACAGCATTAACTGGAGTAGTTACTTCTCAATGGGCCCACTGCTTCATTTCAAAGCTTTACTTTTACAAGTGGGACAGTAACATGCAGTCCTGCTAAGGCTGGCAGAAGATTGAATAGCGACTGCAGCTAGGAAAAGCCCTGCGACGATGCAGGGCCCGCTTTGAAGGTGACTGTTTGGGCTGCTGCCTCTCCCACGCGAGAGCCAAGCCCCCCCCCCCCCCCCATGCCTGCCTGGAGGGCCCCGCGCCCGGCCTCGGCCCTGCCCTGCAGAAGGCGGGTTCTCTGGTGTTGAGGAAGTTTACTGAGGAGGGTTCTTGGGATTGTGGGGAGAGAGGGACTCAGGATGGACAGAGGGAGAAGCTGGTCTCCCCGTGGGAGCCCTAAAGCTGGGCTGGCCCTGCAGAGCTGTCCCGTTACCGCCATGACCTTGGGCCTTTGTGATCCCTCATCCACCAGTCACAGGGTGTGGGTTGGCTTCACCAAGGGCCAATTCCCGCGGTGGCTCTGCCTGGCCCATACACACCTTTTTTTTTTTTTGCACGGGCAGGCACTGGGAACCGAACCCGGGTCTCTGGCACGGCAGGTGAGAACTCTGCTACTGAGCCACCATGGCACCGCCCCCCGTACATCTTTTTTTTAGGGGGGGGGGTGCATAGTCCGAGAACTGAACCCAGGTCTCCTGCACGAAAGGCGAGCATTCTACCACCGAACCACCCATGCACCTGCCCCATACACTCTGAAATGATTTAGAGCCACCCTTTAAAGGGGTCATAAATGGCTCTGGGACTTATGAACACATATTAATTTGTAAAAGATCAGAAAATGACTAACAATATCAATATTTTAGGCAACTACTATACTGGCATTAAGGATGAATCTAACCTGTTGTTTCCTTTAAAGGAAAAATCCCAGAAAGATCATATTATTATCACCAGGCTTTTATTTTCAATTACTATGATACCTTATAAAATGTTTTTTTCCCATAATAATCACAACAGGCTTGCTGTTGTTGTAATCTTTATTTTCTGTGGCTGTCAGTTAATGCACAGAAAGGTGTTTACCTTTTGAACACTCGTTTTAAAAAACAGTTATTGAGCACATATTATGTTTCAAATATTGCACCAGGCATTAGGGTTACAGAGATGAGTTGGGTTCCCTCCTGAAGCCCTGTGTTTGCTCAGATCTGTGAGTGCAGTACATTTGGGGCATTCTAAGTATGCAATTTTGGGGACTGTGCAGCCTCTGAGGATCTCTGCTCAAATTTCTTTCCAGAGCACCTACTGCAGGAAGTATGGCTAAAGGACAGCCCGGCGGCCACCTCTTTAGACCTGCCACCCTGCTGGTGTCAAGGCTGCTCTTTTCCCTGAGGCCCCCAGCCAGCACCTGAGCACAGTGGAGGTACTGGTGTTGCCCTCTCCTGGTCGGGGATTTCCCACGGGCCTGTCGTCCGAACCTTCTCAGAGTTGTGCTGCAGTCTCAGACCCTTCCTAAACAAACCTTCCATCGCAACCCTCCTTCCACAGGTGTAAGAACTGCAGCAGGATCTAAGGTTCCCTCAACCACTCTTGTTCCCTTTCCTTTACCTTTCCTAGATGTCCCCTCAATAAATCTTTCACATCTAATCCCATCCAGGCAACTATTTCTTAGACGACCCAAACTAACACAGGTTCCTTCGGATTACTCAAGTGTAACAGGTTCTTGTCCCTAAAATCATGATGCCACACCCCCTCGTGGGTTAGGAGGTACAAGCAGGGGCATTATCTGCTTCTTACAAAACACTCAAGATGCAAAATGTGCCCTCACCAAGGCCTCACCAACTCTGTCAAGTATCTAAAATATTTTCAACCTGTTTACCACTCTACACGCCAACCAAGAATTTTCTAGGGGTACATTATTTTAGGCATGAATACATCTGAGGTAGAAGTATTACCAATCTGCTATTTACATCTTGACTTCCATCAAATATTTTTAGCACTTAAAATATTTAAATACCATCAGATTATTTCGACTACCTTGCTTCATTTATAAGGTAGAGTCATCGCATTTAAATAGTAATCTCAATTTAACACAAAATATCCCATGAGGCAGGTATAACAAATTGTCTTTATTCCCACTTCTAATTCAGAAAATAAGGAGGAGGTGACATACACCAACCTGTGGCAAAGCCCACTCTGAGCCAGATCTGCTGTCTCCTTCCCAGGCCCTTCCTCTTACATCTCAGGCAGGACTGAGCCACAATTTTTTGCCCATGTGCCAGTGATATGGACAAAAAAAAAAAAAGCAAGCTTAACAGGTCTAGAAGATTTTGGAGACTGGGAGAGAAAAAGAGGAGAAGAAAGCATAGGGGAAAGAACTATGGAAAGAAGCTGAAAGGAGGAGGAAGCAGTTGTGCTGTAACGTTGCCTTGAAGTGATACAACGAAAACAGCGCAGGTACAAGGCCTGACCTGCACGACCATGGGTGCATGTTTCAACATCTGGTTCCCACATCCTCTTTGCCATGGAAAGATGGGCTGCAGCCATGGAGAAGATGAATCTGCTACCTGGCATGGTGAGGTGGACAAATAAGCAAAGTTAAGGAATATTCACCAGAAACTAACAAAATTCATAATTATAATTAAAACATTCTCATGCACGAATGTTTTCTGCTAGAAATAATGTCTTTATTTAATATAGCTCAAATGCCCAGCAATCTCCCTCAAAACTTAATATGTAAGTATTCCAACCAGAAGGCCTGGCTATGCACTGACAAGGTGGGTGGCACGAGAAGCAACTGTGGGAACTGTTCAGATGAATCAGGTAAAAATTAACATATATCACTGGTTTTGTTAATTGGTTCTCCGAATGTTTGCCCTTACATTTCAATCACATAAATTAACTCATCTGTCGAAACCTTCCTTAAGGAAATTTCTATTCACTAAATATCTTTAAATGACTAAATGATTCTGTCATTTTCAGTTGTTTGTGCATAAAGCAGGTAAGTTCTCTAGCTAAGAAGCAAATAAAGCCAGTTTTGCAAGGATTAACAAAGGAGATAATCTTGACAACTCTTTTCCGCTATTAAATCCCTTTTGGAATTTTTTGGATATTTCAACGAAGATCAAAGAGATATCTATTGAATGTTTTGGCTGTTTAACAAAAATGTTTTGTTTAACCTTTGGCATATCTTGACCCCTTCTTCCCCAGTTTCGTGTGCCTGCCACAGCGCTCTCTCTGCTTTAACACTGAGCAGCAACTCTGCCTGCCTTACAATCTGACAAGGCTGGGTTTGTTATAAACACATGGCAGTAGATCAGTACGTAAAAGATTTATTAGAGAGATAGGTGCACTAAACAGGCCAAACCCCGACCTTTGGATGTCATAGAGAGTAAGAGTAGAAACGCTTCCTAGGAGTTGTCGATAACAGTGGTTTGACAATGAAAGGTTAGAAGCATAAAAATTGCTTTTATCCTTGCTAGTTGCCAATTAGCAAATACTGAGTTTCTTTTCTGTTTACTGAACACGTAAGCCTACATGGAGCTTTATGCACCCTCCTTGTTTATGTAATATGTCAGCATGTCCACTTGGGGCTGACAGAGTGAGTATTATTTTTGGCTTTTCAGAGTGCACATTATTTCACCCAAACATGTTGAATCTTTAAACAACATCTGCGATTTCCCTCTGGACAATTTTCACTTAAATTTTTAAAATCCAAAGGGCTATTTCTCTTTCAATAGCATCTTTTCCACTCCCCCTTGAAATTTAAAAATAAATAAAATTGTCTAGTTTTACAGTGCCCAACCTGTTCAGATTGGAGATGTGATACTTTTTTCTTTGTCGTTGTGCCTTTATTCCCATAATTCGCTGCAGAAATGGCATTCAAGATTGCTGATTGGAGTGAAGAAAACTTATGTGGATAGACTTGTCTAATCATTGCTTTGGAAAAACTGAAAACTGTTACTGGTTTCCTACAACTTATTTCTAAATAATTGGCACACACACATATATATATATACATACATATATATTTTTTTAAACTGGGGAGAGGGAGTGACTACTAAAACATGAATCCAATGCTATGTAATGAAGAAAAAAAATTAGTAGAAATCAGAGCCAGCTGTTAAGTCACCTTCAGCCAGTTTCTAAACCACTTTCCAAATGTTTCAGAACGTAGTCTCCACCTTGCACACGCAGGGTCACTGTGGGGACACTGCAGAAAGTGAGCTGCAGCTTGATGATGATCGTCAGCAAACAAAGAGCTCTCAGATCAAAATAAATCAATATTTCTTCATTAGTGTAGCTCTGGTTCAGATTCAGCTGAAAGCAAGTTTGGCCCAAGGCTAATCTTAAAAGCAGCGGCTTAATAGCCAAAAGATCAGAATCATCTGGTCCTTTGGTCTGCCAGAGCCTGAAATTCTTTCCAGTAAAGAGCCGACCTGAACTTGAGTCTCGCCCTACCACTCAAGGGCTCGTGTGACCCAAGACAAGTTATTTCACTTCTTGAAAATGGTTTCCTTCTCTGTACAGTGTGGCTTTTTCTTAAGGTTATGATATAATCAAATGAGATTATATAAATCAGTGGTATAGTGCTTAGCATATAATGGCAGCTACTGGAATTGTGAGCAAAGTGAAAATTGTAAGGATATAGTCGATTGTATTATTGTTCAAAAACCATCAGCAAACTCTCTCTGGAGGATCCTATTTTCCCAGTCCCATGGCCATGAGGCTTCACTATGTGTGTGACTTGCTCTGGCTGATGAAATTACATTGTTAATGATGTGCTCACTTCCCAGGAAGAAGTTTTAGGTGCCAGCTGGTTGATCCAGTCTCCTTTCCTTGTCCCGAGATGGCAATGTTCCAACTAGTGGCTGCCTCCAGAGTGAAGTGGAGCCCAGCCACAGGCAAAAGCCACACGTATCAAATGTTAGAAACAAATCTTTGAAGCAACTAAGATTTCAGTCATTTGTAACTGCAGCATAACCCTGCCTGACATTCCTTTCTCCTTCCCTATTAATCCATAGCCACTAACACACACCAGATCATTTAAACAATGGACCAAAGAAATAACATTTTTAGAGGTAGCTGGAAAATAGCTCCTGAGTATAGGCATAAAAGGATTAATTTTAGCCAGCATCTGCTACATGAAGCTAGTTGCCCTGGGATAGGTCTAGCCTGGGAATCTATAGCACTTCATTGAGTCCCTCTTTCCTGAAGATCTAGGACAACCCCACAGAAAAGAGGGTTTCATTCTTCACATGTTCAGATTAGTCTGCACCATCACCCCAAACCCTCTTGGGGAGGGCTGAGAAAGCCCCCAGCAGTGCTGCTCAAAGATTGGCCAGAGAACCAGCAGCAGCTGCATCACATGGGCGTTGACGAGAAATGGGGTCTTCAGGCCGCCCTGTCCTCCAGGTGTCATCCCATTTGCTTGGGCAGTTAAGAATGAGGTAACTTTCCTAAGTAACAGTTTTAAGAGATAGCACATAGTCCTTTTCTCTGCCAGCCATGCTGGAAGTGTCCCAGTTAGGGGATGCTCCGCCACTCTGGATCCTGGAGTGAATACGTAGCAGAGCCCAACTTGACTCAAGTCTGGAAAGATACTTTCTGGGGTCCTTGCTACTGTAGCAGTATTTTAACCCAAGAGCATTGACACAGTCCTTCAAACAAAGTAACACAATATTAAAATGTGCAAATACAGTTTACACAGCATTTCATTTTTGGTAAACGGATAGTGACTTAGATATAGCCGTATATTATCTTCAAAAGCCACTACATTTGCAAGTTGGTATGGACATTTAAAACCAATTATTGTTGCAAGGGAAGAAATTTTTATTCCCCAGCTGGCCTGCAAGCAGATTACACATAGTTTTCCAATAACCATTAAAAAAAATATTTTTACAGTTGCAGCTGCTTCAACATTATGCATGCTAATACAACTTTTTAAGTAGCCCTATGAGCAAGGAGCCTTTTGGGGAGATGGAACTGCTGTCAGGACCCTTACGGTGGTGGTCACATCCAACCATACACACAGACAACCACCAACTTCGTGCTGATTTTTAAAATAGGGGGAAAAAGTAGCCTTGTACCTATTCAAAGTATTACCACTTCAGGAAAGATAAAGTGACCCCAGAAACATTCCTACTACAATGCTTTTTTCAGTCACCTTAGAATGTCTTTGGGTAGAAGGGATTCTGAGATCAACTACTTCCATTTCCTTGAGGTTCTAATTCTCAGGTCACAGTGGCAAAATGGGTCTATAATAGGCCCTGCCTCATAAAATGAGGATTAAATAAGATAAAACTAAGTTAGGCAAGACATGTAAGGCACTTACTACATGCTAACAACAAAGGAAAACAATATTAAAGGGGGAAAAAAAGGAAAAAAAACAAAAAACCTCTGCACACCCACTAAGGAATCTTTTATTCTCATTTTATAATTACACCCATGACAAACCATGGAAGCCCTGTCTGCTAGAGAAAAAAATTTCAAACATGAAAACTTTATTCAACCCTTTTATTATACTGTGATTCTAAATCTTTAACCAAACTCTATTAAAGTTTATCGGCCACATTACATGCCCAAATTAGCTTCCTAAAAACTTAAGTTTGCTTTCTGTGTATAAATCAGTGTCAATGAAATAAAAAAAATAAATACTGTGTACTAGGCAAAGAACTTTATTAATCTTTGTTTGCAAACTTTACTCCCAGGCTTCTTCAGCTTAATTAGCTGCAAAGAATAAAATTGTGTATAAGCAAAAACTGAAAAGAGCTGCAGTGTCCAAAGGGCTTGAGCTTAAAAATATTAGAGATCTAGATTTTATTAGATCCATAAACAAAACAATTTTAAAAAGCAGTCATAATATAAAATAGCAGCTCCAAGTAGTTTCAAGTTCCATCTTCTTCAGAAGTTGACTCAATTCAGTTTGCCTCATTCTTGGAAGCCTCATCAAAATTTTCCACAAGATCTAAAAAAAAGAAAAAAGTAGAAACTCAGGAAAAAGCCAAAACTACAACAAATAATCATCAGATCTTAAGAGGAAATAAGAAAATGCTCTTAAAAGTATATCCTTCAGTTAACAGGATATAACTTAAATTAAAACATTTGTTTTTATTTCCAATGAGACCACTCCCCATTTAGCACATTTAGAAGCATACATATACAAGTAAAACCAAGGAAACAGGGAAGTCAGTAGCAGACCACATACACCCCATGCTTAAAGAATACACACACACACACACTCCCTGCTCTAAGCCCACTCCAAGATTAAAATTAAGCTAATACACTGGTCAATGTGGAGGGCAGAACCAAATACCATGACACACAACTTAATTTTTCTCAGTTTCTGACAATACCTGTTTATGCAGAGTGGGGTTATTTATAAGCCGAGTTATTCTACTGCTCAAGAAATATTTGTTCTACAACAAAGGAAATTTTCCACTAATAGCTGTGAGAGAAAAACCTCATGATTGCCAAAGGATTTATTCTGATGCAGATTTCAGGATGTTTATACTTAACATACTTCAACTTCTCCATGCCTTCTTATACATACATGGATTTCACAGTAGGAAATGCAGCATCACTTCTGATGTGTAGGTAATGATATTTAGGTCACAACAGGCACCCGTGAGTTCCACATCTCCTTTACCCACCCACTCCTCCCTCCCCACACTGCACCACTCCCCAAGTGGGGATAGCGGGAGGACTCTCTATTCTCCATTACTGAGATCCTCTAGTTTAAGGACAAAATCAAGGTTTCCACCTGGAACTTCATCATCATCATCCTCTCCAGTAGCAAGTGGTGCCTTTCCATCCACAGCTGTGAAAGGAAAACACAGATGTTACTCCCACATTTGTTTATGTCTTCAATAAACACTAACCAAAAGAACAGACAGAAACACCAAATTTTTACTATATTCCTGACAACACTGACATTTGGGATTTCATCTATTCTAGCAATAACATGACACTCTGCTGTCTACGAATGGACTAGAATAAGTAATAATAGTATCAAACCAAATTCCATACCCACTCTTAATTTCTCTGGCCTGGCATAGGAGGGGGGATAGTGTGAGAGCAGCAGGGAGCCCCCCAGGGGAGAGATAAACCCACAGACCAAACCCACGGTGAGACTTGGTTTTGGAGGCAGCTAGAGGCCCAGCACAGAGCTGCTCTGTGCAGCACGGCAGACCTCGTACCCAGAACCATGCACGGCACAAAGCACATGCTCGATAAACATTTAGTGAAATGAAAATAAGATAATCAAAAAATTAAAAGCATCTGAGTGGTTTAAGCACCCACTTTCCTTTTATTACACAAAAAAAGTAGACTACACTCGGGTTATGAGATCTCATGGTACTGGCCCCATAAGGATTTCACTGGGTTACTTCAAAAGCCTATTTCAGATCTGAAAGCTTAAGTAAGACATTCTAGAATCTCTTATTCCACTCAGTAAGACAATAAACCTTGAAGCAATGCCTAGAAAAACATGGGTTTCTCAGCAGTTTAATGAGCCTCTGGCTAGCTTCTGCATTCACATTCTTTAAAATTTTAATCAGAAGGCTGCAACACAAGTTGCTAATACCCTGATACACCCTTGCTCAACTACGCAATTTTCGATCCTGAAGAAAATCCCTTTCATACAGTAATCTAAAAGACTGGAATATTGGCAGGCCACTTCTTAAAAACTACAGGTAATACCAGTTGTACAGACATAATACTACAGAGATTTACCAGTTATACCGATAATACTAATATATCGCTAATCAATTCTGAACTATAAGTAGTTATCAATAAAGGCAAAAATTTCATTTTCATCATTTCCAGCTTATAAAAATATATCCCACTGATGATTACTGAATTAAATACAATGATCACAGCCTAACAGATATATTATTGACCACACTAAGAAAACTTGCTTAAGATCAGTTTAATAACTGATTTTTTTTTAGAGAAAAGTTTGCATTTTCAAATTTAAGATATTCAGTATCCACTTTGCGCCTTAGATCTAAGAAATCTGCTACTAAATGGGTAAACCCCGGCACAACCACTACTAGGAAACTCACATTGTTTGGGCAAAGCTTCAGCCAGTCTCCTTAAACTAGTCAGACTATCTGCGCCAAGCTGGTTTAAGATGCTGGGAAGCATTTCTGTCAGCTGCTTGGTCTCAGCATGGCCTGTGATGGTGAAAGTGTTTGCTGCCAGAGATGCCTGAACTTTAGGGTTGTTAAAGTGGATCACTGTTCCTTGGTTTGTAAACATATTAACCTGTAAAGAAACATTTTTAAAAATTAGTAATACCCACTGAACATGTTTTATTAATATCTGAATATCTACTATTTCACTAATCAAGGAACGAACTTGATGGAAGGGGAAATTATGTCTGGAATGGAATGTATGGTCTACAGTTCAGACTTAGCAATCTCCCTGATACTCGCTTACGAGGTAGAAACATGTCTTAGGAACTACAAGTCTAGAGGGTTATGACACTCTCTGTGCACAATTTTAAAAAAAAGTTCATTTACTGCATGAATATTAACACTTTTCAGCCAAATTCTGCTTTAGAAAGGAAATAAAATTTAACATTTACCTCTTCAATACCAGAGATATTGTTTACCCCTAATTTCTTTAAGGAGAACTGAAGTTTTTTATCATCTGCTGTAGCTGTTCTGTGAACCACCTTCTTCTTTCTGCGAGCAGTTCCCTAAAAGACGGAGAAAAGAAGAGAAAAACAGTACACTTATATCTTCACACCAGACATTTTCAAATGGAAATAGTTTGATTTCTGACCTTTGGATCTATATGAGAAAATTACTATAACCACAAATTTTTATGCAATGAGTAGACAGGTTAACACAAAGATGGAAGCAAAAAGAGGGAAAGGAACTGTTTATAAATCCTTAATATCTTCTAAATTTCTAGTTTTGCCAAATATAAATGGATGATCTTTTGAAAGTTTTACTTTCTACATTATCTGCTCTAGACGTGATCAATGTGGTGGCATGGATCAACCTAAACTAAGCCTCATTTAGAGACTCCATGTCCTTAGTTCTGTTTTTATTTTAAAATAAAAATCAACATCAAAATTAATATTCACAGACAAGGCACTGACTATAGACCTTTATAGCACCCAAGACTAAACACTCAAGTTCTTCCTCTGCCTACAAAGGTCACTGTGTCACATGCCCTGTCACCCCTGACCGTAGCTCCTATCACAGGCGCACGCCTCTTAAGGCCTTTGCACGTGCTCTCCCCTCACTAATCTCTGCTCACAGGTCACCACCACAGTGGCCTTTCCCAACCACTAATATAAAACAGCAATTCTCACTCATTTTCTATCTTTCTTGGTTTATTCTTCTACCATAAGTGAGAAACATCTTATGTCTGTCTCCTTTAAGCGCCTTGAAGGCTTCTCTTTTGTTTACTGGTATATGCCCAGTACATGGAATAATATCTGTCTCACTGAAGGCACTTAATACACTTAGTAACTTGATGACCAAATGAATACAAGCTTCAGGAGATTTGTGCCCTCTTAACATATATGCCAAGTCTCCAACTCTCCCTTTTCAAATCAAACCTATAAAACTTTCAAAACTAGACAAATGTGACTTCATTTCCTGCTTAAAACATCCTCACAGACTCTTTTTCATACAGGGCTTACCCTTTACCTGGTACATAAGGCTCTTCATGGAAAGACTACCACCCACTTCCCTCTTCAGTGTCACATCACCGCACCCAACCCCCATCTCCATTCCTAGTCATCCTTTAAAATCTTGTTCAAGTCATGACCTGTCTGTGATGCAAGGACCCTCCACTCCAAATAATTCCCATCGCTAAGTTTGGAAAATGCCTCTATTTCTTTGCCTATACCACATTGTGAAAACATATTTTTAAAAAAGAGGCGTATCTCACCTACTTGGCTTAAAGCTGCCCCCACCCTGGGAGTTTCAACTTCTCAATTTGATATTCTCGAGAACCCAACATAGTAAAGGCTATTTCAATACATCATTTCAACAGAAGAAAATATTCTTGGTTTCAAAAAAATAGTGGTTATCAAACCCAAGAAAAGCTTTAAGAATAAAAAACACCTTGAAGTGGTCATGTAGATACCTAGTGTGCAGAGAATCCTCTCCCAATAGATTCCAAGGAACTATAAGAGTCTGAAGACAAAAATCCGGCACACCTTCTATGGATACCGCATACTTCACATATGTAGAGTTCACCTTTTACTGAAGTAATTAAGATATTACCAATGATCTGACCAGACACTGAAATAAAGGGATTTCTAATGTTAACCATAAAAGTACTAGTATCCTAGTGCTAGTATTCTCTAAGGCAAAACAATTAATTTCGCATCCCATAAGGAGGTTTCTTAAAAGTCGTTAAAAAATATTTCCTGTGTAACTAAACAAGTATTAAGATGCTTTAAGATTCAAAGTTTTAAAAAAAAAAGATTCAAAGTTTACTCCTCATCATCTTTTAATGACCCTCAAAAACCTCAATAAGGCTTCCTGTTCCTACAGTGACAGCTCTAAAAGCTGAGTCCAATAAAAGTTAAAAAAGAGTGAACACAAACACATTATTCAGATTACTGCTTTTGAAACCCATACTAAAAGGAATGGCAGCTAAAAATACAAATATAAAGACACCCAATCATTGACCCACAAAGAATATGAGTTTTTCGGGCACCTAAAGGCCACACCTAACTTATAACAACTGCCACAAAGGACAGAAATCACCTAATGTTGTTAATAGGTAGGTGCGGTTCTTGAAAACAACTAGCCTCAGCAAAAAAAAAAAAAGGGCATTAGAATAAATTAACTGCTGACTAGGTCCAGTATTCAACAGACCTGCATCCTCATTAAGTCTAAGCGCAGGTTTTGGCTACCTCACAGTAGACTCGACTCAAAGGAAGGAAAAAACATAGGTAATAAACTTGCAGTGTGGAAACTTTCCAAGTTTTACCAAGTAAAAACATGCCCTGTTCCAATGGGCTACCACATCTTGTTTAATATTAAGAATGTTATTAACACAATATAAAACACAATTAGTGAAACTTTCTTTAGCGTGAACGCCCAAGTAAATTGCTTAAATAATCTAGATGCTTTATCAAGTTTGTAGAAGAATCCCCTTGAAGACGATCAGTATGTAACAGGAAAAGACAACCCAAACTGCCCATTTAAAAACCCACCAATCCTGGTGCAGTGGTAGAATGTTCGCCTTCCATGCGGGAGACCCGGGTTCAATTCCCGGACAACGAAACAAACAAACAAAAGATAGAAACCCACAAAACACTTTTTGTTCTCTCAATTTTAGGGCAATTACAAAGTCAAAACAAAAACAAAAAAACCCAAGATATCTACGCAAATGTACCTAACGAAAAAGACATTTTCAAATACCCTAAAAAATACACAGTTGCCTGGACTGCACTTAGCTCAAAAAGGATTACAGAAAGGTCTTCATTTATAAGACGCGCAAACTTATAACTGTTACATATAACAATTATTCGGAGCCTGAAACTATATTCAGGTTGAAAAGATAGATGAAATTTATCAACAAACTCGGAATTAGGTGAGTTATAAAGGAAAAAAAAAATCAACCACCAATTTCATGCAATTTGAGCCAAAACAAGACGAGAATGTGAGGTTTACAATGATCTAACCGAAATGACACACTTTCTAACTAGTAAACACTTTTGCTCTATTAAAACACTGTATCACTGAAAACACAAACATAGTTACATAAAAGCAAGGTTTTCTAGTTCGTGTTCTTTTACACCGGCTCACTTGTTTCTTTCTTCTAATGCACAACCTGCAGCTCGCTGTAAATCTACCTCACCAGCACGCTCCGGCCTTGCAGGCTTTGTGACTTACCGGGTAGACAAAGTGAAAAGTCAACGATGTATGAAACGCAAAACAAACAAAAAACCCTTTTAAACACGGTAGCTTCAAGGTAAAAAACAACACTTACTTTCCCACCAATGCGCACTTGCGCCTGCAGCTTGGCGAGTTTCTCCTGGTTCATGATCGTCTCTTTCATCTGGAAAAAACGAGGCGCTCAGCGAGGCAGGCTCCCCCTCCCTCGCCGGGCGCCCGGAGCCACCCCCAAGGGCCGAGTCGGCGTGGAAGGCTCCCCGGGAGCACGCGCCCCCGCCCCGCCCCAGAGCACCCGCCCTCCGCGGCCCGGCCCGCGGGCTCGAACCCAGGCCTGCTCGGCTCCCCCCGCCCAAGGCCCCGGCCCGGCCCGGCCCGGCCACTCTCCGCAAGCCTGGCGGTACCTGGGGCTCCTGTCCTCGCGCTCCGCCGCGAGGTGGAGGAAGACACGGCGTCGCCTCGCCCCCAGGGCAGCCGCCCCTGGCTCGACCTCGCCCGCGAGAGTCAGCCTGAGCGGGGGCGCCCGTCCGTCGCATCGCCTTCCTCTCCTCAACCCTGTCCCTCCCTGTCTCGTTCCTTCGGGGGAACTTCCCGCCCCCGCTCCCGTCCTCCGCCCACGCCGGCGTCCAGAACCTTTTTGTACCTTGTCGGAGCGGAAATGGGGCCGCGCGGGGAACTAAGGCTGGCGCTCAGGGGGTCTCAGACAGACCAGCTGAGTCCAGGCGCGCACACGCGGGGACGCAAGATGGCAGCTAGAGGGAGGCCGGAAGTGACACAAGGCCATTTCCTCCAAAAGCCAGGAAGCGGACAGCGGCGCGCCCGGCTCCTCCGTACGCACGCGCAGCGTCTCACGGGGACGTAGGGGGTGCGTTTGGGCCCGTCGCGTAACGGCTCCGGCTCCTCTCGGCCGAGGTCGACCAGAGGCCCCTGGGGCTCTCGGGAGTCCTCTGGGGAACGCCCCGGAGGGAACAGGGCATGGTTCCTTGCACGGTAAAGGCTGAGTTAGTTTGTCCTGCCTCCATGGAGCCCCGAGGCCGGCGTTCTTTACCCTCCGGAGGCAGTGCCCGCCCGCATTTCCGGGAACGCCCGGGCTGGGCCTCGGCCCCGGGCTCCGCCCAGACTCGGCCCTGCCCTCGGCTCGGCTCGGCCCGGCCCGCCCCGCCCGTCCCACCCCCCGCGTTCAGGTCGCTGCCGGACGGAGCGGGCCTGGTGGGTTCCCGGAACGCCCGAGTCCTGCCCCCGGGCCGCCGCGGCGCCGTCACCGACACCGCCTTCTCTCTCCCCGGCACGCCCAGGCTGGCTCCTTGACGTCGGTGGGCGCGGACCGGGCACCGTTCGGGCTGAGAGAGTTGCCTTAGCTCCCCGCACTTTCAGGAGCTCGCCTCCGCGGCCTCGCAGCGGGAGCTACGGGGACGGTCGCCGGGAGGGCACTTCGGTCCTCGGCAGAGCGGCCCAGTTGTCCCGCGGCCGGAGGTGGAAGGCCGGCCAGGGCCGCAGGGCGGCACCGTTCGGAACTGCCAGGTGTGCACGCCGCCCGGTGCCGCCAGGTGCCGCCAGGTGTGCGCGCCGCCGGGTGCCGCCAGGTGTGCGCGCCGCCGGGTGCCGCCAGGTGTGCGCGCCGCCGGGTGCCGCCAGGTGTGCGCGCCGCCGGCGGAGCAGCCAGGCGCGGAGCACCCCGAGGAGCGCTGCCGACTGCGGGGAGCCGAGCGCAGACCGCGCCGCGTGGCCAGGGGAGATGTACCCGCACGTGGCACGCTAGGTGCTGCGTCTCTGCAGCTGAGAACTCCGATGACTTCACACAGCTCCACGTTTATGAAGAGTCTGTAAAACAGAAAGAAATTAAAAGGGGGATTTATATAGTGGTCTGTTGCAGTAATAATGCTAGTTTTCGTCTTCAGGACTTCAGTTTGCGCAGATTTGTTCTGGCTTTGGCAGAATTGATATTCACATAGCCACAGTCAGCACTGCTAGGTTTGTCAGCCTGTATTTGCTTACAGTTACTAGCTAACACTTTGTATTAACTTTAATTTTGAGCAGTTTATTTTACATGAACAGCAGATAAATACTTGGGAAAACTCTTACACTGAGTTTGGCAGAGATTCAAAAAATCCCATTTCACGATATATTTCAGAAAGTGTGATACCACCAGTGCCTTTGCTTTTTTTAGGTTAACTAAATAGCTTTCTGATGTCTCTCCAGTCAAAACATTTTAAATACGAATAGAAATTCCAAGCAGTCACATAGAATGACAGGAATGAAATAAATTCTGTTCCTTCATCTTTGTAATCATGCTGTCATTGTTCATTTTCAGTCTCCTGTTTTAAAAAAAATGTTTTACTAAACACCGGGGCAAGCATAAAGACACATAAAACCATGGATACTAAAAGAGGAGACAATGGAAATAAAAGTGCCATCTGTTTTTGTGGTCTCAGCTGTGAAATACTTGGCGTGTTCAAAACTGAGTGTAAGCTCTTAGCTAAAGACTACCATTTATATAGCAGTAAAACTAAGTGTGGACTCCAATTAAAATTGATCTTTTGTTTTTCAATAGTTTTCACATGTAAGTTTGTTAAAATTGTGCTGTCTCAAAAATAATTGATGAGAACAGCTGTATTGCTGTTTAGGTTAATTGTTAACTGTTGATATCTTCTCAATTGAAAATCAATACTGCTTCTATTTAAATTTGAGTCGTCTGGTGCAATAAAGGATATTTACACAATTAAGGTTATGTGAGTCACTGTCCCTAACAATTAACCTGAAACTAACCGTGCCAACTATTCAGTACTATATGGATCTTACAAAATATATACTGCCCTTTACAAACCAAAAGTAACTTCTCTTTGGGAACAATGTTTCCCTTCCTCTATGGTACGCAGCAGGCATTTGAAACGGCCAAGATGTGATATTTTTTGAGCTTTTACATAAGCACAAGCTTACTACACATGTAACTTGCCACCTGATTCACCTTTTGTACACCTGTTTTTACGAAATGTTCCAGGTTATTTTTTTGCTTGCCCTTGATTCCTTTCTGTTCTAGTTTGCTAGCTGCTGGAATGCAACACACCAGAGACAGATTGGCTTTTAATAAAAGGGGATTTCTTTGAATAGTTCTGCAGAGGAAAAGCAGTTAACTTTCATCTGAGGTTCTTTCTAAGGTGGGAAGGCTCAGAATAATCTCTGCTGGCCTTCTCTCCAGGTCTCTGGGTTCCAACAACTTTTCCCGGGGTGTTTTCTTTTTTGCATCTCCAAAGACTGAGCCATGAGTGCTGAGATGAGGTATGCTGAGCTGCTTGGGCTCATTTAAGCACCAGCCAATTAAATCAAACATCATTCATTGCAGCAGGCACACCTCCTAAACGACTGCAGATGTAATGAGCAATGGACGAGGTTCACACACCATTGACTCACGTCCACAGTAATAGAACTAGGCACCTTCACCTGACCAAGTTTTTTTTTTGGTGATTTTTGACACTTGCAATGTGTTGAAAATCATCAAGGATTCCCTGAGAGTCAGAGAAGAAAAAAAACTGACATTTGGCACCCATCAGTTGCCTCTGCTCATTTTGTGGATAGTTGGAAAATTCTGATTCTTCTAATATTTATATATAGATTTTTAAAAAATAACTGAAGGGATTGTTTTTTTTACTCCCCCCAAATTGTTATTCAGTTGTGTCTTAGCTTAGATGTACTAATTCGTGTTTATCATCTCTCACACACTGTCAGTGGCAGCTGGCTCCCACACTGTCCTGTTGATTGGACAAGCCTGGGAATTAGCATTCAAGATGGCCTCTGACAGGAGACAGAAGTAGTAATAAAATAAGTGTGACCTATTTGTCCTCTTTGGTTTAAAGTTTATGCTCTAATCAAAATCTGTAAATTGTGTTCATCTCTCAGCTGGACTTGGGTCTGCTTCAGCAAGAGCCAAAATATTCTCTTTATGCTTATTTCTTAAGGGTCATTGAGCCCCATTCTTCCCCACAAGAGGTGTTGAGAATTCCATCGGGGTGAGTGTTTCTGTGCTTTCAGTTGTTTCATCATCTGGCCTATACCTGGTAGCCACTATGAACTTCCTAAAAGTTTTTAAACTTCCTTGAACTCTTTTAGCCCTCCACCTTCTTGAACTTAATACCTACACATCACCTCACTCTCAGTTTTAAATGTCTCAGGAGGCTCTTCTCTGACCTCCAGCCTCATTAAGTTACATCAATCTTATTAAATGCAAAATGAGAGGTTGATACATTTTTTGATTTAATAGATAGTGACCTAGGAGTCTAGATAACAATATCCCACCAGGTTATATTGAGTGCTTGCAGCCCCCAGCAAAGCAGGGACAGGAGGCGGGGAGGAGGAAGGAAGCAATGCACTCTGTTAGAATGAGCCACACCCACGCACCAATGCGTACCCCAAGCTCCTGCCCCGCCCCACTCACACGAGCCCCGCCTGCCTGGGCCCCAAGCATCCGCCCCGTCCCGCTGAAACTGAGCTGCACTCCTCCATCCTGCTCACGCCCGTGCCCGGCCCCCCATGCCTGCTTGCGCCCCTGCGTCCCCCAGCCCCGAATGGGCTCACATGCTCATTTGCACTCTGTGCACCCAAGCCCTTCCCCTAACCTGCACAGCACGGGCGCCCCGACCCCTGACCCAGCCCTGCCACCCCGTGATCAATGCAGCTGCACCCTGATCCTTGTAGACTGACCCCTGGGCCCCGATTGGCACCCTGCGGCCCCCACGGCCACCCGGGGCGCTCGCTTCCTCAGTGCCCTGGATTCTCAGAACCACTATGCCTTCCCCTATGTGTGCCCCCTTTACCGCACAGCCCCCAAAGATCCGCTTGCTGCCGTGCCTTGCCTCGGTACCCCCACGCTGCACAGTGCACCTGCACTCAGAGGCCTACCTGAGTCGCACCCTACTCCTACGACCTGCACTGCCCCCCAAAACCCTGTGCATCATACCCCACCTCCAGGGCACCAGCATAGCACCTGCACCACTCCCAGAAACCGCACTGCTGCACCCCATCCCACAAACACAAAACTTTAGACGATTAGGGAAATCAACCTCCAAAGTAACCCTAACAAATGCCTCAAAGTCAAACGAAAATCAGAAAAGCAAATGGAGACACATACATATATAGCCCAGCCTAATGACCAAATTAAACACCAGAGGAGACACAGACTTGGGAACAACTAATTAAAGATGCTATACAGCTCTACTAAATAAATTCAATGAGTTGGTTAATGACATAAAGGAGCTCAAGAAGGCACTAGAAAAGGATAAAGAAGAATCTGAGAGACTAAACTGAAAAAGAGCAGGTATCGCAGAGATGAAAGATACCTTAGACCAAATGAAAAATATACTACAGTCAAACAAGAGCAGATTTGAAGAGGCAGAAGGACTAAAGGACAGGACAATTGATTTCAAATGCACAAAAGAACAAATGGCAAAAACGTGGAAAAATTTGAATTGGATATCAGGGAAATGATTGACAACACAAAGCACACAAATATAAGAAGAATGGGTGTCCCAGAAGGAAAAGAGAAGAGTAACAGGCTAGGAAAATTATTTGAGGGGATAATAGGGGGAAAATTCCCAACCCTTATAAAAGACATGCAAATCAAAGAAGCCCAATGAACACCAAATAGAATAAATCCAAATGAGCCTACTCCAAGACACATACTAATCAGTTTGCCAAATGCTGAAGAGAAGCAGAAAATCCTGAAAGTGACAAGAGGAAAACAATCTACTACATATGAGGGAAACCACATTAAACCGAGTTCAAACTACTCACTGGGCAACATGGAAGTGAGACGGCAATGGTATTATGTATTTAAGATCCTGAAAGAGGAAGACTTCCAGCCAAGAATTCTCTACCCAACCAAATTTTCCTTCAAAAGTGAGGGAGAGATTAAAATATTCACAAACAGACAAAGGCTGAGAGAATTTGTCAACAAGAGACCAACCCTACAAGAAATAATAGGGAGTTCTGTCAGCTGAAAACAAAACAAAACAGGAGAGGGAGGTCTGGAAGAGGGCATAGAATTGAAGAGTTTCAGTAAGGGCAACTTAAAGGATAAAAAGAGAAAGGGGGAAAGAACGTATAGATCTGATAAAATCCAAAGGATAAGATGGTAGCTTTAAGAAAATGCCTTTAGAGTAATAATTTTGAATGTTAACAGACTAAACTCACCAGTTAAAAGATACAGATTGGCAGAATTGATTTAAAAATATGATCCATCTATTTGGTGCTTACAAGAGACTCATGTTAGACACAAGGATACAAATAGATTGAAAGTGAAAGGATGGAAAAAGATGATCTATGCAATTTGTAACCAAAAGAAAACAGGAGTAGCTATACTAATATCAAAGTAGGCTTTAAATATAAAGAAGTCATAAGAGACAAATAAGGACACTACATATTAATAAAAGGAAGAATTCACCAAGAAGAAATGATAATCACAAATGTTTATTCCCTCTATCAAGGAGTGACAAAGTACATGAGGCAAACCTCGGCAAAGTTGAAGGGAGCAATAGATGTTTCAACAATAATAGTGAGAGACTTCAATACACCACTCTCTTGTATAGCTAGAACAACCAGACAGAGGATCACCAAGGAAATAAAGAACTTAAATATTTTGATAAATGAATTAGACCTAACAGACATATATGTAGGTCATTATACCCCAAAACACCAGGATATACATTTTCCTCTAGTACTCATGGAACATTCTCCAGGATAGATCATATGCTGGGGCACAAAACAGATCTTTATAAAGTTAAAAACACTGAAATTATTCAAAGCACTTTCTCTGATAACAATGGGATGAAGCTGGAAATTGATAACCATGAAATAACTAGAACTTTCACAAATATATGGAGATTAAATAACACACTCTTAAACAAATGGTGGTTCAAAGAAGAAATTGCTAAAGAAATCAGTAACTATCTGAAAACTAGTGAAAATGAGCATATGACATATTGGAACTTATGGGATGCAGAAAAGGCAGTGCTGAGATAGAAACTTATTGCCCTAAATACCTATGTTAAAAAAAGAAGAAACAGCAAAAATCGAGGGCTTAACTGTTGGAAGAGCTAGAGAAAGAACAGTAAACTAACACCAATGCAAAGAGAAGAAAAGAAATATTAAACATTAAAGCAGAATGAAATGAATCAGAGAACAATAGAAAGAATGAGAACAAAAGTTGGTTCTTTGAGAAAATCAATAAAATTAATGGACCCCTAGCCAGACTGACAAAGAAAAAAAATGAGAAAGGATGCAAATAAACAAAATCAGAAGTGAGAGCGGGTCATTACCATGGGCCTTAAAGAAATAAAAGAAATCATAAGAGGATACTATGAACAACTATACGCCAACAAACTAGACAACTTAGTTGAAATGGACAAACTTCTGGAAATACAGAAACAAGCCTCACTGAGTCAAGGAGAAATAGATCTCAACAAACCAATCACAAGTAAAGAGATTCAATCAGTCATCAAAAATCCTCCTACAAAGAAACGTCCAGGGCCAGATGCCTGCACAGGAGAATTTTATCAAACATTCCAAGGAGAACTAACACCAATCCTGCTCAAACTTTTCCAAAAAAAATGAGGAAAAAGGAACACTACCTAACTTATTATGAAGCTACCATCACTCTAATACCAAAACCAGGTAAAGATGTTATAAGAAAGGAAAACTATAGGTCAGTCTCTCTAATGAGCATATTTGCAAAAATTCTCAACAAAATACTAACAAATCGAATCCAACAACAGATTAAAAGAATTATAAACTCAACCAAGCGAGGTTTATAACAGGAATGCAAGGATGGTTCAACACAAGAAAATCAATCAATGTAATATAGCATATTAACAAATCAAAAGGGAAAAAATCATATGATTGTCTCAATTGATGCTGAAAAAGCATTTTGAGAAAATTCAACATTCTTTTCTGATAAAAACACTTCAAAAGGTAGGAATCAAAGGATATGTCCTCAATATGATCAAGGACTTTTATGAAAAACCCATAGCCAGCATTGTACTCAATGGTTGGAGACTGAAAACTTTCCTCCTAAGATTGGGAATGAGACAAGGATGCCCACTGTCACCACTATTATTCTACATTGTGCTAGAAGTTCTAGCTACAGTAATCAGAAAAAAGAAAAGAAGGCATCCAAATAGGAAAGGAAGAAACAAAACTTTCATTATTTGCAGATGGCATGATACTATATTTGGAAAATCCTGAGAAATCTACAGCAAAGCTTTTTGAGCTAATAAATTCAGCAAAGTGATGGGATATAAGATTAATGCACAAAAAAATCATTATAGTTTCTATACACAGCAATGTACTAACTGAGGAGACAATTAAGGAAAAAATTCCATTCAAAATAGCAACTAAAGAATCAAGTATTTAGGAATAAACTTAACCAGGGATGTAAAGGATCTGGCCATAGAAAACTACAGGGCATGCTGAAAGAAATCAAAGAAAATCTGAATAGGTAGAAAGACATTCCATCCCCATGCATATGAATGTTAAATGTAGTTAAGATGTCAATTCTACCCAAATTGATATATGGATTCCACACAATACCAATCAAAATTCCAACAGCTTATTTTGAAGATTTGGTAAAGCTAGTTATTCAATTCATTTGGAAAGAAAAGAGACCTTGATAGCTGAAAATATCTTTAAAAAGAAGAACAAAGTGGGAGGATTATCACTTTCTGATATTAAAGCTTATTATAAAGCCACAGTGGTCAAAACAGCATGGTACTGGCACAGAAATAGAAGTATTGACCAATAGAATTAAATAGAAAGTGTGGAAATGAACCACCAAATTTATAGTCAACTCATCTTTGAGAAGGCCCCCAAATCCACTGAACTGGCACAAAACAGTCCTTTCAATAAATGGGCACGGGAGAACTGGATTTCAATAGCCAAAAGAATGAACAAGGAACATTACTGTGCCAATTTGAAAGAATTTCTGTACCCTAGAAAAGCCATGTTTTAATCTTAATCTTGTGGGAGCAACAGTTTTTTCTAATTCCTATTCAGTACTATAGGTTGAAAACTTGAGTAGGTTATCTCCACAGAGATGTGACTCAATCAATAGTGGGTATTAAACTTGATTAGATGGAGATGTGTCTCCATCCATTCTACATGAGTCTTTATTGGTTTACTGAAATCCTACAAAAGAGGAGATATTTTGGAGAGAGTTCCTTTCTGAGAACGAGGAGAGAGCTGCAGAACCATGACAGAATAATGGGGGAACCACAGAGCCCACCAGCCAGCGCCCTTTGGAGATGAAGAACGAGAGCGACCCCGGGGGGAGCTTCATGAAGCAAGAAGTCAGGAGAGGAAGCCAGCAGACAGTCGTCATGTTCACCACGTGCCTTCTAGTCGAGAGAGAAATGCTCAACTCATCAGCCTTTCTTGAGTAAACTCTTGATGGTGCCTTGGTTTGGACATTTTTATAGACTTACTTTAATTGGGACATTTTCTAGGACCTTAAAATTTTAATCTAACAACTTATTAAATTCCCCTTTTTAAAGCTCATTCCATTTCTGATATATTGCATTCTGGCAGCTAGCAAACTAGAACACTTAAATTATACCCAATATAAAAATTAACTCAAAGTGGATCAAAGACCTAAATATAAGAGCCAGTACCATAAAACTCCTAGACGAAAATATAGGGAAACATCTTCAAGACCTAGTAATAGGAGGAAACTTCCTAAACTTTACACCCAAAGCACAAGCAATGAAAGAGAAAAAAATAATAAATGGAAACTTCTTAAAATCAAATGCTTTTGCACCTCAAAAGACTTTGTCAAAAGGTGACGAGGCAACCAACTGAAAGGGAGAAAATATTTGGAAATCACTTATTTGATAAATACTTGATATCCTGTATATATAAAGAAATCATACAACTCAACAACAAAAGAATGAACTACCCAATTATAAAATGGGCTGAAGATATGAATAGATATTTTTCTGAAGAGCAAATACAAATGGCTAAAAAGCACATAAAGAGATGCCATTTTCATTAGCTATAAGAGAAATGCGATCAAGACTACAATGAGATATCACTTCACACCTGTAAGAATGGCTGGGATTAAACAAACAGGAAACTACAAATGTTGGAGAGGATATCGGACACTTATACGCTACTGGTGGGGCTGTATAATGGTACAGTGGCTATAGAAGACAACTTGCCAGTTCCTTGGAAAGCTAAATGTTCAGTTGCCCTGTGACCTGGTAATACCACTACTCAGCATATACCCAGAAGAGCTGAAAGCAGTGACATAAGCAGACATTTGCACACCAATGTTCCTAGCAGTACTATTTGGAATTACCAAAAGATGGAAACAATCCACCACAGACGAGTGGATAAATATAATGTGGTATATACATTCGATGGACTATTATGCAGCAGTAAGACGAAATGACTTCCTGAAGCATATCTGAGGTAACAACTAAGGAAAAAAATCCCATTAAAATAGCGACCAGAAGAATCAGGTATCTAGGAATAAGCCTAATCAGGGAAGTCAAGGACTTATACACAGACAATTATAAAAAATTGCTAGAAAAAAAATTTAAAGTGAACTAAATAGATGGAAAGATATTCCATATTCATGGATAGGAAGGGTGAATATCATCATGATATCAATTCCGTCCAAACTGATCTACAGATTTAGTAATGCAATACCAATCAAAATCCCAACAACCTACTTTGAAGACTTGGAAAAGCTGGCTATCAAATTTATCTGGAAGGGAAAGAGACCCTGGATAGCTAAAGGTATCCTAAAAAAGAGGAGCAAAGTGGGATGACTATCACTTTCTGACTTTAAAGCTTATTATAAAGCCACAGTGGCCAAAACAGCATGGTACTAGCACAAAGACAGAAGAATTGATCAATGGAATAGAATCAAGAATGCAGAGATTGACCACTACATTTATGGACATTTGAAAAGGCCCCCAAACCCACTAAACTGGGGCAGAATAGTCTTTCCAATAAGTGGGCATGGGAGGGGATGCAAGGTTAGTTCAGTGGTATAATTCTTGCCTGCCAGGTGGGAGACCTGGATTCAATTCCTGGCCCATGCACTCACCCCTCCCCACAAAAAAGAAAATTCAACACATGGTGCTGCAATAATGGGGTAGTCACATGGAAAAAGGATAAAATGTGACCCCAACCATACAGCATACCAAATAAATAAATAAATAGGCATGGAAAGGTACATGGCGAGGTCTGCTAGCTTTCTCTTCTCATTTCATTAGGTTTCCCCAGGGGCATTTTCCTTCTGCATTTCCAAAACTCTTTGGCTGTGTGAGCTCTGTTGGCAGTGTTGGCTCAGTAGCTTTTACCAAAATGTTCCCCTCTTAAAGGACTCCAATAAGCAACTCCACCCTGAATAGCTGGAGACACATCTCCATGGAAACCAACTAATCAAAAGTTACCACCCACAATTGGAACACTTACTTACTGCTGGTGGAAATGTATAATGATTCAGCAGCTGTGAAGTCAGTTTGGTGATTCCTCAGAAAAGGTTTATTTTGTCCAAAACCTACATTTTCTGTAGCACATAGTCTAATTCAACCTGTCTGGATAGATCATTTAAAACAACCCAAACACACACAGTCCAGTATGGGAAAGAGGGCTTGTAATTCTGTATAGATTAATGTAATGCCCAGATACTTCCTAGATTATATTGAATAGATAATTTAAAAGATTGGCAAAGTCCCTTGAGAGATGGGAGAAAAACATAGAACTATTAAACTTTACCACTGGGTAAACCCCTGATACTGACTCAAACATTAAGGACTCCCAAGTCAATTGGCCAAGCCCTTGATCTTGAGGATTGCTCTTGTGAAGCTTATTTATGTAGTGGAAAAGCTAATCCTACCTATAGTTATGCCTAAGAGTTACTTCTAGAGGGCCTCTTTTGTTGCTCAGTTGTGGCCTCACTCTCTCGAAGCCCAACTCTGCCAACAAAATCTTTACCCTCCCCCCTACATGGGACATGACACCCAGGGGTGAAAGCCTCCCTGGGAACGTGGGACAGGACTCCCAAGGATGAGCCTGGCCCTGGCACCATGGGATCAACAATGCCTTTCTGACCAAAAGGGTGAAAAGAATTGTAACAGAACAATGTATCAGTGGCCAAGAGAGTTCAAATAGAGTCAAGATGCTGTTCTGGAGACTACTCTTATGCAAACTTCAGCTAAATATTGCTATTTACCGTGGTTTGCCAAACCCAACCAAAACCATTCCTGCCAACCCTAAAGAATGCCTAGGGCTCTCTCTCTCAGATTCTGCAAAGTTTCCATGCTCTACGATTACTTTCCAGAAACCTACAACCTGCAGATGGGTTCCTAGGCCAGATAAGTCCTGAGACAGAGGGGCCAGGCTCTCCAGGACATCAACTAGTCTCACCCCCTTTCCCATATTATTGAGAGCCTTTTCCAACATGAAAAAGTTAAAATGGGCATAGCCCAAATACCCCTAAAGGTTGGGAGAAAGATCAAAGGAGAAGGTGGAGTTATGACAGAGAAGATAGGATTTAACAAATGAGTATGACTGCTGAGTCATTATACTGATACTTGTATTAGTCTCCAGGGTCTTCTTAGAGCATCTAGAAGGAAAAACCTAACATTGTGGAACAGAAACCCATACAAAATCTGTTCTACCTGATCTAAAATCTGTTCTATAACTAATTGTTGTAGTGTGCTTTGAAACTGATTGCTGTTTTGTATATATGTTATTTTCCACAATAAAAAATTAAAATGTTATTTTAAATAATAATTTTATTATAATAAATAATTGTTTATACTATATTTATTATTTAATAATAAGTATTAATTATTATCGATAAAATAATAATACATTTGCTCACATTTTAGTTCCTATCCTCTTCCTGTCTATACTCTCTCCCTAAATGGCTTCATCCAACCCTGTAGATCTGTTTTCTTTATTTTATGACTCCCAAATTTACAATTCCCATCTTGACTTCCTTTAAAATTCAGACTGAATATTCTTTTTAAACTATTATGGAAAACTTCAGACACATAAAAGTAAAAAGAATAATAAATCCCTATAGACACATTAGCCAGTATCAACAATTATTAACTTAATACATAGCCTCAATATTCTTAATCTGTTATGGATTGATTTTCCCTCTTTTCTTTTTTTTTTTTTTTTTTTGATCTTTTTTTTTTATTCTTTTTTTTTTTATTAATTAAAAAAAGAATTAACAAAACAATTAGAAATCATTCCAATCTACATGTACAATCAGTAATTCTTAATAACATCACATAGTTGCATGTTCATCATTTCTTAGTACATTTGCATCGATTTAGAAAAAGAAATAAAAAGACAACAGAATAAGAATTAAAACAATAATAGAAAGAAAAAAAAACAAAAAAAACAAAAACAAAAAACCTATACCTCACATGCAGCTTCATTCAGTGTTTTAACATAATTGCATTACAATTGGGTAGTATTGTGCTGTCCATTTCTGAGTTTTTATATCCAGTCCCGTTGTACAGTCTGTATCCCTTCATCTCCAATTATCCCTTCTCTTTTTTTTTTTTTAATTAACGGAAAAAAAGCAATTAACCCAACATTTAGAGATCATACCATTCTACACATGCAATCATTAATTCTTAACATCATCACATAGATGCATGATCATCATTTCTTAGTACATTTGCATTGGTTTAGAAGAACTAGCAACATAACCGAAAAAGATATAGAATGTTAATATAGAGAAAAAAATAAAAGTAATAATAGTAAAATCAAAACAAAACAAAACAAAACAAAACAAAAACCTATAGCTCAGATGCAGCTTCATTCAGTGTTTTAACATGATTACTTTACAATTAGGTATTATTGTGCTGTCCATTTTTGAGTTTTTGTATCTAGTCCTGTTGCACAGTCTGTACCCCTTCAGCTTCAATTACCCATTGTCTTACCCTGTTTCTAACTCCTGCTGAACTCTGTTACCAATGACATATTTCAAGTTTATTCTCGAATGTCCGTTCACATCAGTGGGACCATACAGTATTTGTCCTTTAGTTTTTGGCTGGATTCACTCAGCATAATATTCTCTAGGTCCATCCATGTTATTACATGGTTCATAAGTTTATCTTGTCTTAAAGCTGCATAATATTCCATCGTATGTATATACCACAGTTTGTTTAGCCACTCTTCTGTTGATGGAGATTTTGGCTGTTTCCATCTCTTTGCAATTGTAAATAATGCTGCTATAAACATTGGTGTGCAAATGTCCGTTTGTGTCTTTGCCCTTAAGTCCTTTGAGTAGATACCTAGCAATGGTATTGCTGGGTCGTATGGCAATTCTATATTCAGCTTTTTGAGGAACCGCCAAACTGCCTTCCACAGTGGTTGCACCCTTTGACATTCCCACCAACAGTGGATAAGTGTGCCTCTTTCTCCGCATCCTCTCCAGCACTTGTCATTTTCTGTTTTGTTGATAATGGCCATTCTGGTGGGTGTGAGATGATATCTCATTGTGGTTTTGATTTGCATTTCTCTAATGGCCAGGGACATTGAGCATCTCTTCATGTGCCTCTTGGCCATCCGTATTTCCTCTTCTGAGAGGTGTCTGTTCAAGTCTTTTTCCCATTTTGTAATTGGGTTGGCTGTCTTTTTGTTGTTGAGATGAACAATCTCTTTATAAATTCTGGATACTAGACCTTTATCTGATATATCATTTCCAAATATTGTCTCCCATTGTGAAGGCTGTCTTTCTACTTTCTTGATGAAGTTCTTTGATGCACAAAAGTGTTTAATTTTGAGGAGTTCCCATTTATTTATTTCCTTCTTCAGTGCTCTTGCTTTGGGTTTAAGGTCCATAAAACCGCCTCCAGTTGTAAGATCCATAAGATATCTCCCAACATTTTCCTCTAACTGTTTTATGGTCTTAGACCTAATGTTTAGATCTTTGATCCATTTTGAGTTAACTTTTGTATAGGGTGTGAGAGATGGGTCTTCTTTCATTCTTTTGCATATGGATATCCAGTTCTCTAGGCACCATTTATTGAAGAGACTGCTCTGTCCCAGGTGAGTTGGCTTGACTGCCTTATCAAAGATCAAATGTCCATAGATGAGAGGGTCTATATCTGAGCACTCTATTCGATTCCATTGGTCGATATATCTATCTTTATGCCAATACCATGCTGTTTTGACCACTGTGGCTTCATAATATGCCTTAAAGTCAGGCAGCGCGAGACCTCCAGCTTCGTTTTTTTTCCTCAAGATGTTTTTAGCAATTCGGGGCACCCTGCCCTTCCAGATAAATTTGCTTATTGGTTTTTCTATTTCTGAAAAATAAGTTGTTGGGATTTTGATTGGTATTGCATTGAATCTGTAAATCAATTTAGGTAGGATTGACATCTTAACTATATTTAGTCTTCCAATCCATGAACACGGTATGCCCTTCCATCTGTTTAGGTCTTCTGTGATTTCTTTTAGCAGTTTTTTGTAGTTTTCTTTATATAGGTTTTTTGTCTCTTTAGTTAAATTTATTCCTAGGTATTTTATTCTTTTAGTTGCAATTGTAAATGGGATTCGTTTCTTGATTTCCCCCTCAGCTTGTTCATTACTAGTGTATAGAAATGCTACAGATTTTTGAATGTTGATCTTGTAACCTGCTACTTTGCTGTACTCATTTATTAGCTCTAGTAGTTTTGTTGTGGATTTTTCCGGGTTTTCGACGTATAGTATCATGTCGTCTGCAAACAGTGATAGTTTTACTTCTTCCTTTCCAATTTTGATGCCTTGTATTTCTTTTTCTTGTCTAATTGCTCTGGCTAGAACCTCCAACACAATGTTGAATAATAGTGGTGATAGTGGACATCCTTGTCTTGTTCCTGATCTTAGGGGGAAAGTTTTCAATTTTTCCCCATTGAGGATGATATTAGCTGTGGGTTTTTCATATATTCCCTCTATCATTTTAAGGAAGTTCCCTTGTATTCCTATCTTTTGAAGTGTTTTCAACAGGAAAGGATGTTGAATCTTGTCGAATGCCTTCTCTGCATCAATTGAGATGATCATGTGATTTTTCTGCTTTGATTTGTTGATATGGTGTATTACATTAATTGATTTTCTTATGTTGAACCATCCTTGCATACCTGGGATGAATCCTACTTGGTCATGATGTATAATTCTTTTAATGTGTTGTTGGATACGATTTGCTAGAATTTTATTGAGGATTTTTGCATCTGTATTCATTAGAGAGATTGGTCTGTAGTTTTCTTTTTTTGTAATATCTTTGCCTGGTTTTGGTATGAGGGTGATGTTGGCTTCATAGAATGAATTAGGTAGTTTTCCCTCCACTTCGATTTTTTTGAAGAGTTTGAAGAGAATTGGTACTAATTCTTTCTGGAACGTTTGGTAGAATTCACATGTGAAGCCATCTGGTCCTGGACTTTTCTTTTTAGGAAGCTTTTGAATGACTAATTCAATTTCTTTACTTGTGATTGGTTTGTTGAGGTCATCTATGTCTTCTTGAGTCAAAGTTGGTTGTTCATGTCTTTCCAGGAATCCGTCCATTTCCTCTAAATTGTTGTATTTATTAGTGTAAAGTTGTTCATAGTATCCTGTTATTACCTTCTTTATTTCTGTGAGGTCAGTAGTTATGTCTCCTCTTCCATTTCTGATCTTATTTATTTGCATCCTCTCTCTTCTTCTTTTTGTCAATCTTGCTAAGGGCCCGTCAATCTTATTGATTTTCTCATAGAACCAACTTCTGGCCTTATTGATTTTCTCTATTGTTTTCATGTTTTCAATTTCATTTATTTGTGCTCTAATCTTTGTTATTTCTTTCCTTTTGCTTGCTTTGGGGTTAGCTTGCTGTTCTTTCTCCAGTTCTTCCAAATGGATAGTTAATTCCTGAATTTTTGCCTTTTCTTCTTTTCTGATATAGGCATTTAGAGCAATAAATTTCCCTCTTAGCACTGCCTTTGCTGCGTCCCATAAGTTTTGATATGTTGTGTTTTCATTTTCATTCGCCTCGAGGTATTTGCTAATTTCTCTTGCAATTTCTTCTTTGACCCAGTCGTTGTTTAGGAGTGTGTTGTTGAGCCTCCACGTATTTGTGAATTTTCTGGCACTCTGCCTATTATTGATTTCCAACATCATTCCTTTATGGTCCGAGAAAGTGTTGTGTAAGATTTCAATCTTTTTAAATTTGTTAAGACTTGCTTTGTGACCCAGCATATGGTCTATCTTTGAGAATGATCCATGAGCACTTGAGAAAAAGGTGTATCCTGCTGTTGTGGGATGTAATGTCCTATAAATGTCTATTAAGTCTAGTTCATTTATAGTAATATTCAGATTCTCTATTTCTTTGTTGATCCTCTGTCTAGATGTTCTGTCCCTTGATGAGAGTGGTGAGTTGAAGTCTCCAACTATTATGGTATATGAGTCTATTTCCCTTTTCAGTGTTTGCAGTATATTCCTCACGTATTTTGGGGCATTCTGATTCGGTGCATAAATATTTATGATTGTTATGTCTTCTTGTTTAATTGTTCCTTTTATTAGTATATAGTGTCCTTCTTTGTCTCTTTTAACTGTTTTACATTTGAAGTCTAATTTGTTGGATATTAGTATAGCCACTCCTGCTCTTTTCTGGTTGTTATTTGCATGAAATATCTTTTCCCAACCTTTCACTTTCAACCTATGTTTATCTTTGGGTCTAAGATGTGTTTCCTGTAGACAGCATATAGAGGGATCCTGTTTTTTAATCCATTCTGCCAATCTATGTCTTTTGATTGGGGAATTCAGTCCATTGACATTTAGTGTTATTACTGTTTGGATAATATTTTCCTCTAACATTTTGCCTTTTGTATTATATATCATATCTGATTTTCCTTCTTTCTACACTCTTTTCCATATCTCTCTCTTCTGTCTTTTTGTATCTGACTCTAGTGCTCCCTTTAGTATTTCTTGCAGAGCTGGTCTCTTGGTCACAAATTCTTTCAGTGACTTTTTGTCTGAGAATGTTTTAATTTCTCCCTCATTTTTGAAGGATAATTTTGCTGGATATAGGAGTCTTGGTTGGCAGTTTTTCTCTTTTAGTATTTTAAATATATCATCCCACTGTCTTCTAGCTTCCATGGTTTCTGCTGAGAAATCTACACAAAGTCTTATTGGGTTTCCCTTGTATGTAATGGATTGTTTTTCTCTTGCTGCTTTCAAGATCTTCTCTTTCTCTTTGACCTCTGACATTCTAACTAGTAAGTGTCTTGGAGAACGCCTATTTGGGTCTAATCTCTTTGGGGTGCGCTGCACTTCTTGGATCTGTAATTTTAGGTCTTTCATAAGAGTTGGGAAATTTTCAGTGATAATTTCTTCCATTAGTTTTTCTCCTCCTTTTCCCTTCTCTTCTCCTTCTGGGACACCCACAACACGTATATTTGTGCGGTTCATATTGTCCTTGAGTTCCCTGATACCCTGTTCAAGTTTTTCCATTCTTTTCCCTGTAGTTTCTGTTTCTTTTTGGAATTCAGATGTTCCATCCTCCAAATCACTAATTCTATCTTCTGTCTCTTTAAATCTATCATTGTAGCTATCCATTATTTTTTCTATGTTTGCTACTTTATCCTTCACTTCCATAAGTTCTGCGATTTGTTTTTTCAGTTTTTCTATTTCTTCTTTATGTTCAGCCCATGTCCTCTTCATGTCCTCCCTCAATTTATCGATTTCATTTTTGAAGAGGTTTTCCATTTCTGTTCGTATATTCAGCATTAGTTGTCTCAGCTCTTGTGTCTCATTTGAGCTATTGGTTTGTTCCTTTGACTGAGCCATATTCTCAATCTTTTGAGCGTGGACAGTTATCTTCTGCTGCTGGCGTCTGGGCATTTATTCAGATTTCTCTTGGTGTTGGACCCAGCAAGGTTGTAATATTTTTCTGTGAAATCTCTGGGTTCTGTTTTTCTTATCCTGCCCAGTAGGTGGCGCTCGTGGCACACGTTTGTCTGCGGGTCCCACCAGTAAAAGGTGCTGTGGGACCTTAAACTTTGGAAAACTCTCGCCGTCCTGGGGGTTCGCTAGCCGAAGCGGCTTGAGCCGGCCCGGGGTCCGAACGCGGGAGGGTGTCCGAACGCAGGGAGGGTTGCTGGTCGCCGCAGCCAGGGAAAGAGCCCGTCCGAATTTCCTAGTCGGCCCTGGGCAACAAGCGTGGCGGGAGGGCGCCAGCGGCAGCGGCCCGCCCCAGAGAGTGCACGTTCCCCGGGAGTCACGGGTTTGGAAGGGGCCTCCCCCACCCGTCACCGTTCTCCGCGGCCTGGGGGTTTCCGATCCAATTCTCTCAGTTGGTCCGGTTGCTGCGCGTGGTGTGGGCGCCAGTCGCCTTGGTTTCAGGGGACCACCTCTCCAATTCTCCCAGCCGGCCCGGGAAGGGGGAAGGGAGTAACTCCGGCCGCTTGCCACCCCGCCCGGTAAGGCCCGCGCGCCTCGGCGATCTCACCCGAGCTGCTTCTCTCAGCCAGCCAGCCGTTCCAGGATGGGGTACGCTGTCTTTTTTATCTCTGTTGTGGCTTTGGGCGCTTTCTGTATCGTTTCTACTCCCCTAGTAGGTGTCCTGGAGAAGAAACTAAGATCCGCGCGTCTTACTAAGCCGCCATCTTCCAGGAAGTCCTGCCCTCTTTTCTTTTTTGACATTGACATATTTATGGATGTTTTTATTCCATATAAATTCTAGTTTTCTTTAATTTAAAGAAATTGGGATTGATTGGGTGTTATATCTCTACTAACTATTATTTGAGTCTGCATTCAGTTGTAGGAAATAGATCTGGCTATTTTGAATACATAGTGATTTAATATAGAAGACTAGGGCTTAGAAAATTTTTTTTAAAGAACTGGAGATGTAGGCATTAGTCTGTGCTGTCAAAAATGATACCCAGGATAATCCTGCTGAACTGATTTAACACATGAGCTGCTACCCCTGTCCCCATCAAGATGATGGAAAATGAGGGTTTCCACAGCTGGAATTATTGATGTTAGGAATATACCACTAGAACTGCAATTCAGGAACAGCAAAGATACTGTAGCAACTCTTCTACACCACAAAGCTAATGACTGGGCTCTGGAATGCTTCTGCAAAAAAAATCTATCTTGATAATAGATATTAAAATAAATATCTAATATCTAATGTTACAGGAAATATCTAATATCTTCAAGATCATCTTTGCCAGCAAACACACCCCTCCCCCCACACACACACAACAAAGCATTAGGAAAAAAGTCTTCAGTCTTACTTCCAGCTTCCAAATCACATTTACATGTATCTACTTGGCAGAAATAATTCACTCCTAGAACTCTAATTGTAAGGGAGTCTGGGAAATGTAGTTTTTAAGTTTCTATATTTTAGTACCAGAAGACAAGCTTGAAAGAACTTGGAATAGAAGTTTTGTACCAATCTATCTTATCCACCTAAATTGTCGTATCCATGATCATAGTACATCTATTTTTTTAATCTTTTATGTATTTTAATATCTTTTTAATCTTCTATGCATTTTAATAGTTTTCAAATTTCCAAAAGTTTTGTGCATTCTTTGCTAGATGGATTACCAGTTAGTTGTTTTTATATGTTCTACCTATTTTTGATATTGCAAATATCCTTCTGTCTTATTGAACAGAAACACATTAATTTAGACCCCAAGGTGATCCAACCATAAATTTATTGAAAATGCAAAAGGCAGAAAAACATGCTAAAGTGTTCCACAGAATAAAATCAATAAAATTCAGATTTTATGAAATGATAGGACAGTTTGGTTTTGTCAACAAATAAATTACTAGAAAAAAAGAGAAGAGAGAGAAGTAAATCTTTTAATTAAAAAAGACTTGTGACATATTTAAAAAATAAACAAAGAACAACAACACAAAAGGAAAACAGGCCCAACTAGGGATGCACACTTAGGTGATGAAACTGTAAAGAAAAGAATGTGATTATCATCAAAGTCAAGAAAGTGGTTATTTGGGGGGAGGGTGAAGAATGTAAGTGTGAGGAGGCATGTGGTTTCTGTGGTGGGGAGTTATTTAAAAGCACAAAACAACAGTATATGGCATACAAAGAAATATGCATTTTGGGTTTTTAAAATTTTTTCATTAATTAAAAAAATTAACAAACAAACAAAACATTAAGATATCATTCCATTCTACATATATAATCAGTAATTCTTAATACCATCACATAGTTGCATATTAATAATTTCTTAGAACATTTTCCTTGATTTAGAAAAAGAAATAAAAAGACAACAGAAAAAGAAATAAAACGATAACAGAGGAAAAAAAAGATTATACATACCATACTCCTTACCCGTCACTTTCATTTATCACTAGCATTTCAAACTAAATTTATTTTAACATCTGTTCCCCCTATTATTTATTTTTATTCCATATGTTCTACTCATCTGTTGACAAGGTAGATAAAAGGAGCAAGAGACACAAGGTTTTCACAATCACACAGTCACATTGTTACAGCTGTATCATTACTCAATCATCCTCAATAAACATGGCTACTGGAACACACCTCTACATTTTCAGGCAATTCCCTCCAACCTCTCCATTACATCTTGAATAACAAGATGATATCTACTTGATGCATAAGAATAACCTCCAGGATAACCTCTCAACTCTGGAATCTCTCAGCCATTGACACTTTGTCTCATTTCACTCTTCCCTCTTTTGGCCGAGAAGGTTCTCTCAATCCCTTGATGCTGGGTCTCAGCTCATTCTAGGGTTTTTCTCAATCCCTTGATGCTGAATCTCAGCTCATTCTGGGATTTCTGTCCCACGTTGCCAGGAAGATCCACATCCCTGGTAGTCATGTCCCACGTAGACAGAGGGAGGGTGGTGAGTCTGCTTGCTGTGTTGGCTGGAGAGAGAGGCCACACCTGAGCAACAAAAGAGGTTCTCTTGGGGGTGACTCTTGGGCCTAATTTTAAGTAGGCTTGACCTATTCCTGTGGGGTTAAGTTTCATATGAACAAACCCCAAGACTGGGGGCTCAGCCTATAGCTTTGGTTGTCCACACTGCTTGTGAGAATATCAAGAATTCAACTTGGGGAAATTGAATTTCTCCCGACTCTCACCATTCCCTGAAGGGGGCTTTGCAAATACTTTTCCACTCACTGATCGAATCACTCTGGGATTCATTGGGGCATCACTCTGGACAAACCAACAAAATCTCATGTCCTACCTGAGATTCCAAGTACTTATGGCGTTCAATCAAACTATCTACATAAGTTATATTAGGAAATGCACTAGTCAAAATATAAATTTTGTAACAAATAAACATTTTTTTGCTTTAGTCTCACACATAAGGTGACATTTTGAAATAGCAAGTACCATAGTAGTTTCTTTTACTATTTTGCCTTCTGGATTTTATATGTCATATCTAATTTTCCTTCTTTTTACCTTTACTTGTAATCTTCCTTTCTACACTCTTCTCCACACCTCTCTCTTCTGTCTTCGTATCTGTCTCTAGTGTTCCCTTTAGTATTTCTTGCAGAGCTGGTCTCTTGGTCACAAATTCTCTCCGTGATTTTTTGTCTGAAAATGTTTTAATTTCTCCCTCATTTTGAAGGACAATTTTGCTGGGTATAGAATTCTTGGTTGGCAATTTTTCTCTTTTAGTAATTTAAATATATCATCCCACTGTCTTCTCGCCTCCATGGTTTCTGCTGAGAGATCTGAGCATAGTCTTATTGGGCTTCCCTTGTATGTGATGGATTGCTTTTCTCTTGCTGCTTTCAAGATCCTCTCCCACTCTTTGACCTCTGACATTCTGATTATTAAATGTCTTGAAGTATGTCTATTTGGATCTATTCTCTTTGGGGTACGCTGCACTTCTTGGATCTGTAATTTTAAGTCTTTCATAAGAGTTGGGAAATTTTCAGTGATAATTTCCTCCATTAGTTTTTCTCCTCCTTTTTCCCTTCTCTTCTCCTTCTGGGACACCCACAACATGTATATTCACGCACTTCATACTGTCTTTCAATTCCCTGAGTCCCTGCTCATATTTTTCCATTTTTTTCCCTATAGTTTCTGTTTCTTGTCAGATTTCAGATGTTCCATCCTCCAGTTCAGAAATCCTATGCTCTGTCTCTCGAAATCTACCATTGTAGGTTTCCATTGTTTTTTTTCATCTCTTCTACTGTGTCTTTCATTCCCATAAGTTCTGTGATTTGTTTTTTCAGACTTTCAGTTTCTTCTTTTTGTTCTTTCCTTGCCTTCTTTCTATCCTCCCTCAATTCACTGATTTGGTTTTTGATGAGGTTTTCCATGTCTGTTTGTATATTCTGAATTAATTGTTTCAGCTCCTGTATGTCATTTGAATTGCTGGTTTGTTCCTTTGACTGGGCCATATCTTCAATTTTCCTAGTGTGATTTGTTATTTTTTGCTGGCGTCTAGGCATTTAATTACCTTAATTAGTTTATTCTGGAGATTGCTTTCACTTCTTTTATCTAGGGTTTTCTTGCTGGATGAATTTGTTGTCTATCTGTTCTTTGACATTCCGTTCAGCTTTATCTGGACCTTTAGCTTAAGTTTTGTTTAACAGAGGAGAATTTTTCAGTTCTTGTTTCTTGCCCTGCTTGTGTGGTGCCTTCCCCCCACACACACACTTAGGAGGGTCTACTAGGTATTATAGACCCCAGCCAGATTTTCCCAGACCAAACTGGCCTCCTATCAGGAGGAAAGAGTCACCTGCGTTGGTTTTCCCTGAGGGTGAGACCCAGCAGGTTGAAAGACTTTCCTGTGAAGTCTCTGGACTCTGTTTTTCTTATCCTGCCCAGTATGTGGTGCTTGTCTGACTGAAAGTCCCACAAGCAAAAGATGATGTGGTACATTTAACTTTGGCAGACTCTCCCTGCTGGGGGCATGGTGGAGACAGAGGAGAGGTTGTAGGCTGTTTTTAATGGCTTCAAATTACCAAGCCCTTGTGTCTGAATTCCTTAATGGAGGGATTACACCTGGGTGGGGCTTCACCCCTCCCCTGGGGAAGGCACAGGCTCCAGATAAGCCCCCAAAAGAGCTCATTTCTGCCTATGCCTGGGGCAGTTGCAGCCTGAAAAGTCCTGCCGCTGTATCCAGAGGCAGTCAAGCCTTTGTAGATACACAGCCACAAAAACCTCTGTTTCCTTCTTTTTTTCCCCCCCCCCCTTTTTCTGTCAGTCCTGCCCCCTTGGCACCGGGGCAAATATGAGCAACCTCTACTTTGATCAGGTTCACCCAAGCCGGGGGCCCACTTTTAGTAGTCAGAATTTGCCAATTAGTTCCACAATTGGCATTTGATTGTGCCCAGTCCCTGCTGCTGGTAAAGTCCTTTCCTTTCCCCTCTGGGAAGCAGCCTGTCGGGGAGGGGCACCGGCCACTGCAGCTTTGGGAACTCACGGTTCTTGGGGGTGCTCACAGCCGGTTCAGCTGGTCCAGACTGGGATATGCTGTGTGTCTGGTCACTGGCGTGGCCCCAGGAGCTGTTCTGTACTGTTTCTGGTTATTTAGTAGTTGTTCTGGAGGACAAACTAAAATGCGCACGTTGTTAAGCTGCCATCTTGACCCAGAAGTCACTCTGCCTATTATTGATTTCCAACTTCATTCCTTTATGATCTGAGAGAGTGTTGTGTATGATTTCAATCTTTTTAAATTTGTTGAGACTTGCTTTGTGACCCAGCATATGGTCTAACTTTGAAAATGATCCATGAGCACTTAAGAAAAAGGTGTATCCTGCTGTTGTGGGGTGTAATGTCCTATAAATGTCTGTTAAGTCTAGCTCATTTATTGTAATATTCAAATTCTCTGTTTCTTTATTGATCCTCTGTCTAGATGTTCTGTCCATTGATGAGAGTGGGGAATTGAAGTCTCCAACTATTATGGTAGATGTGTCTATTTCCCTTTTCAGTGTTTGCAGTGTTTGCCTCATGTATTTTGGGGCATTCTGGTTTGGTGCATAAATATTTATGATTGTTATGTCTTCTTGTTGAATTGTTCCTTTTGTTAGTACATAGTATCCTTCTTTGTCTCTTTTAACTGTTTTACATTTGAAATCTAATTTGTTGGATATTAGTATAGCTATACCTGCTCTTTTCTGGTTGTTATTTGCATGAAATATCTTTTCCCAATTTTTCACTTTCAACCTATGTTTATCTTTCGGTCTAAGCTGTGTTTCCTGTAGACAGCATATAGAAGGATCCTGTTTTTTAATCCATTCTGCCAGTCTATGTCTTTTGATTGGGGAGTTCAATCTATTAACATTTAGTGTTGTTACTGTATGGGTAGTACTTTCTTCTGCCATTTTGCCTTTTGTATTTTATATGTCATATTTAATTTTCCTTCTTTCTACACTCTTCTCCACACCTCTCTCTTCTGTCTTTTCATATCTGTCTCTAGTGCTCCCTTTAGTATTTCTTGCAGAGCTGGTCTCTTGGTCACAAATTCTCTCCATGATTTTTTGTCTGAAAATGTTTTAATTTCTCCCTCATTTTTGAAGGACAATTTTGTTGGATATAGAATTCTTGGTTGGCAGTTTTTCTCTTTTAGTAATTTAAATATATCATCCCAGTGTCTTCTCGCCTCCATGGTTTCTGCTGAGAAATCTACACATAGTCTTATTGGGTTTCCCTGGTATGTGATGGATTGCTTTTCTCTTGCTGCTTTCAAGATCTCTCTTTCTCTTTAACCTCTGACATTCTGACTAGTAAGTATCTTGGAGTATGTCTATTTGGATCTATTCTCTTTGGGGTATGCTGCACTTCTTGGATCTGTAATTTTAGGTCTTTCATAAGAATTGGGAAATTTTCATTGATAAAATCTTCCATTAGTTTTTCTCCTCCTTTTCTCTTCTCTTCTCCTTCCGGGACACCCACAACACGTATATTTGTATGCTTAATGTTATCATTCAATTTCCTGAATCCCTGCTCATATTTTTCCATTCTTTTCCCTATAGTTTCTGTTTCTTGTCGGATTTCAGATGTTCCATCCTCCAATTCACTAATCCTGACCTCTGTCTCTTGAAATCTACCATTGTAGGTTTCCATTGTTTTTTTCATCTCTTCTACTGTACCTTTCATTCTCATAAGTTCTATGATTTGTTTTTTCAGACTTTCAGTTTCTTCTTTTTGTTTATTCCTTGCCTTCTTTATATCCTCCCTCAATTCATTGATTTGGTTTTTGATGAGATTTTCCATTTCTGTTCGTATATTCTGAATGAATTGTTTCAGCTCCTGTATCTCATTTGAACTATTGGTTTGTTCCTTTGACTGGGCTATATCTTCAATTTTCCTGGTGTGATTTGTTATGTTTTGCTGGCGTCTAGACATTTAATTACCTTAATTAGTTTATTCTGGAGATTGCTTTTACTTATCTTACCTAGGGTTTTCTTGCTAGATGAGTTTGTTGTCTATCTGTTCTTTGACCTTCAGTTCAGCTTTTTCTGGACCTCTAGCTTAGGTTTTGTTTAACAGAGGATCATTTTTCAGTTCTTGTTTTCTTGTTTCTTGCCCTGCTTGTATGGTGCCTTTTCCCTCCCCACCCTTAGGAGGGTCTACATAGGTATTACAGACTCCAGTCGGGTTTTCCTGGACTAAACTGGCCTCCTATCAGGGGGAAGGAGTCACCTGCGTCAGTTTTCCCTGAGGGTGAGACCCAGCAGATTAAAAGACTTTCCTGTGAAGTCTCTGGGCTCTGTTTTTCTTATCCTGCCCAGTATGTGGTGCTTGTCTGCCTGTGGGTCCCACCAGCAAAAGATGTTGTGGCCCCTTTAACTTTGGAAGACTCTCCCTGCTGGGGGCGTGATGGAGACAGAGGAGAGGTTGTAGGCTGGCTTTAATGGCTTCTAATTGCCAAGATCTGGGTTCTGAATTCCTTGAGAGAGGGATTCCACCTGAGTTTGGCTTCACCCCTTCCCTGGGGAAGGCACAGGTGGGAGACAGCCCTGAAAGCAGCCCGTTTCTGCCTATGCCTGGGGCAGTTGCAGCCCGAGTAGTCCCACCGCTGAATCCAGAGGCAGCCAAGTCTCCATAGAAACACAGCCACAAAAGCCTCCATTTCATCCCCTTTCCTCTTTTTCCATTAGCCCAATAAGCGACCTCTGCCTTGACCAGGTTCGCCTGAGCTGAGGGCCTATTTTTAGTGGTCAGAATTTCTTAATTAATACCACAGTTGGTGTTTGGTTGGACTCAACTCCTGCTGCTGTTAGAGTCTCTTTCCTTTCCCTCCGAGAAACTGCCTGTGGGGGAGGGGCGCCGGGTGCCGGCCGCTGCGGCTTGGGGAACTCATGGTTCTGGGAAGGCTCTCAGACAGTCCAGCTGGTCCAGACTGGGGTACGCTGTGTGTCCAGTCACTATCGTGGCTCTAGGAGCTGTTCTGTACTGTTTCTGGTTATTTAGTAGTTGTTCTGGAGGACGAACTAAATTGTGCACATTGGTAAGCTGCCATCTTGGCCCGTCTCTGGGGGGGCTTTTAAAATGGGGAATTTATTAAGTTGCAAGTTTACAGTTCTTAGGCCATGAAAGTGTCCAAATTAATGCAAGGTGATAAAAATGTCCAAACCAAGGCATCCAGGGAAAGATACCTTGGCTCAAGCAGCCAATGACAATCGGGGTTTCTTTTTCTAGCTGGAAAGACCCATGGCGACATCTGCTAGCTTTCTCTCCAGGCTTCTTCGACTGCTTCCTGGGCATTTTCTTTCTGTGAGATGTGCATTTCTAAGATAGTGGGGAGGAGCAGGGGGATGAAGCTCAGGGAAGAAGAAAAACCCACAAGAGGGGCCTTGCATGGATTGATGATGACACTGTGCTGATTATAATGCCTAATGTTTACGGAACTCCTACTGTGTAATGGACACTGCTCTTTTTGTTTTGCTTTGTTTTGTTTTACAGCCTAATAGTTTAATAAGCTCGATGTGGGGGTTCTAGGCTGGATGACGCGGAGCTCCAGGAATTCTCTGCTGGATGCTGGAGAGCCATGGGCACTCTTAGAGAAGTCCAGCTCCTGACCAGGGCTGACCCACGCAGGGCTGTGACACAGCCAGGGGAAGCTCAGCTGCGGGACAGACCTCACGGACTAGGCAGTGTGCACAGCTCAAGACTTTAACGCATAAGCTAAAACCATGACCCAAGGGAGATGGGCACCAGCATTCTCCAAAGGAGGAGAAGCCGCTGCTCTTAATGCTTTACATATAGTGACTTATGTCATCTTATTTAAGCAGGTATAGTGATTCTCATTTTGCAGAACCAGAAAATTGAGGTACAGGGAGTTTATGTAACTTGCCTGTTTTAGTCTTGTGGCTAAAGTGAATGCCATGAAATGGGTTGGCTTAAAGGGCAGGAATTTATTGGCTCACAGATTTGGGGCTAGGAAAATTTCAAAATCAAGCTGTTGTCAAGGTGAAACTTTCTGCTAGAAGACTGTGGCATGCGGGGGCTGCCAGAGATCTCTGGTCTTGGCTTTTCTGTCATGTGACAATGCACATGGCAGCCTCCCCTGGCTTCTGCTTCCTTTTCTGGGTCCTGCTGCCTTTCGGCATCTTCCAGTGGTTTTCTCCTCTCCCTGTGACCTTCTCCGTAGACCTTCGACCCATACTGGGCCACTCCGCTTCTGAAGTAGCCTCATCAGTCCTGCTGACAAGGCTCACACTCAGAGGAATGGATTAGGTTTAAGAACATGTTTTTCTGGGTGCATAGCTCCAAACCACCATAGTACATAGGACCACGGAGCTGGTAAGTGACAAAACTGAAATCTAAACCCGGACAGTCTGCTCAAGAGTCTGAGCTATTACTCTGCTGATAATTACTAAGGAATGTGGTTAACTCAATTCTGCATCTGATAACCAATGTAAATATATTCAACTGCCCACTTTTCTTTTCTTGGGTGACAAACAGACATCTCACTTACACCATGTATAAACCCAAACACTATTTCCCGATCACCATTAAGTAAAAACAAAACAAAACAGGAATCAACTGATTCCTTTCTTCATGTAGCCTCATATATCAAAGTCATCAGCAAATCTTACTGATCCTATCTCCAAAATATATCCCCACTTTGGCCATTTATTTATCATTGCTCCTCAAATACAGACCATTATCATTGCTCGCCTGAGCTATAACAGCATCCTAACTTATCCCCGTTTCCACTTTCCCTCTGCACGGCATGTTCCAAGCAGCATACACTTCTCTTTTTCAAAGCAAATTAAATATTACTCTCCAATGGCTACCTTTTGCCTTTAGAATAAAATCTAGATTCCTTACCATGACATACATAATCTGCCCCTGTCTACTCTTGACTAATCTTCTACCACTCTACTCCAAGTTCTTAAGCATTTCATGTCCTTGGGCTGTGCAGGACACATGGATATAAAAATGTTCTTGACCTCCAGTTGTATTTTTAAAATGGAAGAATAGGGGCCAAATGTCAGGAACGATTAATATATTTCAGTCTAGGGAACAGTACTTATGACAACTAATATTTGAGCAGGCCGTTCCCCAGCCTCAGTTGTCATCGGGTTTCTCAGCACTAGGTTGACACAGGCAGCAGCCATCACAGTTACTGAAGAATGGAAGCACTCGCTGCAGCAAAGGCAGCAAGTGAGCGAGGAAAGATTATCCTCAGAGGAGGAAGAAAGAAAGAGGGCAGCAGAGAAGATGCACCATCGGTTGGGCGATAGTTTGGATTTATGATTCAGCAAGTTGTTCGGCAGAGGATACTTCTTTGCCCTTTGCTTTTGAGCTTAGCCAAGTGACTTACTTTCACCAATGGAGTATCAGAGATGTGAAACAAGCAGAAACCATAAATGTACTTCTATGTTTCTCTTGACTCTTTGTTTGGTGATCATTATGGGAAGAAGATGCCTTAGGTAGATGCAGCCTATTCAATACGGATCCCAGAGTGAACACACGAGAGAAGTTATAAGTACTTGTCATAAATGCTTGAGTTTAAGGTAGTTTGTTACACATTATTGTAGCAATTGTTCACTAATACAAATTAGTGCAGCCATCTTGTTTCACTGTCATTAGCTCTCAGTGGACTTAAAATTGTTTATTCTGTGCATAAATCAAAATAAAATAGTTGAGCAAATCCAAATTGTGATTAACCCAAGGAACAGCAAGGGTTACCGGTAACCACCAAAAAGAAGCTAGGAAGAGGCATTCGGAAGGAGCCAACCCTGCCTACACTATTTCAGACTGCAGGCCTCCAGAACTATGAGAAAATAAATTTCTATTGTTCTAAGCAACAACAAAAACAAAACAAAACAAAAATAACAACTTAAATTGCATATATTCTGTAAAGCATTAGAAAGAATGCTGTGCAATGAAGAACAGCATATGCTACCCTTTGTGTAAGAAAAAAGGAAAATAAGAATATGTGTGTATTTTTTTTCTGCCAAAAAAAAGGAAACACCAGACAAAGAAACCAAAAACATAAAAAGAGAAGATGACCTATAGGGTTTTAGAAACAGAGCAGAAGGGATAGGGATAGAAGCAATACTTTTCACAGTATTCCTTTTCAATTGCTTTTGACTTTTGAGCATTTTACATATGAAAAAAAGGAAATCAAATTGAAAAGAAAAGCAAATTTTAAAATTTAAAACAAATTGAAACAAAGAACCTCAGCATGTATCAAATTATGAAAATTGCCACTTGGAGAAAAGAGTTGTTTCAAATGACTTTTGAACATAATACACAGGGTGCCCCATCCTTAATATAATATATATTAAAGGGAATATATTTAAAGGGAATATAATATAATACATTTAAAGGGAAAAACCTGGAAAATATTTTTATCCTCACTCAGTAGTCTTATTCTTAGTTGTAATGCTGGTATTACAAATTAGAAAACATTGTCTATATATTGTAGGATAAAACAAGCAAGTAAATCTTTTAATGTTAATAGAAACTGAGAATTTCAGTTTAAGAGAAAAATACAACTCATTCTTTTTTAATTTTATGGTTAGTACTTTTTGTTTCCTGTTTAAGAAATTCTTATCTACCCCACGAAGATATTCTTCTTCATTTCTTAGTTTCAGCTTTCCTATTTAGATCTATTCTCCACCTCTAATTTTTCTATAGGTAGGAGTCAAGCTCCCCTTTTCTCCTCATGCAGTCTGGAAGGAGCCTCGATAAAAGATCGGAAAGAAAAGGGTGAATTGGACCCTGTCCCTAACTCATCAGCACAAACAAGTGGTTGAGGCTACTCTGCATAAATATCATATAATATAAATAAGTATATAAAGTGGAAAATTATATCATAGAGGATTTTACTGAGTAAGATATAGTATAAAAGTGTGGCATGCGTAATTCAGCATTTTCAGATCTTCTACTACCAGAGGGTTTTTTCTAAATCATTTGATAAAATAATATTGTTAAATCAAGTCTAAACTAGAACCAGGACTGACTGTTGTATCCGTTTTTCTCTTTTTTTCTTTTCTGTTTTTCTTTTTATTAGTCTCTCTAATAACTGGGTAGTGCCTGTAGAATAACATACATATCTACAAAGGGCAAATCACATGGTAAAGAGTAGTAAATATTTTCAGTCTCCTGTAGTTTTATAAAACCCAACATTTAAATGTAATCCCTTATTATTTTCTTTCAGCATGTAGTCTGTTTTGAGCACAGATCTGCTGAACACATGAAGAGGATGCATTAAACCTGTGTTAAATTATAACCATGGTCTGCACTTCTAAGAATCATGGCTAGTTTTCAGACTTTGTCTTTTACTGTTAATTCAGACATACAAGGAGTAGGTGGGTTTGTATATTTATTGTACTAACTAGAGCAGAACCATTGTTTTATATTTCTATTATATACAGTCCTCTCATGCATGTTATAGAGACCGAATTGAAAATTTTCACAAAGAATGCTGTATTATCCCGATTTCATTTCCATTTTACTTTAAATTAGGTTGGAAAAGCAGAGTAACCTCTCTGAACCTGTTTTATCGCCTGAAAAGGTTACCAAACTTCAGTGTATATCAGAAGCACCTGGAGAGCTAATGAAGACGATAGCATCGCAAGTTCACCGAAGCAGGGTGGGGACAGGTCTCTGCCTCTGCGGTTTGTCACGTTTCCCTGGGTCATCCTAATCATTCGCCAAAATTAAGCAGCATTGTCTCAGGGCGGCGCCATGGCGGCTCAGTGGCAGAGTTCTCACCTGCCGTGCCAGAGACCCGGCTTCAATTCCCAGGGCCTGCCCATGCTAAAAACAAGACAAAAGAAGCATTGTTTAGTATGCTTCAATAGGATTTATGCATTCATCTGCGCATTGATTCATAAATGTGTATAACAGTAAACATTCATTGACCAGGTATTGTCTTGATAGTGCTGATGTCTCAGAGATGATAAAACCTAATTCTACCTTCAGAAAGTTCTGGTTAACGGAGAAGACAGGTAAGCGATAACTGCAGTATGGTATTACACCCATGATGCTCGCAGACAAGGCGCTGAGCACAAGGGAGAGACATCGCCCACCACCCGGAAGCGGGGGTCAAGGGAGATCACCCCAGCCTTGAAGGCTTGGAGATATCAACTGAGCGAGAAACGAGAGGCTCTTAGCGCATAAGAGTAAGAAAGTGTGAAACGGCAAGAAATTTGAGAAGGCTGGAGCAGGTTTCCCAAAGTCTAGGACACTTGCCACATTTAACCCTGATTTTTGGTGCTTCACAGCCAAGTCATTACATGGGAATAGAATTATACCCTTTTCAATAATTTTTCAAGCTGTCTTTTGCAGGGAAAAGTCTTTGTGGTCTGGTACGTAACGCCTTTCCAGCGTCTGCTGATCTCCACTCAAAGAGAGAGCAGGGTTACATTTAGAGCTCCAGCTGGCAGCTTTCATGCAGGTGGAATTAAACAACCCAACTTCAATCTGTGGCAGTGAGGTAGATTTGCTATTTTGAGTATTGAAACAGTTTCCTTTTTAACATCATTTATTGGAGTAATTGAAATAAAAAAATTGATCTGTTTTAAGCATATTGAGCAGCTAGTTCGTTTAGTACTTGTAGATGACAAAATTGTGCAGATGGTAAATGAACGGCTGAACTTTCAAATCCTTGAACATAGAGAAGTGGCTGAAAACGCCTCTAAAAAGACAGGAGAGCCATGTTGAGGGTCCTTGGAAGCAGTGCGAAGGGCTTTGAGTTTCACTGTGAAGTGAGTGGGGAAGAGGGTTAAACAAGGGAGCGTTAAGCTTCAAAAGAGCCACAAAGGATGATGCGAGAATGCAGTGGAGAGGCTGAAGCAGGTGTGATGGTGTGAACAGGTGGGTCTGGCTCAGGACCTCGGAGCCGCTCTTCATGAGCTGTGGCCTCCCCACTACCCTGGTGGGACTTTTGAAGTGGGCGAAGTAAGTCCCTTCCTCAGGGTGGCACAGTGGAAAATACATACACCCGAGTGCAAAGCATTAACAATGGGGGCTTAATGTGAGAACACTGTTTTTACATGATTTTTTTGTAAACCTACAATTTAAATTTAAAACATTTAAAATATATATAGCCCCTTTTAGGTGATGGCTATAGTTTAGTTACGAACAGAATAAGAAAGTTGGAATATAACAAAATTACAGTTGCTGTCTGGTAATAGGTACCAAAACCTTGTACCATTAAAAAGCAAAACAAAACAAAACCTTCCTCATCCATGTAATTCACACTACTCCCGCACTCCCCACCTCCCTCCCCCAGAAAAATCTGGATGCACAACTGGTGGCAAGTCATGGCCCACCCCCCACCCCTCACCCCCAGAGACTCGGCCAGATGTGATGGCCAGCTGCTCTGAAACAGCAGCCACACTTGGTCATAGACCCAAATGCCAGACATCTGTCTTCTGTCAACCAGGATCAAAATAAAGCCCTACCCATGAGATGACTTAATATATAACATATAACTTAAACAAAGACTGCCCTGTTGCCTGTTTAGCAAATCTCGACTAGAAGACTTCCTTTCCCATCTCCTCAACAGTTGTGAAGATACAGGCACTTGCAATGTGGCCTTTTGTTCTTTGTCTTTTTGTCTGATGCTGGACTCGTTTTTCCAACTACCTTTTTAAGCTCTCATTCTCTTCTTGTCCTGAGACTCTACAGGATCCTCTTCTCCCCTCTCTCTCTTCCTCCCCTACTCTTCCCATTTTACAAACCCTAGCTCATTATTCCCAGACCCGTATCTTCAGATGTCTCCTGAACGTGTCCATCTGGATGTCAACAAATGTAGTACATCCCAACCTAAATCTTCCAGGTGAATTCAAATCACCTTACCGTTCCGTTTTGACTTTCAGTCACTGAGGCTGATGAAAGGATACACTGCAGGCTGTGACGTCACCTCTCATTGGTGGGTCTGCAATTCTGTGATTTGTAGCCATAGAAACAATGGGCACTGATAACTGAATGCGCAGTCAGAGAATTAAAGAAACCACCTTTTGCTGCTGATATCTTTGCCATATGAATTTCATTTTTTTTTTGCCCTGGGAGAAAGCATTTGAGAATAGGGATGTTACTGAAAATCAGTAATTCACTAAATCCCAGGTTACTGGACATAGGGCTATTAAATGTGGAATACTGGACGGCTTTTGTAGCTAGTAAGTACACTGATTAAAACTTTATAAATTCGAGAATATTTTAGTCAACATGCAATAATTCAATTGCAAAATATCTGTGGAGGGAGCTAGGGGTCTGTAGTTATGACAGTCAACCCCATACAGCAACTATAAACACACTAAAAAAGTGGTCAGACTTCAATGAGAGACATTAATGAAGCTGCTCTGGTTGCGACGAAGGTAAACCAGAACACAGGGTAAAGGAGGATATTGGCTATATATTAATACTTCAACTTCTGTGTAGACCAAAGGAAGGGATGTTTATTTGGTGCTAAATTTATATTTTTGATAGCACGCTATCTAATTTAACTTGTATGGCCAGCTTATTTGAACACCATAATTACATGGAACCATGAATAGGGAGTGAGATCTTGTTGGTTTGAACAGGATGGTGTGATACAGCCCTGATACAGCCGAGAAGCTGGGCAGAAGATTAAAATGTATTTGCAAAGTTCCCTTGAAGGACGGGGGGGGAAATGTTGAAATATTAAACTTCCCCACCTAGAGTAGATGTGTATTCTCGCAAGCATTGGGGACTGCAAATTTAATGGGACAGGCCCTAGATCTTGGGGATTGTCTTAAGAAACTTATTCCTGCAAAGGAGAAGCTAAGCCTACTTATAATTATGCCTAAGAGTCACCCCAAGAGAACTGCTTTTGTTGCTCAGATGGGGCTTCTCTCTCTCTAAGCCCACTAGGCAGGTGAACTCACTGCCCTCCCCTCTACGTGGGACATGACTCCCTGGATGAGCCTGGCCCTGGCGTCGTGGGCCTGAGAAAGCCTTCTTGACCAAAAGGGGGAAGATAAATGAAAACAAAATAAAGTTTCAGTGGTTGAAAGATTTCAAATAGAGTCAAGAGGTCTTCCAGGAAGTTATTCATATGCAGTATATAGATATCCCTTTTCAGTTTTTGGTGTACTGGAGTAGCTAGAGGGAAATACCTGAAACTGTTGAACAGTAATCCAATAGCCTTGATTCTTGAAGATGACTGAATAACTATAGAGCTTTTTTTTTTTTGGTATGCTGTATGGATGGGGGGCTGTGGTAGTTAGAGTCAGCTGTCAACTTGGCCAGGTGAAGGCGCCTAGTTCTGCTGCTGTGGACATGAGCCAATGGTACGTGAACCTCATCTGTTGCTGATTAAATCTACAGTCAGCTAGGAGGCGTGTCTGCTGCAATGAATGATGTTTGACTTAATTGGCTGGTGCTTAAATGAGATATCGCAACGTAGCACAGCCCAAGCAGCTCAGCATACCTCATCTCAGCACTCCCAGCTCAGCCCAGGCCTTTGGAGATGCAGAAAGGAATCACCCTGGGGAAAGTTGTTGGAACCCAGGGGCCTGGAGAGAAGGTCAGCAGAGACCATCCTGTACCTTCCTACATATGAAAGAACCTCAGATGATAGTTAGCTGCCTTTCCTCTGAAGAACTAATGAAATAAATCCCCTTTTATTAAAAGCCAATCTATCTCTGGTGTGTTGCATTATGGCAGCCAGCAAACTAGAACAGGGGCAATTTCATTCTTTTTCCATGTGAGTATCTCCTTCTTGCAGCATCATTTGTTGAATTTTTGTTTGTTTGTTTTTCATTTCTTTGTTTGCTTGTTGATTTGTTTGGGAAGTGCAGGACTGGGAATTGAACCCAGGTCTCCTGCATGGCAGGCAGGAATTCTACCACTAGAGTACCCTCACACCTCCACTATAGTGCTTTTAAGGTGTAAATGTGTGAGTGTGAAAACCTTGTGACTGACACGCCCTAAACAACAGGAGGTTATGGGATGTTTGGGGTGTTCTTTTTTACTTTTCTTTTTATTCTTATTTTTATTATTTTTGGAGTAATAAAAATGTTCAAAAATGATTGTAATGATGAATACACAGCTTAATGATGATACTGCGAACCACTGATTGTATATTTTAGATGATTATCTCTTTAAAAATCATTGTAAAAAATATCTGTGGAGGGCATACTTTGTAATAAAATTATCTAAATCAGTTTCATCTTCTGTTTATCTGACATAAATTGGTAAATGGTATTTTCATGGTGGTCAGGGTAGAATTTCATAGATCTGTATTCACACTGGTTATCTTTCAGGGCAGCAAAGGATATAGTGATTAATGATACAGACTGAATGAAAAGTGAGCTAATAATATGTTACATGATATATATATATTTTTTTAAATTTTTTATTAATTAAAAAAATTACAAGAAAGAAACACAAACATTCCCAACACATACACTCAGCAATTCACAATATCATCTGATATATATCTTTTAAAATAGCTGGCAAACATTTGGAAGGTGTCAGCAAGAAAGGAAATAAAATGCATTCCTTTAAATAAATGGGGATTCACAACTGAACCAAGAAAGTGAAGGTGGCACTGCAGGTACTGCAACAGCATTAGTAGCCCAGACTCAAAACAGTACCCAGCAAGAGCTGAAGCAGTTCTCTAAGAACGGAAATTGGAAAATAGCAGGTGAGGGGCTAAGGGTCCCATGTGGGAGATCTGAAAGAGGAGCAGGATCCAGGAAGCTGGGCGAAGAACATTTACCAAGGAAAACCTCCTGTTTGCTAGTGACAGAGACACCTCCCCAAGTGGCTGAAGCTGCAAAGGCCACCCGAGGTTCAGATGGCTCTGGACATGGGTGGGTCAAGGCCTCTGAAATGACTCCAGCAAATGCTGTGGTTCCTTTGGTGCCAGGTTCTGGTTCCCAATGGGAGGGTTTATTCTTCGATGGGCTTCTCTCATTTTATGAGGAAGCTTCCTGCAGCTCCACGCTCACAGCCCAACACATGGAACCCCCAGGAAAACATCTCCTCTTCCCAGTCCCAGCGAAAGTCCCAGGCTTGCCTGTGGCTGGCCTGACCTGAGTGACCTGTCCACTGCTGGCCAGGCTGGGTCATCTATTACCACCGGAGCCAGGGAATGGGACTGTGCCTCCCAAAAAGGAAAGGAATGATTCTGTTACCAGAAGTCATCAAACAATTCGAGGTGGAAAAATGGCAAGAAAGAGAAAAGAAGGACAAGAAGGGTGTAAATAAATCTACTCTTAAACTTATATTTTATTATTTAATTTTACAGAAGTTATTTAACCCATCATTTGAAAGCAAAAAGTCAACAATATCTGATAAAATACCTAGTGTTTAGTTAAAAGTTGTTATATCAGGCAAAAGTTAAAAATTAATTTTTAGGAAATTAATTTTTTACTTTGCTAGAAAAATAACAGTGTTCAATGATATTTAAAATTTTGGATTACATTACTGTCATTATATACATTTAAATTTCTAAAATGGTGGAATTGTAACCCATACCAAACTCTGAAATCTGTTTTACAGCTAATTGTTGTGCTGTCCTTTGAAATTTATTGCTTTTTTGTATATATGTTATTTTTCACACAAAAAAGAAGAAAAAAAGTCGATTGTGATGATAAAAACATATTTATTCCATCTAGCCTCCTATATTCTGGAGCAGCTAGAAGGAAAAATCTGAGATGATGGTGCCATGGTCAGGTTCATGGGTCAAGTTGGCCAGCTGGTGGTACCTGTTTGTCTGGTTGGGCAAGTGCTGGCCTGTCTGTTGAGATGAGGACATTTCATAGAATTAAATCATGATCATGTCAGCTGCATCCACAGCTGATTCCATTTGTAATCAGCCAAGGGGAGTGTCTTCTGCAATGGGTGATGCTCAATCTAATCACTGGAAGCCTTTTAAGGAGGATTCAGAAGAGACCGGCTCTCTTCCTGCTTCAGCCGGCGAGCCTCTCCTGTGGAGTTCGTCCAGACCCTCCATCAGAGTTGTGGGCTTTACAGACTGCCCTGCGGATTCTGGACTCCACGTTCCCACAGTTATGTGAGACGCTTTTATAAATTTTATATTTACAGATATTTCTTGTTGATTCAGTTTCTCGAGAGAATGCTAGCTCATACAGATGGAATGGTGGCCCATGACAAGCTCTGGGCTCTGTCCTGTGGCCACTTGGTGAAGAGGGCTTTGAAAGCTATTGCTTTTTTATTTCTTTGTTTGTGTATGTTATATCATATAATTTAAAAAGTTAAAAATGAGGTGTTTATACTAAATATAATATTCTGAAGCAGAGTAGTGGAGGGTAAAATATCGTTTATTAACACAGACTAGGAGACACTGAATACAGCTTGAGTGGCTGCTGCCCTCCACATGGTAAGAGAGACCTCTCAGCCTCCCTTCATGTCCCACTGCCCACAGCGTGGCAAGTGAGACCTCTCAGCCTTCCTTCATGTCCTGCTCACACACTCAACAGCGCCTTCTTCCAGCACTGATTTTTGAGACCTAAGGGATTTGCATTCACCCCTTTTTACCTTTTATTCAGTTAGAATCCCCCCATTATTTCACCACGTTGAGTTATTTGGGTATCCTCATTCTATCATCCATTGGTATTTGTTCATCCATTTATTTATACTTGCTTTTCTAAAAACATTTTATTAAAATTAATAACAGAAACAGAACAAATCAATATGAGTAAAAGCAAGTTTGCAGTCTTTAGAATTAACATATGTGCAGAAACTGAGTGCATGAATTTTGTTTAAACTTCACCCTGCAGGGGACAAGTGTGCGCCGCCCCAGGCGTCCACCGGGGGAGAACCAGAAAGGGTCACCTTGGGAGTTACCATGTATTGACTTTTTCAACATAAATATACTTGGCATCTGAGACTGAATCACCTAATATGTATCAATGTAGACTGTAAATTGAAATTGTTATTGAAATTACAGACTCTTTTTTAAATGCAAGATATGGTCCTTTTCTAGTCGATATTAGATAAGACGTTTATCATTTTGACCATAGTCACATGTTAAAGTGAGATCGAGCGCCGAGTCGATCAACAGCGTAACTCGTGGCGGGCTGCAGAGACCTCGCTACCATTACTCTACAATGAAAGCAAAAGGGTGTTTTTGACTAAAATTATTTGGACATTTGGCAAAGCCCTTTACTCAGTGGGAAAGACCTGGCTTATGAGAGTTAATTCACACCATTTGGAGGTTGAAACAGTTATAACTTTGGAATGCCCCAAGTTGTGCTTAAGAGTCCTATTTTTGACGGATGTGTTCATATAGCTCAGCCAATTGGCATATGGAATTGTGTACAAGCTAGTAAGAAAATTTCAACATGTAACATTTATTAGAGCTTCTACTGACTTAGGGAGACAGTGGGTGTGCCGTTTGAAGCTATTATGTACCCAGAAAAGCCATGTTTTAATCCCAATCCAATCTTGTTGGAGCAGCCGTTTCTTTCAATCCTGATTCAATACTTTGGGCAGAAACTTTTAGATTATCTCCACAGAGATGTGAGTGCCCAATTGTGGCTGTGAACTTTTGATTAGATGGAGGTGTGACCCTGCCCATTCGAGGTGGGTCTTGATTAACTTATTAATCAAGTCTTTAAAAGGGGAAACATTTTAGAGAAACCTCAGAGACAAGAGAGTTGAGTCGATCCAGACGCTTAGAGACCAGTGGCTTCGGAGCTGACCTGGCTGATGTAGATGTTTGGAGATGCAGACAGAAGCAGTCTAGGAGCTAAGCAAGGACTCAGAGAAATACCCAGAACCTGAAGGGAAGAAATCTCCGGGCCTGGTAGATGCTAAACTAAGAGATGAAACCCAGAGTTCTGTCTGGAAGCAGCTGAGTGAAGACCCACAGACACTTAGAGAGGAGACCGCTGGCTTCAGAAGCTGGGAGCAACGGAACCGGGAACAAGCAGATGCCAGTCACGTGCCTTCCCAGCTGGCAGAGCTGTTCCAGGCCCATCGATACCTTCCTTGAATTAAGGAATCTTTCCCTCGGATGTTTTTGTAGGCTTAGAACTGTAAACATGCAGCTTATTAAAACCCCTTTTTAAAAGCCATTCCATTTCTGGTATATTGCATTCCAGCAGTTAAACAAGCTAATACAGCTGGTATACACATTATGTTTCTCAACGTTTGCAGTTGCCCTTACAGGCCTAACTTCATTAGTTATCTAGGTCAGTTAATGGCACCCCTCCCTCGTTTACACACATGCACGCACACCTGCACAGGTGGTAGGAGGGGAGTGCAGCCTTTACACACATGCACACACCTGCACAGGTGACGGGAGGGGAGTGCAGCCTTTACACACACGTGGGCACCTGCACAGGTGGCGGAAGGGGAGTGCAGCCTTTACACACACGTGGGCACCTGCACAGGTGGCGGGAGGGGAGTGCAGCCTTTACATACATGCGCGCACCTGCACAGGTGGCAGGAGGGGAATGCAGCCACATGCCCTGCCCTCCCAGTCCTATACTGCTCTTCCATAGCAACCTCCCTTCCTTCCCAACTGCTGGCTTAGGATTGCCCTTCCTGCTGGCCCCCTTTTTGCCCAGATCCTCACTTCTCTGGTTTGCACCAGCACAGGCTGGTCCAGGGTAATACCTGCAGCCTGAGGTAGGGAAAAGCACCTCTCAGTCCCTACCCTCTCCTGCTGTTAGTCTCAGCATCATCCCCAGCCTATTTTCCAAAATTTACCCCTATTCCCTTCTTTTTAGGTCTCAACTCTAGAGATGAAATGCTTAGGTCAGCAAAGGCTGCAGATAAATCTCCTGTCTCAGATGTTCTCAAAGAAAAACTGGGGTGGAAGAGCAGCCTCTTCCTCTCTGTAGAATCTACATGAAACAGCAAAGGAGGAAAGCTCAAGATACAGCCTTTTTTTTTTTTTTTTTTTTTTTTTTTTTTGCCTTTCAGCCCCTTTTTAACTAACCTTAAAAACTCAAAAACACCTTAAAGACATATGTGTGGTTTTTTAAAAATTTTTTTGCATGGGCAGGCACTGGGACTCGAACCCGGGTCTCCAGCATGGCAGGCGGAAATTATGCCACTGAGCCACTATTGCACCGCCAAATAGGTGCACTTTTAAACTGTATATCTGACGAGGTGAAGAGCTGAGTCTGCATTCTGTTCTTCAGTGCCCAGAGGAGAAAAATTCTGTTCAGAAGCTACTCAGGGTGGCAGTGGGAAAGGAAGCAGGCGAGCCGGGGTGACTGGGATATAGCCAGGCAGACATAGAGACACAACTGCAGGGCGTCCCAACAACCACAGTTCCTTGCACCCTTGTTCTGCAGAGGCTCATTTCCCCTCAGTTCCACTCCTTTGGCCTCTACCCACGTCCTCACGCTTGTCTTGTCCCAGCCTCGTTCCTCCTCTTCCCAGCTAGGTGGTTTGGGATGAGAGTATAAAGAAAGGGAGAATAGCACGTCCCAGCACAGCATGGAGGGTCCGGAGAGGACACGGGAGCCCTGTAGGAGTGCTCTTGTGCACGGTAGACAAGTGACTAGTATGCCGGACCCTCCTGAGACAGAGGACAGGCCTGGTGTGGAACCACAGGTGTCAGGGAGAGGTGGCCTAGGAACCTGAGACCCAACTTGTAGGCTTGGGTCTGTCACTCAGCACTTTGGACAAATCCCTCAACTCGTGCATTAGCTTTTCAAAACATCCATTTACATACTTTCGAATGAAAATATAACTGTCCACATCACAAGATTGTGAGGGATTTTAAATAATACAAAATAGGCAAATAATGCTTTGAAAGATATAAAACTGTCAAGTAGGGGAAGGGACTGCACTATTGCCAGTATGTGAGCCATAACCTGAGAGAAGGCTTTAGCATGGCGTGGGAGAAACTGGAAAATGTATGCTCCGCTGAATAATGCAGAAATGAAATGTAGACGTTTGTCTTAACCCCCACCCCCATATTTATGTGAAATCTAGTATTGCATAGGTCAGTGGTCCTAATGTGGCCTAGTGGGCACAGGACCGCCAGCAGTCCACCCACCTGGCCCACTGAAGCACTGGCAACCTCTTGCTATTTTCATTTTCAACACTCTCCCAGGAGATTTATCAAACCCTCCTTTGCATTCTACCTGTTCAGTCCTTCCTCAGGGTAGAGACAATGATTTAGTGTACTATTCATTGATATTCTTTCCCTACATGTGATTATAAGCCTTTTCAGTGCAGAGATTGGTCAGATTCATTTTTATACCTCTGGCACAGTGCCAGGCTAACAGTAATCACCAAGTAATGATCATTAATGGCTGGAAAGAAGAGCCAATAGAGAGGTGAACCAACATGTGTCTAGAAGAGTAAGTAGAAGTCTCAAGCTTTTACAAAATTATTCTAAAATTTATTTGGAAGGAGAAATGCTCAAGAGTAGTCAAGAACTATTTGAAAAAAATGTGAATAGAGATGGATTGAACTAGTTCCACCAGATATTAAAACATTACAAAATTACAGAAAATTTTGTAATTTTCTGGCAAGGAATAGATCAATGGAAAGGCTAGAGAGCCTAGGAAGAAATTAAAGTGCATATGAAAATTTGGTATATAATGAAGGTAGGTGTGGTGGTTTGAAGCTGTGTATACCCCAGAAAAACATGTCTTAAATCTAATCCATTCCTGTGAGCATGAACCCCTTGTAAGGAGGGCCTTTGAGGAGACTATTTTAGTCAAGGTTGACCCACCTTAATCAGAATGGGTCTGAATCCTATTACTGCAGTCCTTTATATGACAATGACATTTGGACAGAGGGAAAGAGAACCAGGGAAGCAAGAGGCTGAAATCAGTGAAACCCGGAGAAGAGAGACCAGCGGGTGGCATCGGAAGCCTTGCCCTGGACAGAGGAGCGGGGGACACCGACAGCACGGCTCATGGAAGAAAGCATCGCCTCGAGGATGCCTGGGTTTCAACATCCTCCTGGCCTCAAAACCATGAGTGAATAAAGTCGCATTGCCTAACATGAAGCTTTTAATGGTATTTGCTTTGAGCAGCCTAAGAAAGCACAGCACTGGGGCTTCAAATCGTGAAGAAAATAAATCACTCAGTAAAGGTGTTAGAGCTACTGGCTATCCATTTGTGAAGAGAAAGTTAATTTAGAGACTTATCCCACACCTTACAACAAAATAAATTTCAGGTAGATTAAATGAAAAGAAAAAACATAAAAGCCATATAAAGAGATATGGGTAAGTATTTTTAAAATTTTAGAATGGGGGAGATCTTTCTAAGAATGACCTTAAGGAAGAGACCATGAACCTGACTACATAAAACTGAAAAACTCTTGTGCTGCAAAGACAACCAAAATCAGAAGATGAATTGAGGCAAAGTGCTTGCTTGTATATGATAGATTAAGAGCTTCAGTAAATAAAAGAGTCCTAATAAAGCAATAAGAAACACTTCCCAAAAAATGCTGGGCAAAGAAACTGAACAGGCAATTCACTGACACAACTTCCTCAGTGGTCAAAGGAAATTCAAATTAAAGTAAAAATGAGATTTTTATTTTTACTATTATAATAGCAAAGATTTTTAAAAGGATACACTGCTCAACATTGGTAAGGAGGTGGGGGAAGCGGGCGCTCTCTCTGATTCAGAGGGATTGTTTTCACGGAGGTGGAAACTGACGGTGGAGCGTGGGAGAAAGGGGTAAAACCATCAGGAATGGGGAGCAAAGTATCCCTAAAGAGGGTAGATGTGGTGTCAGTCCTGGTCATTCCAGCTGGAGATTTGATGAAAGTTCTTGATGAGATAAAAGGATGGACAACAAGAGGGAAAGAGATCCCAGCGTGTGCAGGGAGCAAGTATAATTCTTGATTCCATTACATCCAAGTTTCACTTCATAAGTTCCTCCTTGCTTATGCTTTTACTTTTCACAGAGCACTCTAAGAAACAACTCTTAAAACACAGCACACATTTATTCTGGTTTCTTTTAAAAATTGCATTTACTTCCAACATTTATATAAGGAAGCATAATTCAGTAACAGAAATAAGCTGGGGCTGGCAGAGGCATCCCTGGAAGGCGAGACAGGGAGGGAAAACAGAAAGCACAGGCTTTGGTGTCAGACAGACCCAGCTGGAATTCCACTTTACTGGTGGGAAATAAGGTAAGTTTTTCAATCTCTTGAATTTGTTTCCTATAAATATCTATCTCTATTATAAGTCAGGATACTAATTCCAACTTGCCAGTGTGTTCAGTAAATAAAATGGCATATGTAATACCTTGAGGATTATGTGCTCAATAGAAGGTGTTTCCCTTCTTTCTGAGAACCCAGCCATGATCTGACATCCTACAGGCATTGGTCCACATTTCATCTGATTCCACATCCCAAACAGGTCCTGGGGCCACACACTCCTTGAAGGTCTTGCTAACCCTTGGCCAAGAATTGGGCTGCCTCCTATTTTGTTGGGCTCCAGACCGAGAAGAAGGCTCTGGTTTGGGGATAAATTCAACCCAGCATGGCTTCCATCCAGCTCCCCAACTGTACAGGCTAATTTGTTGTGGCTTGCAGAAACAGATTCAAGAGTATGTGAGCCATGTGGTGAGGAAATGGAGAACAAAAGACAGGCAAACAGGAGCCAAAAAGAGCCTCCTAGGACACACTTTAATCCTCATGGCTGTTGGAACTTGGAGTCACATGTAGCCATCAGGTTAAGGACACAACAAGTTAAGGCTAAACCCAAAGGTGTGAGTGCCTACACAGGAGGGGATGCTGGCTGTTTTGGTATTTCCATCTAACTCTGCCAAAAGCTTTTGGCATTGCTGCTTCTACTACCACAGTCTTCCTTTTAGAGGTAATATGGTGTGCCAGTTTGACTCTTGTGTACCCTAGAAAAGCCAAGTTCTTTAATCCTCATTCAATATTGCTGGGTTTGAGCTTTTTGATTGTTTCCATGGAGATGAGACCCACACATTGTGGGTGGTAATTTTGACTAGGTGGTTTTCACGGAAATGTGTATCCACCCATTTAAGGTGGGGTTGCTTACTGGAGCCCTTGAAGAGGGAACCATTTTGGAAAAAGCTTTAGAGCTGACACAGCCAAAGACCTTTGGAGATGAAGAAGGAAAACACCCCTGGGGAAGCTTTATGAAACAAGAAGCTGGGAGAGAAAGCTAGCAAATGTCGCCATGTGCCCTTTCAGCTGAGAGAGAAACTCTGAACTTTACCAGCTTTTCTTGAGTGAAGGTAACCTCTTGTTGGTGCCTTAATTTGGACATTTTCACAGTTTTAGAACTGTAAACTTGCAATTTAATAAATTCCCCTTTTAAAAAGCCATTGTGTCTCTAGTATATCGCATTCCGGCAGCTAGCAGACTAGAACGTGTTGTGAGGATGTGCTACACAGAAACAAAGGGATGAATCAACACCAGAGGTCGAAAACCACATGTAAGTGTCCACACTGCTGGCTTCCTGATCGGTGGTGCTCAGCTTTATCACGCATCAGAATCCCCTGAAGAGCCTGTTAAAACGCAGGAGCATGAGCCCATTGGAATTCCTAGAGCAGCATCTGAGAATTTGAATTTCTAACAAGCTCCCTGGGGATGCTGGTGCTTCAGGTCCAGTGACCCCTCTGAGTGCCGCTGCGCTCAGCAATTCTTAGAGATGGCCAAGCCCCAATGCCGGGTCCACCCAACGCCTGACCGGTTCCCCTGCTCACACCATGCAGAACAGTCCCCTCTGGTTTTCAAAACGTACAGATAATCCCAATCTCTTTTGTTCAAAACCAGAAGGGGTCTAAGAGCTGGAACAGAAGTGACAGCTTTCAGTAGTGTACAGCCAGGTTCAGATTAGTAGGCCCCAACCCTGGTTGAACTTGAGAAAAATCTGGGAGACTAGAAAGGGGAAAAGGAAGGAAAATATTCATACAAAAGCCTGCCCATGAATATGTATAGTGGCTTTCTTCATAATTGCCAAAAACTGGAGTCAAGATATCCTTCAATTGGTGAATGGATAAACATCCACACAATGGAAGTTATTACACAGCAATGAAAACAAAACAAAAAATGAGCTATCAACCATGAAAAGGCATAGAAGAGCTTAAATGCATGTTACTAAGTTTTAAAAGGAGCCAGTCTGAAAAGGCTATATATACTGTATGATTTCAACTATATCCTGTATGCTATACAGAAAGGACAAAGCTATGGAGAGTGGTTACCATGCATTCAGAGCAGGCGGGAGTGAAGCGCGGTAGGGCGGATGAATAGACAGACGACAGGACTTCAGGACTATGCACTGCAATGGAGAATACATGACATTAGGCATTTGTCACAACCCTCAGAACTTCACGAGCCAGAGTGATCCCTAATGTAAACTATACACTTTAGCTACTGTGTTAGTTTGCAAGCTGCTGGACTGCAATATACTAAAACTGGAAAGGCTTTTAAAAATGGGAATTTAATAAGTTACACATTTATAGTTCTAAGGAAATGAAAGTGTCCAAATTAAAGCACCAACAAGAGGTCACCTTCACTCAAGAAAGGCTGATGGGTCAGGAACACTCTGTCAGCTGGGCAGTCACGTGGCTGCATCTGCTGGTCCCTTGCTCCTGGGCTCCGTTGCTTTCAGCCTCTGCTCCTGTGGGGGCTCCTCGCTTTGCTGCTCCGGGGCTGGCTCTCATCTCTTGGCTTCCCTTGGCGACTCCAGGTTCTGGCTTGTTTAACATCTCATGGTGACGTCTGCTGGGCTCCAAGTGTCTCCAAATATCCATGTCTCTGCTCTGTCTCGGCTCTCTCTGTCAGCTCTGAGGTTTCTGTTGGCTTTCCCTCTCTCTCTCTATCAGCTCTGTTGTTTCTGGCTCTCTCCAAATGTTTCCTCTTTTAAAGGAGTCCAGTAAACTAATCAAGCCCCACCCGGAATGGGTGGAGTCACATCTCCAAATAATCACAAATCACACCCACAATCAGCGTGCCATATCTGTGTGGAGATAATCTAATCAGGATAAAAGAAAACAGCTGCCTCCACGAGATTCCATTAGGATTAGAACATGGCTTTTCTGGGGTACATAATATTTTCTAACCGGCATAGTATCAGTCATGGTTCATTAGTCGTAACAAATGTACCACGCTAATGCAAAATGGTACTATAGGGAAATTATGTGTGTGGGAAGTGTAAATGAGAACTCTGTACTTTCTGCAAACATAAAGCTGCCCTGAAAATAAAGTTGATTTTTAAAAATTCAGAAAAACAAGTGAAGGAGGGAGTGAGCTCAGGCCCAACACCCAGAGTCCCGACTTGACTGGTGTCGGGTGGGGAATGGGCAGGAGTAAGTTTAAACAGCTGCCCAGGTGACGCTGATTTGCAACCAGAGAAAAGAGCTGCTGTTCTCAATCATGCTTCTCAATTTTGGCTGCTCAATGGAACCAACTGAGGAGTTTTCAAAAACTACTGAAGCCCGCGTCCCATCGCCAAAGATTCTGATTTAACTGTAATGGAATGCAGCTGGGCATTAGACTCTCCACAGGTGATTCTAATTTGCAGACAAGTCTGAGAATCACTACTTTACATCTGACATGTCTGGTTGGGAGCGTGGTCCACCCTAGCCCATCCCCAGACACTATACCACGATGATTCTCAAAGTGCGGTCCCTGCACCAGCATCCAAATCCTGCGGGAATTCATTAGAAATGTTACTCTCAGGCCCTCCTCCTACCCCTGGATTAGCAGCTCTGGGCGAGGCGCACAGCAATTGTATGCTAACAGGCCTTCCAGGGCTTCCCGTTGACCCGTGGCAGGACCGTCATCGCTTGGTTGCCTGATGCCCTCTTGCCATCCTCCGGGAGCGCAGCCAGAGCAAGAAGCAAAAGACTCCAGGCCTATGATTGTCGGGCAATACCAGCCCCCAGTTTTCACATGAGCCATGCCAACATTTCTTTGAGTGGCTGAGTTTTTGTACAACCTATGAGGTTCAGGGTATTGAAGCCATAACTGGCTGGAACTGACAGCACTCAACTGGGAGTGAGTTTTGGGCTGCGGCTGCAATCTTGGTTGAAGGTGAAGCAGCAAGCAGGGCACGTGGGCAGTTCAGTGGTAGAATGCTCCTCTCCCACGCGGACACCTGCACTCAAATCCTGCTCCCAGCTATTGACGACGTTCCAAAGTGGCAACCAAAGTAGGGATACCCAAAGGAGGAAGGCAGGCAAGATAAAGCAAATGGGGTTCATGTTGGCTGGGATGTAAAAAGAAAACAAGAAGTATGGGAGGGGAAGGAGGGAAAACAAATGTCCATGCGAGGAAAGCTCAGGGACAGTCATGGTTTGAGAAATTTTTCGGGGACACCACTAGTGCCCTTCAAGTTTGTTGCAAGTGCAGGTGAAACTGATTTTCCTTTGAGAGAGCTGGTATGTGCATGTTCAACATGGAACGAGAATCTTCCTGATCACTTCAGGGCAGGGTGACAAAAACACCCAGAAGCTTGAATGAAATAGTGATATCAAGAAACCTATACCAAAAAGAAAAAGAGAGAGAGAGAGAGAGAGAGAGAGAGAGAGAGAGAGAGAGAGAGAGATTTTTAACCTGCTTGAAAAAGACCTCTTTTGCTTACCCCCATAAAACCAGTCTAGTCTAGCTCTGTTTAGCCCTGAGTTAGATGCTGAGAATACTAAAATGAATATGACATGGGCTCTACCTTCAAGCAAATGAAACTTTAGCAAGGGAGAAAACACATTTCCACATTGTGCAACGAGTGCAGTGATAGTGGCTGCTGTGTGAGAGAGCTGCAGTCAGATTACAGATGAGATTGTACTTGGGTCTGTAGAGATAGTCAAGGAAGCCTTCTGAAAACAGATGCTAGAGCCGGATTTTGGAGGAGAAAATAGGTTGTTTGGCTGTGAAGATGGGCAGAGGGTTTTCACGCTGGGCTAGGGCACAGTGTAGTGAAGCGGCAAGTTCAGTACTGCCAACTGCTGACAATGGGTAAATCTGGAAGTATGGAGTGTCGGGGGTGAGGAACTTATATACTTACTTTAGGGAACTTGAATTTCCATCACACAAATCTGTAGAAACCAAACCTATCCAATTGCCAGAACTGGGAAGTTTCTAAAGCAACATAAAGCAAAATAAAATCTTGGGCCCCCAACTCTGCAAGTAAAATCATTTCCCTCCCCCTACGTGGGACATGACATCCAGAGGTGAAAGTCTCCCTGGAAACATGGGACAGGACTCCCAGGGATGAGCCTGGCCCTGGCAAACTGTGGGATCAACACTGCCTTTCTGACCAATATGGGGAAAAGAATTGTAACAAGATAAGGTATCAGTGGGTGAGAGAATTCAAATAGAGTCGCGGGAGGCTACTCTTACACAAGCTACAATTAGATATTGCTATTGCTCATGGTTTGCCAAACCCCAACGAAAACCTTTCCTGCCAACCCTAAAGAATACCTAGGGCTCTTTCTGAGATTCTACAAAGGCTCCATGCACTATGGTTACTTTCCAGAAACCTACAACCTCCAGATGTGTCCCTGGACCAGATAAGTCCTGAAAACCAGAGGGTCCAGCCTCTCCAGAACATCAACTAGTTCCATCCCCCTACCCCATATTATCAACAGCCTCTTCCAACATGAAAAAGTTAGAATGGGCATAACCCAAATACCCCTAAAGAGTGTAAGAAAGATAAAAGGTGATGGTGGAGTTATACAGAGAAGATAGAATTTAACAAATGAGTATGATTGTTGAATCATATTGACATTTCTTTTAGTCTCCAGTGTCTTGGAGCAGCTAGAAGTAAAAACCTAAAATTGTGGAATAGTAACCCATTCCAAACTCTGAAATCTGTTCTACAACTAATTGTTGGGGTGTGCTTTGAAATTTATTGCTTTTTTGTATATATGTTATTTTTCACACACACAAAGTCGACCGTGATGATAAATGCACAACTATATGAAGATGATATGAACCACTGATTTGACACTTTGGATGATTATACAGTTTGTGACTATATAATAGATATCAATCAAATTGCATTAAAATAAAAAACCATGGTGATGTACATGAAGTAAGGAGGATGTCAGTCTCCGATACAGGTATTAAGTGAGTAGAAAGTGGCTGAGTGTGCCTGATGCTAAAAAGAAACAGAATGACATTTGTGGATTGTGTGAATGTGGCACCATTTAAGTCGTTTCCTTCACTCTGAAACAGGTGTAGTAATTTCCACCCTCGAGAGCCCACAGAGATACTTTTACTATAAAAGTGATGCCTCTTCTGGAGGTCTACGAAGTGATAAAGTAGTGTAAAAGTGCATGTTTAGGGTTAGGGGATATATATTCACTAAAGAGAAGCCTCAACTGGCCTGGCCACACTACTTGCCTTCCTCCAGTGAATCCCTGTCACACACAATCCTTGTGGCAATCGTTGTCTCTTTGTGAAATAACATTGCCTGTTTCATCACATTATTGTAAGATGTAAATGAGGTTTTGCTAAATGCTTGGCACACAATATACACTCAGTAAGTGTAAACTGCTATCGTTGTTGTTCTTTTATCAATGTCATTTTATCTGCCCCTATAAGTAGCTTTCAACATAAAAAATTTTTTTTGGTAGATTGCTCCTTTTTGTTTTAGAGGAAGTGGGTATCCTGTACATTTTTACGGGACCTCTTCCCAGATTAGGAGACTATTTTACCACCTATTATTTGCTTAATTAAATTTTTAAAAATATGTGTGAGTGCGTGAATGTGTGTGTACAAAATTATCATCAGGTGTCTAGGCTTTGCTTTCTCAGACTCACCAGAAAGCATGTGTATCTAGATTAGATGCTCATTCATTCAACAGAGATTTGGGGTGCTCAGCCTGTGTCTGGCTCTGTTTTATCACTGTGGGTAGTAGAGAGCAAAACTGACATAATTCCTCCCTCCTGGGGATGACACTCCTGGGGGGGTTGTTTGGATGAAGCACTTTTAGCATAAACGATTATTTCTTTGGGATTGGCTCTTAGAAGTGGAATCACTAGGTCAAACAATATAAACATTTAAAAACTCCTGCTACCTACTGCACAATGACCCCCATTCCCATCAGCAGGGCATGCAGGTACCCGTTTCCTCACACCTTGTCAGACTTGGGTGTGTTATTTTTCCCCCTTTGGGGAAAAATGGTATCTCTGTTTAATTTGCATTTATGACTAGCAATTAAAGAAATTATTAGCAAGGTAGAACAGTTTTGAACTGTTCCTTATTGACTATTTTTCAAAATCAGTTTGTAAACACTATTTGTAATTTTATTAAAACTGTTGGTCACACTTGTGGTAATCATTTCCCCGTCTCATCTTTTTCATTTTTTGCCTTTGCTTATGATCTATTTTTTACACAATTTTTATGTAGTGAAATCTGTCCATCTTCTTTATGATTTATTCCATTTTTGGTACTCAAAATCTTTGCCCACTCCAAGAGCCACTAAATAATTCATTTCTTGAATTTTAAAATGGTTTCATTGCTTTGCATTTACTTTCAACTAAATATTGCGGCTGATATTGTGAAGGTAAGATATTACCTGAATCGTATACACGCAAGAAGTTAAAATGGGAGATTTTGTGTTCCATTTATGTTACCACAATTAAAAAAAATACCGCAGCTGAGGGATAGGAAGAAGAGAGGATGGTTGGATTTTGAAAAAGCTTCCCCAGAGTACTTGCTCTCTTCTCCATGTTTTCACCCAGACGAAGTAGTGGATGTATTCATCACCTCCCAGGGCTTCCTGTGCCCCCACATAATGCCCCCCATCCCTCTCCACCCCCAATCCCCAGGCAACCACTGACCTGCTTTCTGTAACGCTAGACAAGTTTGCATTTTCTAGAATTCTCTATACATGGAGCCATATAGAATGTCTTCATTTTTGTCATTTTCTTTCAGTCAGCAGAATGATTTTGACATTCATACATGTTGTTTCATGTATCAACAGTGCATTCTCTTTTTCTGCTGAGTAATATATTTCACTGCATGGGTACACCACAGTTTGCTCAACCATTCGCCTGTTGATGCACATTTGGGCTGTTTCTGTTTTGTGGTTGAGACAGATACAGCTATTGTGAGCATTCATGTAAAAGTCCTTGAACAGACATATGCTTTCATTTCTCTTAGGGAAATGCTTAGGAGTAGATTGACTACATCCTCTAGTAGGTGTATTTCAGCTTTAAGAAACTTCTCAAGTGTTTTCCAAAGTGACTGTACCGTTTAACACTCACACTCGCAGATGCTAAGACGATTCACTAGAGAGTCTTCCTATAAATTATGCTAGAACAATTGGACAGGAGTATGTAAAAAATAAAACAAAATTATAACCTTTGATCCATAACTCATACTATATACAAAAATTAATTCAAAATGGATCAATAATCTAAATGTAAAACTGAAAATTATAAACCTTCTAGGAGAAACTACTTTGAAATACCAAGCCTGGGTAAGATTTCATTGAGGATATGGCTTTCTTTTATTAAAGAAGTTTACAGAACAACCATGCATAAAATTCATATACCACCATATTATTAACACCTTGCGTTGGTATAGTACATTTGTTAGAACTGATGACGCACGCTTTTACAATTGTACTATTTACTATTGCCCATGCTTTAACTTAGCGTTCACTGCATTGTACAATTCCATGATTTTTTAACTTAAAATGCTTATTCTAGTAACATACGTTCAACCTAAAAACTGCCCTTTTAACCGCACTCAAATATATAATTCAATGCTGTTAATTATGTTCACAGTGCTGTGCTAGTATCACTAGCATCCACTAAGGATGTGACATTTGAGCTGCTTGAGAAGGCAGAATAAAAGGATTCTGCAACAAACCGGATGTTATGGAGCAAGGTAAGAATCACAGGCGACCTGATGTCTCAACTGTTTATTGCTGGCAAGATGGCAAGCTATTAACATAAAAGTGATGAAGCACACAGAAGGAGCAGAGAGTTCAGAAGTCAAAAAATAATATTTGAATTGCCAGCACAAAAGCCAGGTAGGTATGTCCAGCAGATACCATAATCATAGTAAACATGATTGTGTGGTGCTTGGGGAAGCCAGGAGGAAGATGTGAGCATTCATATTATTTGCATAATGACAGCAGACAATGCCATGAGGGGGGAGGGTATCTTACCAAGGCAAGGAATACAAAGTAAGGTGGAGTTGAAGACCCAATCTTGAGGTATCCTAGCATTTAGATGATAGATGGTAAAAGAAGTAAAAAATAGAAGCTAAGATGGAACAGGACCAAAAAACGGGATGATTATCCATGACTCCTGTGCTGGTTTGAAAGGAAGTATGCCCCCTAAGAAAAGCCATGTTTTGATATAAATGCCATTTCTAAAAGGTAGAATAATCCCTATTCAATACTGTATATTTGAAACTGTAATGAGATCATCTCCCTGGTTGATGAGATTTAGTTAAGAATGGTTGTTAAACTGGATTAGGGGATGACATGTCTCCACCCATTTGAGTGGGTCTTGATTAGTTTCTGAAGTCCTGTGAAAGAGGAAACATTTTGGAGAATGAGAGACTCAGAGAGGGCAGAGAATGCTGCAACACTACAAAGCAGAGAGTCCACCAGCCAGCGACCTTTGGAGATGAAGAAGGGAAATGCCTCCCGGGGAGCTTCATGAAACCAGAAGCCAGGAGAGTAAGCTAGCAGATGATGCCGTGTCTGCCATGTGCCCTTCCAGCCGAGAGAGAAGCCCCGACTGCGTTCGCCATGTGCCTTTCCAGATGAGAGAGAAACCCTGAAACTTCATCGGCCTTCTTGAACCAAGGTATCTTTCCCCGGATGCCTTTGATTGGACATTTCTATAGACTTGTTTTAATTGGGACATTTTCTCGGCCTTGGATCTGTAAACTTGCAACTTATTAAATTCCCCTTGTTGAAAGCCGTTCCGTTTCTGGTATATTGCATTCCAGCAGCTAGCAAACTAGAACAACTCCCGTCTTGATTTTATAGCTTGCATTTATCACATCAGGAAATCTTGTGGACTCTATCTTCGAAATATGTCTAGAATCCAGCTGCTTCTCACCACTTCCACAGCTGCCCCTGGTTAGGCCACCGTAAGGGCCGAGGGCGCGGCAGCAGGGACTTGCTAACCTGTGTCCCTGCCTCTGCCCTTGCCCTGACACAGGATGCTCTTAGCAGGGCAGCTGGAGGAAGCCCTTAGAGGATTTAAGTCCACTGTGCTTGAAACCCTCCAGTGGCTCCCCATTTCACTTAGAGTAAAACCAAAGTTCTCATAAGGCCCACCCAAGGCCATACGTGGTCATGCCCCCACCCCTTCCATTCACCCTTGACCTCACCTCCTACTCTACAATTCTGAAACGTCCTCACTTGATCACTCTGACCTGCTAGCCATTCCTTGAATATGGCTTGCTTAAATTGTTCCTTCTGCTCGGAATTCTCCTTCCCCAAATATTCAGCTCTGTCAGTATTCAAGCCTAAGTTCACTACTTACAGTTGCAGGATGTCCAGGACAGTGGTGGAATAGGGAGGGACCTGCAGGGCTCACTCCTCCCAAAAGCAGCAGGCAGACAGGCAGAAACTGTCTGAATCAACTGTTCTGGGGCTTCAGTGAGCAGGGGACTTCGGTGCAGGACCCAGGGAAGTGCAGGAGAAGAGACCATGGTGAGAGACTGTGAATAATCCTGGCCCCTGCTCCTGGCGTCCATCTCCCACCTCAAGGCAAGAAGCTTCTGGCACTCTGACCCCTGCCCGGCAGGCTGCTGCAGATGCAATGGCCAAGGAGCCCTCTGCCCCAAGTACAGAGGGAGCACAGCCCAATGCTTATCCATCTTTTGGTTGGCAAATTTAGATGACTGGAGCCCACTGTTCTAACCCACCCTGGTCAGCTGCTGCCTGGCCATTGTTTTGGCTAGGTCAGAGGTGAAACTGGCAAAGGGCTAAAAATAGCCTGCCTTTTTAAGGCTGAGGGGAATAAGTTGTCAAAGAACGCAATCTTCTGGGCAGGTCAGGAAAGGGCCCTTTTGGGGAAACACCATAAAAGAATTTTGGAGAAAAGTGCCATCTGCTGGGCAGGCCAGGAAAGTGCAGCCTTGGGAAGCTGAGGGATTTAAAAAAAGGCCTTCAGAGGCTTTCTTGACCCTCTCCCCAGGACCCGTTGGATCTGGTCTGAGCTCCTGTGCAGGTACCTGGCCCTCTTTGTGGGGGGAAACACTGATGAACCAACTGACTAAGAAGAGCCTTAATACAAACCCAAAACAATTACAAAATCCTAGGCAAGAGAGAGAAACTGAACTTCAAAATAAACCCATCAAGATAATCAGATGCCAAGATATCAACAAAAAATTACAAGCCATACCAAGAAACAGGAAGATGTGGTCCAATCAAAGGAGCAAATAAAAGTAGGAGGAGAGACAGAATTTGGAACGACTAGTCAAGGATATTCAAACAAATCTCCTAAATCAATTCAAGGAGATTGTTATGGCCAGGTAATAGCGCCCAGTTGTCTGGTCAAGCAAGCACTGGACTAACCATTACTGCAGGGACACTTCATAGCTGATTAATAAACCAGAAGGCTGGTTTGTTAAATCATCATCATGTTGATTTCATCCGTGGCTGATCACATCTACAGTCGGCCAAAGGACATATCTCCCACAATTAGTAACATTTAATCTAATTGGCTGAAGGCTTTAAAGGAAAAGATAGGAGGAGGGGCCAAGATGGTGGCTTGGCAATGTGCGTGTTTTAGTTCGTCCTCCAGAACAACTACTAAATAACCAGAAACAGTACAGAACAGCTCCCGGAGCCACGATAGTAACCAGACACACAGCGTACCCCAGTCAGGACCAGCTAAACCAGCTGCGAATCTCCAGAACAGTGAGTTCCCCAAGCTGTGGTGGCCTGTGACCGGTGCCCCTCCCCCACAAGCGGCTTCCCGGAGGGAAAGGAAAGAGACTCTAACAGTAGTAGGGACCGAGTCCAACCAAACACCAATTGTGGCATTAATTAACAAATTCTGACTACTAAAAATAGGCCCCCAATCAGGGGAAACTAGTCAAGGCGGAGGTCGCTTATTGGGCTAACTGAAAAAGAGGAAAGGGGACGAAACAGGTTTTTGTGGCTGTTTCTATGGAGGCTTGGCTGCCTCTGGATTCAGCGGTGGGACTACTCGGGCTGCAACTGCCCCAGGAATAGGCAGAAACAGACTGCTTTCAGGGCTGTCTCCCACCTGTGCCTTCCCCAGGGGAGGGATGAAGCCCAACTTAGGTGGAATCCCTCTCTCAAGGAATTCAGACCCCAGGGCTTGGCAGTTTGAAGCCATTAAAACCAGCCTACAACCTCTCCTCTGTCTCCACCACCCTCCCAGCAGGGTGAGCCTTCCAATGTTAAAGGAGACACAACATCTTTTGCTGGTGGGACCCACAGGCAGACAAGCACCACATACTGGGCAGGATAAGAAAAACAGAGCCCAGAGACTTCACAGGAAAGTCTTTCAACCTGCTGGGTCTCACCCTTAGGGAAAACTGATGCAGGTGACTCCCTCCCCCTGATAGGAGGCCAGTTTAGTCCGGGAAAATCTGGCTGGAGTCTGTAATACCTATGTAGACCCTCCTAAGGATGGGGAGGGAAAAGGCACCTTTCAAGCAGGACAAGAAACCAGAAAACAAGAACTGAAAAATTACCCTCTGTTAAACAAAACTTAAGCTAGAGGCCCAGAAAAAGCTGAACTGAAGGTCAAAGAACAGACAAACAACAAACTCATCTAGCAAGAAACCCTAGGTAAGATAAATGAAAGCAATCTCCAGAATAAACTAATTAAGGTTATTAAATGTCTAGACACCAGCAAAAAATAACAAATCACACCAGGAAAATTGAAGATATGGCCCAGTCAAAGGAACAAACCAATAGTTCAAATGAGATACAGGAGCTGAAACAACTAATTCTGAATATACAAACAGAAATGGAAAACCTCATCAAAAACCAAGTCAATGAATTGAGGGAGGACATGAAGAAGGCAAGGAAGGAACAAAAAGAAGAAATGGAAAGTCTGAAAAACAAATCACAGAACTTATGGGGATGAAAGGTACAGTAGAACAGATGAAAAAAAAACAATGGAAACCTACGATGGTAGATTTCAAGAGACAGAGGTTAGGATTATTGAACTGGAGGATGAAACATCTGAAATTCAAAAAGAAACAGAAACTATAGGGAAAAGAATGGAAAAATATGAGCAGGGATTCAGGGAATTGAATGATAACATGAAGCACACAAATATACGTGTTGTGGGTGTCCCGGAAGGAGAAGAGAAGGGAAAAGGAGGAGAAAACTAATGGAATAAATTATCACTGAAAATTTCCCAACTCTTATGAAAGACCTAAAATTACCGATCCAAGAAGTGCAGCATACCCCAAAGAGAATAGCTCCAAATAGACATTCTCCAAGACACTTACTAGTCAGAATGTCAGAGGTCAAAGAGAAAGAGAGGATCTTGAAAGCAGCAAGAGAAAAGCAATCCATCACATACCAGGGAAACCCAATAAGACTATGTGTAGATTTCTCAGCAGAAACCATGGAGGTGAGAAGACAGTGGGGTGATATATTTAAATTACTAAAAGAGAAAAACTGCCAACCAAGAATTCTATATCCAGCAAAATTGTCCTTCAAGAATGAGGGAGAAATTAAAACATTTTCAGACAAAAAGTCACTGAGAGAATTTGTGACCAAGAGACCAGCTCTGCAAAATATACTAAAGGGAGCACTAGAGTCAGATACGAAAAGACAGAAGAGAGAGGTGTGGAAAGGAGTGTAGAAAGAAGGAAAATTATATATATATATATATATATATATATAATACAAAAGGCAAAATGGTAGAGGAAAGTATTACCCAAACAGTAATAACACTAAATGTTAATGGACTGAATTCCCCAATCAAAAGACATAGACTGGCAGAATGGATTAAAAAACAGGATCCTTCTATATGCTGTCTACAGGAAACACATCTTAGACCCAAAGATAAACATAGGTTGAAAGTGAAAGGTTGGGAAAAGATATTTCATGCAAATAACAACCAGAAAAGAGCAGGAGTAGCTATACTAATACCCAACAAATTAGACTTCAAATGTAAAACAGTTAAAAGAGACAAAGAAGGATACTATGTACTAATAAAAGGAACAATTGAACAAGAAGACATAACAATCATAAATATTTATGCACCGAACCAGAATGCCCCAAAATACATGAGGCAAACACTGCAAACACTGAAAAGGGAAATAGACATATCTACCATAATAGTTGGAGACTTCAATTCCCCACTCTCATCAACGGACAGAACATCTAGACAGAGGATCAATAAAGAAATAGAGAATTTGAATATTACAATAAATGAGCTAGACTTAACAGACATTTATAGGACATTACACTCCACAACAGCAGGATACACCTTTTTCTCAAGTGCTCATGGATCATTTTCAAAGATAGACCATATGCTGGGTCACAAAGCAAGTCTCAACAAATTTAAAAAGATTGAAATCATACACAACACTTTCTCAGATCATAAAGGAATGAAGTTAGAAATCAACAATAGGCAGAGCGCCAGAAAATTCACAAATACGTGGAGGCTCAACAACACACTCTTAAACAACCAGTGGGTCAAGGAAGAAATTACAAGAGAAATCAGTAAATATCTCGAGGTGAATAAAGGAGAAGTCAGAAGAGAGAATCTCTCTCTCCACTTAAGCCAGCTGGCCTCTCCTAGGGGATTTATTAAGACATTTATCAGAGCTGTCAGCTTGTGGCCTGCCCTACAGAATTTGAACTTGTGCTTCCCACAGTTGCATGAGACACCTTATAAAATCTCATATTTACAGATATCTCATGTTATCTTTTCCCCTAGAGAACTCTTTCTAATACAGAGGTGAAGACAAATATGGCTAAAGAGATAAAGGATATTAAGAAGACATTGGGTGAGCATAAAGATGAATTTGAAAGCATGCAAAGAAAATAACAGCTCATATAGGAATGGAAGGCACAATAATGAGATTAAAAATAGATTAAAGGCATACAATAGCAGATTTAAACAGGCAAAAGAAAGCATCAGCGAGATAGAAGACAACCCATCTGAAATCAAACAGACAAAAAGAACAAATAGAGAAGAGAATGGGAAAAATCAAGCACAAGTCTCAAGGAATTGAATGACAGCATGAAGCGCACAAACATACACATCATGGGTGTCCCAGATGGACTGAGAAGGTAAATGGGCCAGAAAGAACATTTGGGAGAATAATGGCCAAGAATTTCCCAACTCTTATAAAACACACTAGTTTGCATATCCAAGAAGCACAATGTACTCCAGACAGAATAAATCTGACTGGACCCACTCCAAGACAGATGCTACTCAGATAATCAGATGCCAACAATAGAGAGAGAATTATGATAGCAGAAAGCGAAAAGTGATTCAACACACAAGGGACACCCAATAAAGTGCTGATTTCTCATCAGAAACCATGGCGGCAAGAAGCAGTGGTATGATATTTGAGATACTGAAAGAGAAAAACTGCCAGCCAAGAATTCCTTTACCTGGGAAATTGTCCTTCAAAATGAAGGAGAGTTTAAAGTATTCACAGATAAACTGAAGCTGAGAAAGTTCATTAACAAGAGACCTAATCTACAAGAAATACTGAAGGGAATTCTGCAGACTGAACAGAAAAGAAAGGAGAAAGAGGTTTGAAGAAGTGTGTAGAAATGAAGATTACCAGTAAGGGTAACTAAAATGTTACGAAAAGAGGTGAAAATAAGATATGTCATATATAAACCAAAGGATAAAATGTTTGAAGTAAGCTGTTCGGACACAGACAAGCTTGAACAGAGCCTGGGAGAGGCGGCTGCTAGACTGAAAAACACACCAGGCACAGAAGCGGACATGGGTTTACTGGAGTTATGAACAAGAGAAGTTTTCCAGTGACAGCCAGCCGGAAGTTATCACTCTGCAAAGAGAACAGAAATGCGTGAGGCAGTATACGATTTCAGAACAAAGATGCTCTGTAGAGTAGAAGGACATCAGGTCTCTAGCATAATCATTAAAGGGGCCTAAGACTTGATGTTTACCACAGTTAGTGCTTAAGACTAAGATACAATCAATCCCATTTTTATATCCTTCTCCCTCTGGGAGATTGTTTACATTATTGACCTTTGTACTTGGCTAAAGCAGGTCTGTTATGGGCTTTTAGGAGGGGCCGGGCATCAGGTGCCACATTCCATCCTGACCCCTCCCCTCCCCACCACAGGCTGCACTGACCACAGGACAGGCATTGCATCCATCTACAACAACAGTGTAAAAGACAACGGGACAGTAACAACCCAACACAGGGCAGATCATTCTATAAAGTGCTGCCAAGGCTGAGTAGGAGAATTAAACCAAGTAGAAAGGGTATCAGTAGACAACGGATCAATACTGCGCATGTACTCTTGCATATGATTTTTTTTCATTTTAGTATTTGTTCCCCTGTTATTTATTTATTTTTAATCTATATATTTTACTCATCTGTCCATACTGTAGATAAAAGGAGCATCAGACACAAGGTTTTCACAATCACACAGTCACATTGCGAAAGCTATATTATTATATAATCATCTTTAAGAAACATGGCTACTGGAACACAGCTCTACAGTTTCAGGCACTTCCCTCTGGCCACTCCAATACACCATAAACTAAAGAGGGAATATCTATATGATGCATGAAAAAAACCTCCAGGATAACCTCTCGACTCTGTTTGAAATCTCTTAGCCGCTGACACTTTATTTTGTCTTATTTCTCTTCCCCAATTGCATATGATTTAAAGCTTGTGAAATATTATGTAAGTGATCGGGAACATTTACAAAACATTATTCTGTGTTCATAAGGGCACAGGTTCTTCACTGTGCCAGTTAAAATGTCTAAAGCCATTCTATTTTAATGGCGTTGAGAGGCTATTCTGGAGGCTACTCATATGTAAGCTTCAGCTAGATATTGCAATTTGCCAAGGTTTGCCAACCCCCACCCAACATCCTTCCTGTCAACCCTAAAGAACACCCTGGGCTCTATCTGAGATTCTACAAAAGTCACACGCACTAAGTCCATTTTTCAGAGATGTAAAGCCTTCAGATGGTTCCTAGGCCAAAAAAGTCCTGAAACTCAGAGTTGCCAGTCTCTCCAGGAACATCAGCCAATTTTATCCCTTCTATTCCACATTATTGACACCACTTTTCAACACTCTAATTTTCAACATTCTAATTAAAAAAAAAACAGAATGGGCATAATCTAAAATCCCTAAAGATTGGGAGAAGGACCAAAGGAGAAAGAGGAGTCATAACAGAGCAGTTAGGATTTAACAAATGAGTATGACTGCTGAATCATTGCATTAATATTTCTTTTTAGTCTCCAGTGTCTTTGAGCAGCTAATAGGAAAAACCTGAAATGGATCTGTAACCCACACTAACCTTTGAAATCTATTCTATAACTTAATTGTTAAAATGTATTGCCTTTTTTATACATACGTTATATTTCACAATAAAAATGTTAAATAAAAAAAGCCACTCTATTTTGTAAGACTACTTCCCATAGTAGTGGTCTCATCATTGAACAGTGATATTGTTCATTTAGATTCATTAAGTGCCTGACTGTGTGCTTACCTGAGGCTGTTAGACACTTTTTGGTAACATCGCAGCTCCCCCTGGGATAGGAACAGCTGCACAAATGTACCAGGGGATACGGTGCTCTCAATATCTAGACTTGAGACCATTTCCCAATGCTAGGAATGTGTGGCGAAGAACCACAAAATGTGTCAGGGACAAATGGCTGCACCCATGCGCAGCATCCTGTCTATTACAAGGTAATAGGGCCATCCATATCGCCCTCAGGTCGACAGCCACCCCATGGGGAGGCCCCATGTGTATTGGAGGAGATTTGCCATTGGAAAAGGCTATCATTTTGTAGCTTAATGATAAAATTTCATTTCTGAGGGTAACCCCCCTAGTCTCAGTTCCCATTAAGACATTCCGTGCAGATAGGGGCAACATGGTCTAAGGTTACTGCTTCTGCTGTTGACCATTCTGTTCCGTGTACAGCATACCCTAAAACAGGGTAAACACAAGGAAAAAGATATAAGCCTGAGTCTCATCATGAGAAGGTAGTTGGATTTCAGTCTTAAAAGAGAAAATCTCACTCCAGATCTGTCAGTGTATCCAATTCTGCCACGTCAGCAGGGTGCTCCACATAGCCCAGTTGGCAGGAACTTTGGTGCAGGGAAGGCCGGTAGCACCCGAAGATGGCAAGTCCATGCAAACCCAACATTGGGTTCGAATGTGGGCATGGGTTACCTCTGAAGCCCACTGAAGAAAGGTGTTTGCTAGCATGGTATGGGTGAAAAGAAAGATATTTATGGGGAACAATAAGAGGTTAATCTTGTTGATCTAGTAATTGACATGGAAGAGTCCCCGGTAGATAGTAGTAGGTTCCGGGAGCGGGACATTGTGGGGAGGTTTTATATGCCTGATATTATCTCCCTGTAAGTCTTAAGAGTCCCCCATCCTGACATCAATCATTAGTCTAGGCATAAGAAGGGTCCACAGAGTTATACAAGGTTTCCATGGGGATTGGAGGCCCCAGATTGGGGGAACAATTTCAACCAGCATTTTCTATAATAGTTGTATTTAGATGATAATATTTAGGGTGACTCTTATTCCGCATTAGCTTAAGGGCTGCACAGGCCAGCACCAAGACCAAAGGACCTCATTTCCCCCCATTTGTATGGTCTGAAACAAAGACAACAATAAATTATTATCATTCCCCCTTTTAGGCTGTAAAGTGGCTGGTTCTTTAACTTGTATTCACAGCAACTGCATGGTTCCTGCTGTTAGCATTTCAATAGGAGCTAGGACTGCAGCTCCGTGGTGCAACATTTAGGCATGTTACACCTGATAAATCCTTTTAGTCCATTATTGTAGGGATTTCTTATCATTTTTCAACTGTTCCTTTAAGGGCCATTCATTCTTTCTCTAGGACTCGCACCTGTTGGGTTACAGAGGACATTATAGGGTAATGAAGAGTTCACATTATATCATAGTCCATAGCCCAGGCTTGGGTAGTTTGTCCAGGGAAAGGCAGTCCCCAATCACTGTCTATTTCCGTAGGTTTCCTGCAAAGGTGGGTGGCTCTTTTCTAGGTAGCATATGGTTGCTCTCTGTTTAGCTTTCCCCACCGGAGAAGCTAACAGACCATTATATGCAGAACAAAACGCTTTTCTAAGGGACAATACCTTAATTCTACCCCTTCCCAGAGTTGTGACCAGGACCCTAGGGTTACTCATTTAGAATGCTGCCTCTGCCACAAACTCCACCGCATTGCATTCTTCAAGTTGCCAGAATGCAATATACTAAAAATGGACTGACTCTTATAAAGGGAATTTATTAGGTTGAAAGTTTACAATTCTGAGACTATAAAAATGTCCAGACTAAAACATCCAGGAAAAAATACCTTGACTCAAGAAAGGCCGATGGGTCCTGAGCACCTCTGTCCCCGGGGAAGACATGTAGCTGGCATCTGCTGGGGTCTCTGGCTTCTGGTTTCAAACAGCTTCCCCAGAAGCATTTTTTTCTGCATGTCCAAACACCTGGGTCTTGTGTGCATCTGCTTGCTCTGTCCACACTCCAAGCATCTAAGCTTCCACCAAAAGGTGTACCCCTTTAAGGGACTCTAGTAAATGAATCAAGACCCACCCTGAATGGGTAGGGTCACATCTCCATCTAATCAAAAGGGCATGCCCACAATTGGGTGTGTCACAGCTCCATGGAAGTAATCTAATTAAAAGTTCACACTCACAATTGTGTTGGTCAACCACACAAACCAATCAAAGGTTTCCACTTGAAACAATTGGTCTGGCCCCACAATATTGGATCAGGATTAAAACATGGCTTTACTGGGGTACATAAGTATTTCAAACAGGTACATCCACCCAAAGCCAATGTTGCTGCCAGCCACCTCCAATTCATAGGATAAAACAGGATCTATCCACATCACTTCTTGTACCTGTGCTATTGCTCTTTTTGCTTTTTCAAAAGTAGCCTGCTGGGGGCCATTTCATTCCCAACGATGGCCTTTCCTAATTAGCATATATAATGGTTTTAATATTTGAGCCAAATGGAGAATGAAACATTTCCAGTATCCTAATATTTAGGATACTGGAATTAATTATTGCTAATTAGTCCTAGAATTAATAATCGCTCAGGCATATGCAGTATAGGGAAGCATTGTACCCTATCAATTACTGCAGAAGTAATCACTTTTGTCCTACCCATCCGTGTAACACTCAAGAATTTGATAGAGCAGCCAGGGCCTTGCAGTTTGTCATGACCCTCGAGATGGGCTATTAACGTTTCAGACACCTCTTTTAGTTCTGATCAAGAATTTCCAGCTAACATGACATCAATTTAATGAAATAAAGTCACAAATTTGGGTTTCTCCCAAGTGTTCTGCCACTAGGCCATGGCAAATGGTTGAGCTATGCAAACAGCCTTGTGGGAGCACAGTAAAAGTCCTTTGTCACCCTTCCCAGATGAAGGCGAAAGCAGATTGACTGGCTTCATCTAAGGGAAGAATTAGCTTTTTTTTTATCTAAAGAAAGTATTAGGGGGGTGCGAGGGTAGTTCAGTGGTAGAATTCTTGCCTGCCATGTGGGAAACCTGGGTTCAATTCCTGGCCCGTGCACTTCCCCAAAAACAAACAAACAAAGAAAAGAAACAAACAAACAAACAAAAATGCAACAAATGGTGCTGTAAAGACAGGATACCCACATGGAAAAATAATGAAATGTGACCCCACCATATAGCATACAAGACATGAAAAAAAAAAAGAAAGTGTTAGCACAAGCAATGACCTATCTGAGGTGACAACTAAGGACAAAATCCCATTCAAAATAGTGGCCAGAAGAATCAGGTATCTAGGAAGAAGCCTAACCAGGGAAGTCAAAGACTTACACACAGAAAATTATAAAAAATTGCTAGAAGAAATTTAAAATGACCTAAATAGATGGAAAGACATTCTATATTCATGGATAGGAAGGGTGAATATTGTCAAGATGTCAATTCTATCCAAACTGATCTACAAATTCAATGAAATACCAATCAAAATCCCAACAACCTACTTTGAAAACTTGGAAAAGCTGGCTATCAAATTTATCTGGAAGGGAAAGAGACCCTGGATAGCTAAAGGTATCCTAAAAAAGAGGAGCAAAGTGGGATGACTATCACTTTCTGACTTTAAAGCTTATTATAAAGCCACAGTGGCCAAAACAGCATGGTACTGGCACAAAGACAGAAGAATTGATCAATGGAATAGAATCAAGAATGCAGAGATTGACCACTACATTTATGGACATTTGAAAAGGCCCCCAGATCCACTGAAATGGGGCAGAATAGTCTTTCCAATAAGTGGGCATGGGAGGGGATGCAAGGTTAGTTCAGTGGTATAATTCTTGCCTGCCAGGTGGGAGACCTGGATTCAATTCCTGGCCCATGAACTCACCCCTCCCCACAAAAAAGAAAATTCAACACATGGTTCTGCAATAATGGGATAGTCACATGAAAAAGGATGAAATGTGACCCCCACCATACACCATGCAAAATAAATAAATAAATACATAAATAGGAGAACTGGATTTCAATAACACAATGAGTGAAAGAGGACTCCTGCTTTACACCCTATACAAAAATTAATTCAAATCGGATTAAAGACCTAAATGTGAGAGCCAATACCATAAAACTTCTAGAAGAGAATGTAGGGAAACATCCTCAAGATCTGGTAATAGGAGGTAGTTTCTTAAACTTAACACCTAAAGCACAAGCTATGAAAGAAAAAATAGACAAATGGGAACTCCTTAAGACCAAGAGCTTCTGTGCCTCAAAGGACTTTGTTAAAAAGGTGAAGAGGAGCCAACTCAATGGGAGAAAATATTTGGAAGCCACATATTGGATAAAGGCTTGATATCCTGTGTACATAAAGAAATCATACAGCTCAACAACAAAAGAACAAACAACTCAATTATAAAATGGGCAGAGGAAATGAATAGGCACTTCTCTGAAGAGCAAATACAGATGGCTAAAAAGCACCTGAAGAGATGCTCATCCTCATTGGCTACAAGGGAGATGCAAATTAAGATGACAATGAGATATCACCTCACACCTATAAGAATGGCTGCTATTAAACAAACAGGAAAGTATAAATGTTGGAAAGGATGCGGAGAAATTGGAACATTTATTCACTGTTGGTGGGAATCTAAAATGGTTCAGCAGCTGTGCAAGTCAGTTTGATGATTCCTCAGAAAACTAATATTGAGTTACTCTATGACTTGGCAATACCAATACTTGATATATACCCAGAAGAGCTGAGGGCAATGACACGAACAGACATTTGCACACTGGTGTTCATAGCAGCACTATTCACAAGAGATGGAAACAATTCAGGTGCCCATCAACAGACAAGTGGATAAACAAAATGTGCTCTATACATGCAATGAAATATTACGCAGCAGTTAGACGAAATGTTGTCCCCAAACAGATGAACCTTGAGGTTCATGAACCTCAACATGGATGAGCCTTGAGGACATAATGCTGAGTGAAATAAGTCAAACACAAAAGGACAGATACGTATGATTTCGTTATTATGACTCTGGTAAAGCCTCCAGTGTTCTGGAGTAGCTAGAAGGAAAAATCTGAGATGAAGGAATGATAGCCCATGCCAAACCTGGTACCTGTTCTGTGGCTGCTTTTTTCTTTCTTTAATTTGTATATGTATATATGTTATATTTTACAACAAAAAATGGTTTAAAAAAAACTACCCATAGTAATATTAGAGAAAATAAATTCCTGAGATAAAAAATTTGAAAATGTCTAGTAACATAGGTCACTACCATAGCAAAGTTGATATTTATAATAACTTCCTACTTGATACTTTGAGAACAAACACAGTTTTGATAGTTTATCAAATGGTGTTTAAGATACTGTTTAATATTTAGAATTTAAGAAACTCAGATATCCGTATCTGTAGATTTTTGCCTTCCTTGCCTTAATTTTAAATTGGTTCATGAAACATATTGTACAAACAGGCTTTACAATGATTATTTAGATATTTTATTTAAACATGCCTATGGATAAGCTAACTAAGATGTCCATTTTAGGTGGTTAAGATTTTCATATGTTAATTATAAGAATATTTGTATCTTTATATGTTCTGGAAATCAGGAAAATATACAGTAACGTAGGAAATTACTGTAGCAACAATGATATTTGTAACAACTTTCTGCTTGATGTTTTGAGAACATTCACAGTTTTGACAGCTGATCAAATCATATTTAAGTCAGTGTTTACTATTTAGAATTTAAGAAACTCTGCTATCTGAATTTGTAGATTTTTTCCTTGTTGAATTAATTTTAAATTGGTTTATGAAACTTATTGTGTGTGCTGATTTGAAAGGATGTATGTCCCTTAGAAAAGCCATGTTTTAATCTAAATCCCAATTCATAAAGGCAGAATAATCCCTATTCAATACTGTATGTTTGAAACTGTAATCAGATCATCTCCCTGGATGATGTGATTTAGTCAAGAGTGGTTGTTAAACTGGATTAGGTGACAACATGTATCCACCCATTTGGGAGGGTCTTGATAAGTTTCTGGAGTCCTATAAAAGAGGAAACATTTTGGAGAATGAAAGAGATTCAGAGAGAGCCAGAGAAGAACGACATAGCCACGAGAAGCAGAGAGTCCACGAGCCAGCGATCTTTGGAGATGAAGAAGGAAAATGCCTCCCAGGGAGCTTCATGAAACAGGAAGCCAGGAGAGAAAGCTAGCAGATGATACTTTGCTCACCATGTGCCCTTCCAGCCAAGAGAGAAACTGTGACTGTGTTTGCCATGTGCCTTCTCAGTACAGAGAGAAACCCTGAACTTCACTGGACTTCTTGAACCAAGGAATCTGTCCCTGGATGTCTTTGATTGGACATTTCTATAGACTTGTTGTAATTGGGACATTTTCTTGGCCTTAGAACTGTAAACTAGCAACTTATTAAATTCCCCTTTTTAAAAGCCATTCCATTTCTGGTATATTGCATTCCAGCAGCTAGCAAACTAGAACACTGTGAAAACACAGGTTTTACAATGATTATTTGGATACTTTATTTAGAAATGCCTATGGATAAGCTAACTAAGATATCAATTTTTGGTGGTTCTAAGTGTATTGTTTGTTTTCTTAAGTAAAAATATTTTTTTAAAAAAGAAGGAAAAAGTATTAGCTAAATCTAAAACAAAGTGATAATGACATAATTAAGTGCTAATCTCTTGTAGTAAAAAGGCAACGTTTAGAACCACTGCATACAAAGGTATCATTACTTTATTTAATTCCTTGTAATCCACTGTCATGTGCCAAGTTTCATCAGGTCTCTGTACTGGCCACAGAAGGCTATTAAAGGGCTATGAGTTGGTATTAATATGCCCACTCTTTCTAGTTGCAGAAATCTCTTGATGTCCCTCTGGGGGCTTATGTTGTTTAGTGGCTACAATCCTCTGAGGCTGAAATATTTTCACTGGGGGCCATTTTGCCTGCCTACTTAAGACCACTATCACTACTTTACACTGGAGGCAGAATTCTGCTGTGGTATTTTGTAATGTGGAATTTGTAATGTGTACCTAATACATGTTCAGGTACAGAAGAAATATATACAGCATATTCCCAGGGTAGGAAGGCAATCTCCCAATTTTCAAGATCAAAAGATCAAATTATGCTGAGTGACTCTGATTATCTTTCCCCTATAGGCGTCTAAGCCAGCATGGGTCCATTAAAATTTTATCTTTGAATAATTTGCTCCAAAATTTAACTAAAACAGCATTTGGTTGTTTATGGTTTTTAATTGACCATCCACACAAGCATTCAGTTCAGCAGCTTTCATGTCCACTGGAGTGAGCAGTGTGTCCCACTCAAATTTTAATTCTTCCTCAAAATGGTAGGTTGTTGTTTTTGTCACTTTCTCTGACTCTGTGGCCATATGTAAGGCTCCTAAAAGGGGCCAGGCTATGACTGCCTCTACTTGGCATTCTTGTTTTCTTTTGCTAAAATTTAGTGGTCCTGCTATCTGTTGCAAAACAGTTACCAACCTAGTGAGAGTTTTCAGGGTGTCCCCATATTTTCATGGTAGTACCCATTCATCCAAGAGGGCAGCCAACCCTCCCCACATGATGATGTGAACCAACCTGGGATTTGTCTCATGGATTCTCCCTTCCTGAACCATGCCTACTGCTGCTGGTGGTGTTTCAGTCTCCTGGCTGGCTCGCCAATTGTTTGGGCTGAGACCAAACTCAAACAGAGCCTAGCAAGGGGCAGCTGCTAGATCAAAAAAACACAACAGTCACAGATGTGGACAGGGGTTTATTGGGACTTAGGAATAGGAGATGTTTTCCAGTGACAGCCAGCCAGACGTTAGTGCTCTGCAAGGGGAACAGAAATGCATGAGGCAGTATATGATTCAGAACATTCCATATTGTATGAGGACATCAGGTCTGTATAATGATCATTAAAGGGGCCTAAGACCTGATGTTTTACTAAGGTTAATGTTTAAGAATAAGAGAACATCAATGTCATTTTTACATCCTTCCTCCTCCAGAGAGACTGTTTACTTTCTCAGTTGTGTACTTGGCCAAATCAAGTCTATTATGGGCTTTTAGGCAGGGGTCCAGGCATTGGACTGCCACATTAGTACTACCTTTACAGTAATAACATCGAATGTTATTTGATTAAACTTCTGAATCAAGAGACACAGATTGGCAGAATGGATTAGAAAATATGATCCATCTATAAGCTGTCTACAAGAGACTCACTTTAGACCCAAAGATACAAGTTGGCTGAAAGTGAAAGGCTAGAAAAAGATATTCCACATACACAGTAACCAAAAAAGAGCTTGGTAGCTATACTAATATTGAAAAAAAAGAACAGACTTTAAGTGCAAAACTGTTACAAGAGACAAAGAAGGGCATCATACACTAATAAAAGGGGCTATCCACTATGTAGAAATAACAATTATAAATATTATATACCTAACCAAGTGCCCCAAAGTACCTGAGGCAAAAACTGGCAAAACTGAAGACAGTAATAGACATCTCTACAATAATAGTTGGAGACTTCAATATGCCACTCTCATCAATAGATAGAATATCTAAACTGAGGACCAATAAAGGAAAGAGAATCTAAATATAATAAATGAACTAGACCTAATAGAAACATAACAGAAATAATTACAACCCCAAACAGCAGGATATACATTCTTCTCAAGTACTCAGGGATCATTCTTGAGGATTGATCACACATTGAGTCACAAAAAAGGTCTTAATAAATTTAAAAAGATTGAAATTATACAAAGCACTTTCTCAGATCTTATGGAATGAAGCTGGAAATCAACAACAGGTAGAGAACTGGAAAATTCATAAATACATTGAGGTTAAACAGCATACTCTTAAACAGTCAGTGGGTCAAAGAAGAAATTGCAAGAGAAACAACAGATATCTCAAGATTAATGAAAATGAGAGCACAACATATCGAAACTTATGGGATGCAGCAAAGGTGGTGCTGAAAGGGAAATTTATAGCCCTAAATGCCTATATTAAAAAGGAAGAAAGAGTTAAAACCAAAGACCTAACTAAACAACCAAAGAAACTAGAGAATGAGAAGCAAACTAAATCCTCAAGCAGGCAGAGGAAAAGAAGTAACAAAGATTAAAGCAAAAATAAATGAAATGGAGAACAACAGAGAGAATCAATAAAACCCAAGTTGGTTCTTTGAAAAGATCAGTAAGATTGACAAATGTTTAACTGGGCTGACTAAGAAAAAAAGAGAGAAGATGTAAATAAATAAACTCAGAAATAAGAGGGGGTCATTATCACTGATTCCATTGAAATAAGAAATATCATAAGAGGATACTGTGAACAACTGCATGGTAACATATTAGACAATTTATATGAAATGGACAATTTTCTAGAAACACACAAACAACTTACAGTGACTTGAGAAGAAATAGAAGAGCTCAACAAACCAAACACAAGTAGAGATTGGATCGGTCATCAAAAATCCCCCAACATGGAAAAGCCCAGGGTCAGATGGCTTCACAGGTGAATTCTAACAATCATTCCAAGAAGAAATAATACCGATCGTGCTCAAACTCTTCCAAAGCATTGAAAAGGAGGAAATGCTACCTAACTTATTCCATGAAGCCAGCATCACCCTAATACCAAAGTCAGATAAAGATACTACAAGAAAGGAAACTAAGAGATCTATCCCTTTAATGAATATAGATGCAAAAATCCTCAACAAAAACACTTGGAAATTGAATCCAACTGCACGTTAAAATAACTATACACCATGATCGATTGAGTTTTATTCCAAGTATGCAAAAGGTGGTTCAACACAAGAATATCAATTAATGTAATATACCACATTAACAAATAGAAATGGGAAAACCACATGATCACTCTAATTGATGCAGAAAAGGCATTTACAAAGTATAGCATCCTTTCTTAATTAAAAAAAAAACTTTGAGAGATAGGAATAGAAGGAAATTTCCTTAACATGATAAAGGGCATATATAAAAAAATCCATAGCAAATGTCATACTCAATGGTGAGAGACTGAAAGCTTTCCAAGATTGGGAACAAGATAAGGATGCCCACTGTCACCACTGTTATTCAACATTGTGCTAGAATTTCTATCTAGAGCAATTAGGCAATAAAAAGAAATAATTAAAGGCATCCAAATTTGAAAGGAAAAAGTAAAACTTTCCCTATTTGCAGAAGACATGATCTTATATTTAGGAAGTTCAAAAAAAATCTGCAACAAAGCTACTAGAGTGAATAAAAGAGTTCAGTGAAGTGGCAGAATACAAAATCAACATGTAAAATCAGTAGTGATTCTATATACTAGCAGTAAGCAATCTGAGGAAGAAATCAAGATAAAATTCCATTTACAATAGCAACTAAAAGAATCAAATATCCACAAATAAACTTAATCATGATGTAGGATCTCTATTTAGAAAACTACAAATCATTGTTAAAAGAAATCCTAAATAAATGAAAGGACATTCTGTGTTCATGGATTGGAAGGCTAAATGTTGTTAAGATGTCAATTCTATCCATGTTGATTTACAAATGCAATGCAATTCCAATCAAAATTCCAACTGCCTACTTTGCAGAAATGGAAAAGCTAATTATCATATTCATTTGGAAGTGTAAGGGGCCCAAAATAGCCCAAATATCTTGAAAAAGAATGAAGTTGGAGGACTCATACTCTTGACTTTAAAGGATGTTACAAAGCTGCAGTGGTCATAACAGCATGGCACTGCCATAATGATAGACATATTGATCAATGGAATCAAATTGAAAGTTCAAAAACAGACCCTCACATCTATGGTCAATCAATTTTCATTCAGTTTTATTGAGATATATTCACACACCATACAAGCATCTGAAATATACAATCCATGACTCACAGTATCATCACATAGTTGTGCATACAACACATGACCAGTTTTAGAACATTTTCATTACTCCATATAATTGATTTTGACAAGGCTGTAAAGTTCGCTAAACTGGGACAGAATAGCCTCTTCAACAAATGGTGCTGGAAAAACTGGATATCCATATCCAAAGGAATGAAAGGGACTTCTATCTCACGTCTTAGTACAAAAATTAACCAAAAATGTTTCAAAAACCTAAATGTAAGGACAAGAACAATGAAATTCCTTGAAGAAAATATAGGGAAGCATCTTCAAGAGCTTGTGGTAGGCAGTGGTTTCTTGGACCTTACACCCAAAGTACAAGCAACAAAAGAAAAAAGATAAATGGAACCTCCTCAAAATTGAATACTTTTATTGCCAAGAGATGGAAACAACCCAAATGTCCATCAGTGGATGAGTGGCTAAACAAGCTGTGGTATATACATACGATGGAATATTACACAGGTCTAAGACAGAATAAAGTTATGAAGTATGTAACAACGTGAATGGACCTTGAAGACATTATGCTGAGTGAAATTAGCCAGAAACAAAGGACAAATACTGTATGGTCTCACTGATATGAGCTAATATTAATGAGTGAACTTGGAGAATTTCAGTTAAGAACACAGATTAGAAATAGGGTAGAGACTGGTTAATTGGTGCTGAAGGAATACAGATTGTGCAATAGGACTGACTGTAAAAATTCAGAAATGGATAGCACAATACTACTTGATTGTAGCACAATAATATAAGTACACTAAATGAAGCTGAATATGAGTGTGATGGAGCGAGAATGACTGGGGGCATGAATGAAAGCAGGAGGAAAGATAGAGAATAAAGACTGAGATGGTACAATTTAGGAATGCCTAAATGTAAAAGGATGGTGATTAAATGTACAAATTAAAATAATGTTTTTGCATGAGGAAGAAGAAAGGAATGTCACAATTGCAGGGTGTTGAAAATAGATGGTGTGCTGGTTTGAAAGGATGTATGTACCCTAGAAAAGCCATGTTTTAATCCTAATCCCATTTTGTAAATTTACAAATTTACAGCCTTTCTTCTAATCCCTATTCAGTACTGCATGTTGGAAACTTTAATTATATCATCTTCCTGGAGATGTGACTCAATTAAATGTGGGTATTAAATTTGATTAGATGGAGACATGTCTCCACCCATTCCAGGTGGGTCCTGATTAGTTTACCAAATCCTATAAAAGAGGAAACATTTTGGAGAAAGTGGGAGATTTGGAGAGAGCAGAGAAGGACGACAGAACACGGCAGAACCAACAAGCAGAGAGTCGACCAGCCAGTGACCTTTGGAGATGAAAAAGGAAAATGCCTCCCAGGGAGCTTCATGAAGCAGGAAGCTGGGAGAGAAAGCTAGCAGAAGATGCCATGTTCACCACGTGCCTTTTCAGCTGAGAGAGGAGCCTTGACTGTGTTCGCCATGTGCCCTTCCACTTGAGAGAGAAACCCTGAACTTCACTGGCCTTCCTGAATCAAGGCATCTTTCCCTGGATGCCTTAGACTGAACATTTCTATAGACTTGCCTTAATTGGGACATTCCCATGGGCTAAAAACTGTTAACTTGCAACTTATTAAATTCCCCTTTTAAAAAGCCATCCATTTCCGGCATATTGCATTCCGGCAGCTGCAAACTAGAACAGATGGCATATGGAAAAAAAGTACAGCCAAGGTAAGCTAGGGTCTACAGTCAATAGTAACACTGTAATATGGAAGAAAAGTACAGCCAAGGTAAGCTAGGGTCTATAGTCAATAGTAACACTGTGATATGCTTCCGCTGAATGTAAAAAGGCATTATGCCAAACTAAATGTCAACAGGTGGGGGGATTGGAAAAGGGGTATGGATTTTTTGTGGAAGAAAAGGGAATGTCTTTAGGTAGAGTATGGTGGCGAAGGCATGTCTATACACTTAGGCTGGATTATATGATGTGTGAATAAAACTCTTTAAAAATGAACAGAGAGAAACAAGTGCTGTAGAAAATGTGGAGAAAGAGGTGTACTATCCACTGTCGGCAGGGAAATGAGAGGCGCAGCCCTTGGAGGGCAGTGTGGTGGTTCCACTGGAGGCTGGGGGTGGGGCTGCCATAGGATCCTGCAACCACTGCTCAGTATATACCTGGAGGAGCTGAGTGTGGGGACTTGAATAGGCATTTGCACACTGGTGTCTCTGGCATCCACAATGAAGGTAGGTGGCCTAAGGGCATGACGGATGAGGAATGGAAGGGGGAACTGTGGTGTACACATACAATGGACTACTGAGCAGCCGCAAGAAGGAATGGCGTTGTGAGGCATGCAGCTAGGTGAATGAACCTACAGAGCTGTGTGTTGAATGAAATGTCAGGAACAAAAAAGACAAATATTATCATGCCTGAATCATATAGACTAACTATAATATAAAAATTTGGGGAACTAAAGTTGAGAGCATGGGCTATCACGTTGGGGCATGTTGTAAAGGGTCCTATATTAGCTCTTACAGCAGTCACATATATTCAGGAGGTGTAACTTAATTCTAAATTCTCAGATACTGAGATGTTTGTATATAACATGGTCTTTCCCAGAAACTTCGGGTATTTATGTGATACCTGAGACTCAGAGTTAGAGCTCTGAAGCTATGAATGTCAGCAATATCCCCTACAGGAACTGTTTAAAAAGTTGAAAAAGTGATCAGACATCGAGTAGAGATGTGAATGAAGCTGATCTGGATAGGACGAAGGTATATATCAAAAGACTGAATAAAGGATCTCATCCATATCTTAAAACTTCAACTTTTATGTGATACTAAAGGGAGAGATCTTTATTTGGTGCAAAATTTATGTTTTGGGTAGTCCATTTCCTAATTTAGCTTGTATGATCAGTTTAATTAAACACCATAAGAACATGGAATCTTGAATACAGCATGGGATTTTGTTGGTTTGTCCAGGTTACTGTGATGCCCTGATATATCCCAGAGTTATCTGGACAGTGAATAAAGAAGTATCTACAAAGTCCCCTTGGGGGAATGGGGAGAAAGGGGAAAATATTCAACTTCCCCATTTGGAGAATTTCTTATATTCTCACAAATAGTGGGGACAACCAAATCAATAGGCCAAGCCCTCGACCTTGGGGTTTGCCCTTATGAAACTTATTCCTGCAAAGGATAGGTTAAGCCTATTTAAAATGAAGCCTAAGAGACTCCCCTAGAGAGCCTCTTTTGTTGCTCAGATGTGGCTTCTCTCTCTAAGCCATATTGCCCCCCCCCCCATGTGGGACATGACTCCCAGAGGTGTAAATCTCCCTGGCAACCTAGGACAGAAATCCTGGGATGAGCCAGGACCTGGCATCATAGGATTGAGAAAATCTTCTCAACCACAAGAGGGGAGAGGGAAATGAGACAGGGTGTCAGTGGCTGAGAGATTTCAAACAGAGTCGAAAGGTTATCCTGGAGGTTATTCTTACACATTATATATATATCCACTTTTTAGTTTATGGTGTATTAGAGTGGCTAGAGGGAAGTTCCTGAAATTGTAGAATTGTGTTCCAGTAGCCTTGTTTCTTCAAAATGATTATATATTGATATAGCTTTTACACTGTGACTGTGTGAGCATGAAAACTGTGTGTTTGCTGCTCCTTTTATCTAGGGTATGGACAGATGAGTAAAAAGTATGGATAAAAAATTAAAAAAATAATAGGGGGCACAAAGGTTAAAATAAATTGAGTAGATTGAAATACTAGTGGTTAATAAGAGGGAGGGGTAAGGGGAAAGGTATCTATGAGTTTTTCTTTTTTATTTCTTTTCCTGGAGTGATGCAAATGTTTAAAAAAATGATCATGGTGAGGAATACACAACTATGTGATGATATTGTGAGCCATTGATTGCACACTATGTATGGAATATTTGTATGTCAAAAATGTTTGTATGTTTACATCTTAATTTTTTCAATAAAATATTGCGATAAAAAAAATTGAGTACTTTTGTTTCTCAAAGAACTTTGTCAAGAAGGTAAAAAGGCAGCCTACTCAACAGGAGACAAGATTTGGAAACCATATATCTGATAAGGGTTTAATATCCAGAATATATAGAGAAACCCTACAACTCAACAATGAAAAAACAAACAATCCATTTTAAAAATGGGCAAAAGACATGAATAGAAATTTTTCCAAAGAGGAAATACAAATGGCTAAAAAGCACCTGAAAAGATGATCAACCTTACTAGGTGTGCTGGTTTGAAGGGATGTATGTCCCCTAGAAAAGCCATGTTTTAATCTATATCCCATTTCATAAAGGCAGAATAGTCCCTATTCAATACTGTATGTTTGAAACTGTAATCAGATCATCTCCCTGGAGATGTGATTTAAACAAGAGTGGTTGTTAAGCTGGATTAGGTGATGACATGTCTCCACCCATTCAGGTGGGTCTTGATTAGTTTCTGAAGTCCTATAAAAGAGGAAACATTTTGGAGAAAACGAGACTCAGAGAGAGCAGAGCAGAACGACATAGCCATGAGAAGCAGAGTCTACCATGAAGAAGGAAAATGCCTCCCGGGGAGCTTCATGAAACAGGAAGCCAGGAGAAGATGACACCGTGTTCACCGTGTGCCTTTCCAGATGAGAGAATAGCCCTGACTGTGTTCACCATGTGCCTTCTCACTTGAGAGAGAAACCCTGAATATCATCAGCCTTCTTGAACCAAGGTATCTTTCCCTGGATGCATTAGATTGGACATTTATATAGACTTGTTTTAATTGGACATTTTCTTGGCCTTGGAACTGTAAGCTAGCATCTAATTAAATTCCCCTTTTTAAAAGCCATTCCATTTCTGGTATATTGCACCCTGGCAGCTTAGTTCTATGCACTAAGAACACTAGGTCTTAGGGAAATGCAAGTGAAAACAATGATGAGATTTTATTTCACACTTACTAGAATGGCCACTATTAAACAAATGAAAATTACAAGTTTTTGAGGAAAGGATGTGGAGAAATAGGAATATTTAATCACTGCTGGTAGTAATGTAAAATGGTGTAGCTGCTGTGGTGGACAGTTTGGTGGTTCCTCGGGAAGCCAACTATAGAACTGCCATATGACCTGGCAAGCGCAGTACTAGGTATATACTCAGAAGAACTGAAAGCAGGGATGTGAACAGACATTTTCACACCGATGTTCATAGCAGCACTATTCACGATTGACAAAAAATGGAAGCAACAGAAATGTCCATCAACCAAAGAATAAATAAACAAATTATGGTTTATCCATATGATTGAATATTATGCAGCTGTAAGCAGATATGAAGTCCTGATGCAATAACGTGGGTGAAACTTGAGGACAATATGTTGAGTGAAACAAACCAGACAGAAAAGGACAATTATATGATCTCACTAATATGAACTAAATATAATTAGCAAACTCATGGAGTTAATATCTAGAATATAGATCACCCGAAATAGAATGCAGATAGAGAATGAGGAGCTGATGCTTAATTTGTGGAGATTTTTAAAATAACTTTGATTGTAAATGGTCAGAAATAGATAGAGGTGGTGGCAGCATATTATCATGTAATTAACTGCTTTCTATATTTAGCTTTGCTTTTCCCAAATGTGCTTGGTCATACTTTTCTGTGGGCACTGATTAATCTCCTGCCAGCCTCACACATCACTCCACAGAATGTGCCTTTGCAGAGGTGTGCGGAGTGGAAATGATGCGGTGGCGGGCTAAGGTCTGGGTAAGAGATGACATGGAAACAAGGGGAACTAAACAGCTTTTCAAAAACCTAGAAGATGAAAGGAAGGGGCGCACGTTGGCCCGCTGGAGAGGAACATTGTTGTTTTTTTTTCAAAGAGAATGCGACTTTTATTTTTATAGAGCTTGCTCTCTGAAAAGGACATACCAGTTTACAATTCATCACAATATATGAATATTTGTTTTCCAAATCTTCTTCAACATGAGATATCATCATGTGAGACACAGGTAAAGCATAACAGTTTAGAGCACAAGCTCTGGAATCATATTGCAAATGTATGAATTCCAGCTGGGTGATCTTTAGCATATCATTTAGTTTCTCTGGGCCTTCATTTTCTCAGGATTCTTGGGAGGATTAAAAATTAGCTATTACTATTTATCTTCTTTAGTTCCTGATATGCTTGTGCTCAAAATGTACTAAGAAGTATCCCACAGAAGCAGAACAAAAGTAATTAGAGCTACAGGGAATGGCATGATTAATGACCAGTGGGATGAGCATTTGGAAGTAGATAAAAAGGTTTGGTTGGAAAAACTCTTGAGGGTGTTTTTTTTTTATTATTAATTAACGGAAAAAAGAAATTAAACCAACATTTAGAAATCATACCATTCTACATATGCAATCAGTAATTCTTAACATCATCACATAGATGCATGATCATCGTTTCTTAGTACATTTGCATCGGTTTAGAAGAACTAGCAACACAACCGAGAAAGATATAGAATGTTAATATAGAGAAAAGAAATAAAAGTAATAATAATAGTAAAAAAACAAACAAACAACAACAAAAAAAACCTATAGCTCAGATGCAGCTTCATTCAGTGTTTTAACATGATTACTTTACAATTAGGTATTATTGTGCTGTCCATTTTTGAGTTTTTGTATCCAGTCCTGTTGCACAGTCTGTATCCCTTCAGCTCCAATTACCCATTATCTTACCCTGTTTCTAACTCCTGCTGGACTCTGTTACCAATGACATATTCCAAGTTTATTCTCGAATGTCGGTTCACATCAGTGGGACCATACAGTATTTGTCCTTTAGCTTTTGGCTAGACTCACTCAGCATAATGTTCTCTAGGTCCATCCATGTTATTACATGCTTCATAAGTTTATCCTGTCTTAAAGCTGCATAATATTCCATCGTATGTATATACCACAGTTTGTTTAGCCACTTGTCTGTTGATGGACATTTTGGCTGTTTCCATCTCTTTGCAATTGTAAATAATGCTACTATAAACATTGGTGTGCAAATGTCCGTTTGTGTCTTTGCCCTTAAGTCCTTTGAGTAGATACCCAGCAATGGTATTGCTGGGTCATATGGCAATTCTATATTCAGCTTTTTGAGGAACCGCCAAACTGCCTTCCACAGTGGTTGCACCATTTGACATTCCCACCAACAGTGGATAAGTGTGCCTCTTTCTCCGCATCCTCTCCAGCACTTGCCATTTTCTGTTTTGTTGATAATGGCCATTCTGGTGAGTGTGAGATGATATCTCATTGTGGTTTTGATTTGCATTTCTCTAATGGCCAGGGACATTGAGCATCTCCTCATGTGCCTTTTGGCCATTTGTATTTCCTCTTCTGAGAGGTGTCTGTTCAAGTCTTTTTCCCATTTTGTAATTGGGTTGGCTGTCTTTTTGTTGTTGTTGAGTTGAACAATCTCTTTATAAATTCTGGATACTAGACCTTTATCTGATATGTCATTTCCAAATATTGTCTCCCATTGTGTAGGCTGTCTTTCTACTTTCTTGATGAAGTTCTTTGATGCACAAAAGTGTTTAATTTTGAGGAGCTCCCATTTATTTATTTCCTTCTTCAGTGCTCTTGCTTTAGGTTTAAGGTCCATAAAACCACCTCCAATTGTAAGTTTCATAAGATATCTCCTTACATTTTCCTCTAACTGTTTTATGGTCTTAGACCTAATGTTTAGATCTTTGATCCATTTTGAGTTAACTTTTGTATAGGGTGTGAGATATGGGTCTTCTTTCATTCTTTTACATATGGATATCCAGTTCTCTAGGCACCATTTATTGAAGAGACTGCTCTGTCCCAGGTGAGTTGGTTTGACTGCCTTATCAAAGATCAAATGTCCATAGATGAGAGGATCTATATCTGAGCACTCTATTCGATTCCATTGGTCGATATATCTATCTTTATGCCAATACCATGCTGTTTTGACCACTGTGGCTTCATAATATGCCTTAAAGTCCAGCAGCGCGAGACCTCCAGCTTCGTTTATTTTCCTCAAGATGTTTTTAGCAATTCAGGGCACCCTGCCCTTCCAGATAAATTTGCTTATTGGTTTTTCTATTTCTGAAAAATAAGTTGTTGGGATTTGATTGGTATTGCATTGAATCTGTAAATCAATTTAGGTAGCATTGACATCTTAACTATATTTTGTCTTCCAATCCATGAACACGGTATGCCCTTCCATCTATTTAGGTCTTCTGTGATTTCTTTTAACAGTTTTTTGTAGTTTTCTTTATATAGGTTTTTTGTCTCTTCAGTTAAATTTATTCCTAGGTATTTTATTCTTTTAGTTGCAATTGTAAATGGGATTCGCTTCTTGATTTCCCCCTCAGCTTGTTCATTACTAGTGAATAGAAATGCTACAGATTTTTGAATGTTGATCTTGTAACCTGCTACTCTGCTGTACTCATTTATTAGCTCTAGTAGTTTCTGTTGTGGATTTTTCCGGGTTTTCGACATATAGTATCATATCATCTGCAAACAGTGATAGTTTTACTTCTTCCTTTCCAATTTTGATGCCTTGTATTTCTTTTTCTTGTCTAATTGCTCTGGCTAGAACCTCCAACACAATGTTGAATAATAGTGGTGATAGTGGACATCCTTGTCTTGTTCCTGATCTTAGGGGGAAAGTTTTCAATTTTTCCCCATTGAGGATGATATTAGCTGTGGGTTTTTCATATATTCCCTCTATCATTTTAAGGAAGTTCCCTTGTATTCGTATCCTTTGAAGTGTTTTCAACAGGAAAGGATGTTGAATCTTGTCAAATGCCTTCTCTGCATCAATTGAGATGATCATGTGATTTTTCTGCTTTGATTTGTTGATATAGTGTATTACATTAATTGATTTTCTTATGTTGAACCATCCTTGCATACCTGGGATGAATCCTACTTGGTCATGATGTATAATTCTTTTAATGTGTTGTTGGGTTCAATTTGCTAGAATTTTGTTGAGGATTTTTGCATCTATATTCATTAGAGAGATTGGTCTGTAGTTTTCTTGTTTTGTAATATCTTTGCCTGGTTTTGGTATGAGGGTGATGTTGGCTTCATAGAATGAATTAGGTAGCTTTCCCTCCACTTCAATTTTTTTGAAGAGTTTGAGCAGGGTTGGTACTAATTCTTTCTGGAATGTTTGGTAGAATTAACATGTGAAGCCTTCTGGTCCTGGACTTTTCTTTTTAGGAAGCTTTTGAATGACTGATTCAATTTCTTTACTTGTGATTGGTTTGTTGAGGTCATCTATTTCTTCTTGAGTCAAAGTTGGTTGTGCATGTCTTTCCAGGAACCCGTCCATTTCATCTAAATTGTTGTATTTATTAGTGTAAAGTTGTTCATAGTATCCTGTTATTACCTCCTTTATTTCTGTGAGGTCAGTAGTTATGTCTCCTCTTTCATTTCTGATCTTATTTATTTGCATCCTCTCTCTTCTTCTTTTTGTCAATCTTGCTAAGGGCCCATCAATCTTGTTGATTTTCTCATAGAACCAACTTCTGGTCTTATTGATTTTCTCTATTGTTTTCATGTTTTCAATTTCATTTATTTCTGCTCTAATCTTTGTTATTTCTTTCCTTTTGCTTGCTTTGGGATTAGTTTGCTGTTCTTTCTCCAGTTCTTCCAAGTGGACAGTTAATTCCTGCATTTTTGCCTTTTCTTCTTTTCTGATATAGGCATTTAGGGCAATAAATTTCCCTCTTAGCACTGCCTTTGCTGCGTCCCATAAGTTTTGATATGTTGTGCTTTCATTTTCATTCACTTCGAGCTATTTACTAATTTCTCTTGCAATTTCTTCTTTGACCCACTCATTGTTTAAGAGTGTGCTGTTGAGCCTCCTCGTATTTGTGAATTTTCTGGTACTCTGCCTATTATTGATTTCCAACTTCATTCCTTTATGATCCGAGAAAGTGTTGTGCATGATTTCAATCTTTTTAAATTTGTTAAGACTTGCTTTGTGACCCAGCATATGGTCTATCTTTGAGAATGACCCATGAGCACTTGAGAAAAAGGTGTATCCTGCTGTTGTGGGGTGTAATGTCCTATAAATGTCTGTTAAGTCTAGCTCACTTATAGTAATATTCAGATTCTCTATTTCTTTATTGATCCTCTGTCTAGATGTTCTGTCCATTGATGAGAGTGGTGAATTGAAGTCTCCAACTATTATGGTATATGTGTCTATTTCCCTTTTCAGTGTTTGCAGTGTATTCCTCACGTATTTGGGGGCATTCTGGTTTGGTGCGTAAATATTTATGATTGTTATGTCTTCTTGTTTAATTGTTCCTTTTATTAGTAGATAGTGTCCTTCTTTGTCTCTTTTAACTGTTTTACATTTGAAGTCTAATTTGTTGGATATTAGTATAGCCACTCCTGCTCTTTTCTGGTTGTTATTTGCATGAAATATCTTTTCCCAACCTTTCACTTTCAACCTATATTTATCTTTGGGTCTAAGATGTGTTTCCTGTAGACAGCATATAGAAGGATCCTGTTTTTTAATCCATTCTGCCAGTCTATGTCTTTTGATTGGGGAATTCATTCCATTAACATTTAGTGTTATTACTGTTTGGATAATATTTTCCTCTAACATTTTGCCTTTTGTATTATATATATCATATCTGACTTTCCTTCTTTCTGCACTCTTCTCCATACCTCTCTCTTCTGTCTTTTCATATCTGACTCTAGTGCTCCCTTTAGTATTTCTTGCAGAGCTGGTCTCTTGGTCACAAATTCTCTCAGTGACTTTTTTTCTGAGAATGTTTTAATTTCTCCCTCATTCTTGAAGGACAATTTTGCTGGATATAGGAGTCTTGGTTGGCAGTTTTTCTCTTTTAGTAATTTAAATATATCATCCCACTGTCTTCTAGCTTCCATGGTTTCTGCTGAGAAATCTACACATAGTCTTATTGGGTTTCCCTTGTACGTGATGGATTGTTTTTCTCTTGCTGCTTTCAAGATCCTCTCTTTCTCTTTGACCTCTGACATTCTAACTAGTAAGTGTCTTGTAGAATGCCTATTTGGGTCTAATCTCTTTGGGGTGCACTGCACTTCTTGGATCTGTAATTTTAGGTCTTTCATAAGAGTTGGGAAGTTTTCAGTGATAGTTTCTTCCATTAGTTTTTCTCCTCCTTTTCCCTTCTCTTCTCCTTCTGGGACACCCACAACACGTATATTTGTGCGGTTCAAATTGTCCTTCAGTTCCCTGATCCCCTGTTCAAAATTTTCCATTCTTTTCCCTATAGTTTCTGTTTCTTTTTGGAATTCAGATGTTCCATCCTCCAAATCACTAATTCTATCTTCTGTCTCTTTAAATCTATCATTGCAGGTATCCATTGGTTTTTCCATCTTTTCTACTTTATCCTTCACTTCCATAAGTTCTGTGATTTGTTTTTTCAGTTTTTCTATTTCTTCTTTTTGTTCAGCCCATGTCTTCTTCATGTCCTCCCTCAATTTATCGATTTCATTTTTGAAGAGGTTTTCCATTTCTGTTCATATATTCAGCATTAGTTGTCTCAGCTCCTGTATCTGATTTGAACTATTGGTTTGTTGCTTTGTCTGGGCCATATTTTCAATTTTCTGAGCGTGATCCATTATCTTCTGCTGGCGTCTGGGCATTTAGTCAGATTTTCCTGGGTGTTGGACCCAACAGGTTGAAAGATTTTTTGGTGAAATCTCTGGGTTCTGTTTTTCTTATCCTGCCCAGTAGGTGGCGCTCGTGGCACACGTTTGTCTGCGGGCCCCACCAGTAAAAGGTGCTGTGGGTCCTTTAACCTTAGAAAACTCTCGCCGTGGGGGAGGTTCGCCAGCCGAAGCAGCTTGGAAGAGTGCCAGCTGGCCCAGGGGTCCAAACGCGGGGAGGGTCGCCGGCCGCCGCAGCCCATGAAAGCGCCCGTCCGAATTTCCTAGTCGGCCCGGGGCGCCAAGCGTGGCGGGAGGGCGCCAGCCGCCACGGCCCATGAGAGTGCACCGTTCCCAGCCGGACTGGGGAGTCACGTGTTTGGAAGGGACCCCCCTGGTCACCGTTCTCCACGGCCTGGGGATTTCCGATCCAATTCTCTCAGTTGGTCCGGGGGGCCTCGTGTGGTGGGGGCGCCAGCCGCCACGGCTTGAGGGTACCACCTGCCCAATTCTGCCTGTTGGCCATGGAAAGCGGAAGGGAGGGACTCCGGCCGCTTGCCGCCCCGCCGGGCAAGCCCGTGCCCCTCGGCGATCTCACCGGAGCGGGTTCTCTCAGCCAGTCAGCCGTTCCGGGATGGGGTACGCTGTCTTTTTTATCTGTGTTGTGGCTCCGGGAGCTGTTCTGTATCGTTTCTACTCCCCTAGTAGCTGTTCTGGAGGAGGAACTAAGATCCGAGCATCTTACTAAGCCGCCATCTTCTCCGGAAGTCCTCCTTTGAGGGTGGTTTTATTGGGAGAGAAGGCAACCCCAGGTTTGGTGGGCTCTGATCCTATGCAATTTGGTGGTTTCTCTCAGAAGAGTCCAGGGCGTGGAGTCCTCCGGACTGAAGCGCCCAGACGCCTGCTGGAGGATCTCAGACACACGACATCCCGGCGCGCTCCCTCGGCCTCTGAAGAGACTCCGGCCACTGCCTCCGGCCTCCTGGGTCAGCGTCCAGACCGCGGCAGCGCACGGCCGGGATGGCGGCGACGGTGATCCTGAAGCCCGCGGGCCGCTGCAGCTGGGACGAACCGGTGCGCATCATGGTGTGCGGACTGGCCCCCGGACAGCCGGTCACCCTGCGCGCGTCTCTGCGCGACGAGAGGGGCCTGTTATTTGTTTTTATTTTTAGGCACAAGGAGTTGGAGCATGTTTGTAAGCTTAGAGATAAGAGTTAAAAGAGAAGAATGATAATTAATAAGCAAAGTCACAGAGGAAGTATAAATGATATCAAGTGTGATATAAACATATTCTTTTAAAACAGTAGATTCCAAAAAATGTTTGTGACTACAGTAAGAGATTCATTTTACATAGCAGCTCTGTGCACAACACATACATAAAATATTAAAATAAAAAATAGCAAGCATTTTGTGCTGTGCAGTTATCCTTCCCCTTTGTTCCCATTCCCCTCCATTTCCTTCTCTTCTCTTCCCTTTCTCTTTTGTTTTCCTTTCCATTCCACTCCATTCCCTTTATTCTCTCAAAGCTGCTCACAGCCCACTAAATTAATTTCATGAGCCAGTATTTTGTCCTTTCCTACTGATGTTCAAACTGGTATCCAAACTCAATCCATTCTTTGACCATCCATTCTATTTATTCCATCTGCTCATTTTTTCTTTATTTCATCGATTACATTCTTAAAACGTAATATTCCCACCAAGATTCTTTTTGTTATGTCTTTATCTTGCTTCCTGATTGTTTCAGTTTGCTAAATCTGCCAGAATGCAATATACGAGAAATGGGCTGGCCTTTAAAGATGGGGATTTATTGAGTTATAAGTTACAAATCTAAGGCTGTGGAGACGTCCCAATTAAGGCTTCCAAAGAAAGACCCCTCGACTCCGAGGAAAGGCGGATGACACCCGGGCTCCCTGTCACACGGGGGCACGTGCCTGGCATCTGCTGGTCTTTTGCTCCCAGGTGGCACTGCTGTCAGTGCCTGCTTCCAGCGGCTCTGTCGGAGCGCCTGCGGGTCCACTCTCACCGTGCCCAGGGAGTTCCTCTCTCTCTCTCTGGGCTCTGTATCGGCTCTCTCCAAAATGTCTCTGGGCATTTCTCTTCTCTCTCTAAATGTCTCTGTGCTTTCTCAGCTTCTACTGTTTCGTTTCGTCTTTTAATCCTCCCACAAAGGACTGCAGTAAAGAGGTCTAAGACCCACCTTGAATTGGGTGGGTCACATCGCCACGGAAACAACTTAATCAAAAGGTCCCACCCACCGTAGGTCTCACGGCCTAAAAGGACATGGCTCCCCTGGGGGGGCAGTACAGTTTCAAACCGGCACACTGAATCTAATGCGTTCCCTTTCCTCTCCAATATATGCATCACGCTTATTTAAAATTCTTGATGTCTGTTCTGATCATCATGCTTCAGGTGTTATAAACCATTCAGATTACAGTCTTTCTTTTACATTAATTGTGTTCCTTAGGTGTCTCAAATCATGGATCTGGAAGTAACTTGATGTGAAAAGCTTGGAATACACAGAAATGTACAATATAAAAACAAAATTAAAACTGCCTACAATTTCATCACCCAGAGTTAATTAATGGAGCTTTAAGTGTATTTGCTGCCGGTCTTCATACTATTTATACGGATAATTTATTAAATAATTAAGAAAATACTGTATATAACTTGCTATCTGGACTTTTCTCTTAATCTTGATATTTTATTGTTTTGTTACGTGTGTTCACGGACCTAATTTTTAATGATTGCAAACTATTCCATCACACAGATATATAGGAAGATATTTAACTATTAAGTATTTGAATGTTTCCAATTTTTGTCCCTTTAAAAAAATCGCTGCCACAACTGTTTTTGTGCATATGTCTTGGTTCATGTTTCTGGTCACTTCGTCATGACAGGATCTTCCAGGGAAGGAGTCAGAAGGCACACGTGCTCAAAGTCCAGGATCTACGCGTTGCATTGTCTGCTAGAAAGCTGGAACCACGTCACACCTGCACAGGCAGTGTACATTGAATTTCTATCCCTCTCATCTTCATGTGCGTTTCCTCATTTGATAGAGGCAAATGTATCTTACTGTTCTCCCAATCCACATCTCTGCGATTACTGTTGGTTTGTATTTACCCTTCTGTAAATTTGGGGTTCTGTAAACGTTTAGCTTCTAGAAGGCTATTCAACCAATGCTTCCCAGCAAAGCCTCTTCACTCATACGGGTCTGCAGAGGGGTTTTATGTCTGTGCTTGGCTTGAACCAAAACCCCCCAGCTCAGTGTTAGGTCAGTAGTGGCAGGAGAAGTGGTGCCCTGTGAGGTGGACATCTAGGCTTGGTGTGTTTGCACATGTACAGCAGAAAGGTGATGGCGGGTTCAGTCTGGGTTAAGCCTAGGCATCAGGCAATGAAGTGTGTGTGTGTGATAAAGTTGGTTATTGTACACAATCTAAACTAAAAACAAATTTATGGGGCAGGCAATGGTGGCTCACTGGCAGAATTCTCACCTGCCATGTTGGAGACCCAGGCTCAGTTCCAGGCGCCTGCCCATGTACTAAAGAAAAAAAATTACAGCTTGATGACATGGCTTTCTCATGACCTTGTAAGCATATCTTTTCATTTCCAGTGTGACCATTAGCCAGCTATCCCCCTAGGATAACTTTAGAGAGCTCCATTCTTCCCAAGCTGAGAGATTTGTAGATGTGCTAAGAAAATTTCTCTTCACAAACAGCCCCTGGGTGAACTAGAAATGAAAAATAAATAAATGTACTATTTCTAGACTTGAAAATTTTTTTTTTCTATTTTTCTTATGTTAGGGTTAGAAATATGAAATCTATTTTCAGGAAGTTAGCTTTCAAAGCAAAGTAAATAAATACTGGATCTAGAGAGTCACAAACATGAGGCTACCTTGAGAGTCTTCTGCTGAAGCCCACAAAGGGAGAGTCTTCTCTAGAATGGAGATGTGTGTATTTTGTATTAAATTCATGATAAAAAAATACCCTTTGAATTTTTTACGTTGTGGTGCAAAACTTAAACATGTGCCACTGCAAACCACTGAGATACAGAGCTCAGTGGGTCTGTGTGTGGCAGGGGAGGTGGGGGAGGGATGCTAGGGAGGAAGGGCTAGTCCAGGGTAACTGCAGGAATGAAAATTCCTAAGTCAGAGTAAATAATTTCCTCTTCCAAAACACAGATTTAGAGCTTGGCTGACATTCTAAATTCTTGAGGATTTCTGAATCCTGCTTAGGCCACAAAATGCTTGTTTAAGGAGCTGTTGTGCAAGCACAGGCTGCCTTGCGAGACCCAGGAGGCCACTAAAATATCTTCTTTGCAAAGGAGCCTCACCTCCCAACCACAGGGCCTGAAGACCTTCACTTGAAATTGGATCAAGTAATGGTATCAACAGGACGTTACAACGTACTTACTCATGAGAAAGGTATTAACCACGGTCAGCCAGTCACAGCCTTGTCTTGAACTTATTTTCAGGTTATCAAACCCGCCCTGAAGGAGGAGGTTGAGTGTGCATGGGAGAGCTTGGCCACCGGGTCCCACCTGGGCAGAGGTTGCTGGACTAGGAACACCATGAGGGAAGGCTCTGCTCTGCCATTGTGGCCTCCAGGCCAACCCTTAGCGCCTGTTTCCTCTGCTCTCACACCAGGTACTCGCGTCACCAGCTGCAAGGACCTGGAAATGAACTTGCCAGCACTTCTGAACCCAAACCCTGGCCACTCATGGAAGAAAATGTTACACCAAGGGAGAAGGCTGACATGGGGGGACCTGGACTGCCAAAGAGAAGTGTAAAGGTCATCTTGGGGTAATAGAGTTTAGGATAGGTAAGGAGTCACAAAAGGGATGAGAAAAGCATGAGAAGTGCCCCACAATTAACTCTATCTGGAACAGATTCTGGCAGTCTTAATTCCTGCTTTTCTTATTTTTCTTTGTTACTAAAGATACTGTGCAGAGTCTAATACTTAAATTCTCCAAATTGTGAGGGACACGTCGACTGTTACAAACCCAGGAAGGGCATTCTCTCTTACGCTGCTCACAGCTGAAACCATCACTGAACTTCACAAGTGTCTGTGCTCTGTCAGGACTCTGGGTTTCCTCTGAGGACTTCCGAGGTGAAACGGTGTAAGAAAACCAACACAGCCGACATTCACTGCGTGCCTACTGTGTGCAGAGTGCTACAACAGCGAGCTAAGGGGTGTTCAGAAGCGAACGGAGCCCCGTTCTGTGTCTTTGTTTTTGCCTCCAGACGCTCGAGTTTAGCGAGAGGAGAGAATGCACCCCGTGGAGAGGGGGCAGCAGCCAGGGCGCGTAGTGCCCATCTGCCCGACTTCCCCGCGAGCCCGGGAGCGTCCCTCCCGCGAGCCCCGCTGCCCGGCACCAAGCAGTGGCTCAACGCAGGCCCGGGGAGTGACTCCAGCAGGAGGGGCGCGATCCCCGGGTCCCGGGGCTGCAAGGCACGCCCGTGCCCCCCTGCCCGGGTCAGCTCCCGGGCGCGCAAGGCCGGCGGCAGGAGTGGGCCAAGCTTCCGCCCCGCGGCTCCCGTCGTTCTGGGTCAGCCTCGCCACAGCCCCCGCCGCCTCCTCCCCGACCCCCGCGGGAACGAAGCCGCCGGAGAAGGACGAGCGCGGCTCCCGCGGGCCGCGTGGAAGGGAAGCCGGCGCCGGCTCGCCCCACCCGCAAAACGCGCGCTGCCTCGAGAGCTCAGGGTCCCGCCGGGCGCCGGGGCCAAGCCCGCGCCGCACACCGCCAGGGGGCAGCCCCGTCAACGCGGGCACCTCCCGCACCGCGGCCCGGGCTCCGGCCCCGAGAGGAGCGTCGGCCGAGGGGTTCGCGGGCGGGAAGGGTGCTGGGCGCGTCCCCGCTGCCGTGTGCGCCGTGGCGTCCAGCCAGGCCAGGGAGCAGGGCGGGTTAAGGGGGGAGCCGCCGGGGCTGCAGGCTGGGGGCTGGGGGCTGGGGGCGAGGGGTTGGGGGACCGGGGGTCCGGGGGCCTGCACCACGAGGAGAAGAGGGCACGCGCGGAAAGGAAATCGCTTCTGTTTCCGCGCTTGGAAAATCCACCAGCGCAGAGTTCAACGTCGCAGCCGCACGAGCCGCTGAACTAAAGAAGGGACGCGTGTGGCCGGGGTCGCCCGAGTCCGCCCGCACTCCCCGCCCCCGCGTGACTCCTTCTGGGCTGACTTTCCGCTCTGACCTCCAGCAAATCCCAGTACTTTCCCCTGAGTAGCCAAAACATAATTTGCTGTTTTTCAAACGTTTCCAGGGGTTAAAAAAGAAAACACCTTTAACCCTTTGGAGAGGGAACTGCGGACAGAGTCGCGGACGGGCCGGGCCGCCGGTGAACCCAGGGCGCTCGGCAGCCGCGGCGGCGGGGGCGGGGGGGCGCCGCACCCCAGGTCGGCCCGGAGACCGCACCTGGAGGCCCCCGCGCGCCGCGAGCGCAGCGCCCTGTCCCACTGACCTCAGCGCACGGCAGCCCCGGCCCGCGGGCGTCCCGGAGCTCGTTCAGACAGCGAGTGCGTACTTAGAGCGCACACCTTGGGATGCAAGGAGGTGAACTTCTCGGGAAGGGCTCCTGGCCACGGCGACGAAGCGACGAGCTGCGGGTCACGGTGCCGGTGGACGCCGCTCAGGTGGACGCTAAGCCCGTCGCAGGAACGCGGTGGCTCGGCCGAGCACCCGCCCCGAGCCGGGAGAACAGTGTCTGCGGAGCGCTGAGGCGGACCCGCCGGTCTTTCAAAGATCCAAGGCAGAAGTTCTGGGTCATTTGTAAATGTAACTTGCGGCATCCGTCCTCAGCAACAAAAACCCTATTTTAAATGAAGTCTTAGATGGAGGAAGTTAATTTTTAGGCTCTGTCGTCGATAACGGGAGTAAGGAACTGCTTCAAATAGTGAAACGTACTTGGTCGATAAAATTATAGACACCAGGCAGCTGATGACGGTTCCTACAGAGAACCACTGCATTTGTGTTGTTTCTTGTCACGTGGTCCTTTTAACCAGAGAGCCAAAATGTGGGAGTAAGGACTCCACTGTGAAATGGAAAAGTTTTAGGAAACACAAAAATCCATAAGGTATGGCTATAGGAGTGTGAATTCCACAAACAATTATCATTGTTCACTATCTGAAATAGAGTTCTTGAAAAAAAAAGTAGGTGTACTTATAATAAAAGACCCTCATATTTTTAATTATTTCCACCGCCTTGTCATCTGAAAAAGAAAATTAAATTGAAAGGAGCTTGAATTTGATTTTAAAATAATTTCGTTTCTTTCCACCACTAGCTACTGGAAAGATTTAGTGGCTCCTCCAAAAACAGTTCTTTAAAAACAAATCTTAAAGTTTTTATTTATCATCATTAAGCCCGCCTGAGTAGAGATATGTGCAATGTTATAGTAATTTAAATGTTTTGAGATTACTGTGAAGTGCTGACAAGAACGTTCCTAGCACTTCTAGAGTTCCTTATCCCGATTATGAAATTCTTTTCCAACAAAGAATTTTTTGAGTCATTCCTAGTTGCAAGTTTTGTTTTGGGGGTTTTCACTAAAATTCGTATTTCATCTTCGCAAACAATTATTACTTTTTTCTTTATTGCCATGGAATTTGTCAGATCGTCTAAAAAAAAGTGGCTCCGTTTAGCTGTCAAGTCTCTGGGGTATTCAACTGCGGATAAGTGAATAAAGCGCCGGCCTAACAGCATGTTGATTAACAGACGGCGGAAAACCAACGGCTTCGGAGAAGAACCGAAGGAGAACGGGTTATAGGGTCAATAAACTCTAATTACTGTGCTTAAACTGAGGGGTGGGGAGCCGCTCGCCCAATCTGGCGAAAGCCCAAGGCCGTTCCCTGACGCCTCAGGGGCGCTGAAGCCCCGCTGGACGGCTCCTTCGGACCCCCGAGTCCCGCAGCAATGCTGAGGTTGAGGCCGAGGACTAACTTCGGAGGAGGAGGCTGGAACCGACTCGTGCGGCAGCCCTGGGTGCAGACCAGCGCGCAGCCTCGGGTCTCAGCCCCTCTGGCAGGCACGGCGGGGTCCTCTCTCCCACCCGCGCTCGCCAGCTGCCGCCCCTCCTACGGGCGAACTTTCTCTCCCGAGCCCCGGCCGATTTCCTGCGCTCGCCTTCCCTTCCCGGGGCCGCGCTCTGACGCGCGCACCATGTGACAGGCCCCTTCGCTATAAGCCCGGGCAAGGTCCGCCCTCTTCTGGACTCAGCCCCGGCTCGCCGAGCTCCGTCTCTGGACTCTCACCCGCCCCGCGCCCTCGCCGAGCTGACTCGCCCATCGGGCCACACAGCCCTGCACGGACGAGGCGAGGGCCGCGCGGGAGGCGAAGGTCAAGGCCTCTGCCCCGGCCCGGCGCGCGCGGAGCGGAGGGCGGCGGGGAGCGCGGGGAGCGCGCCGCGGCGCAGGAGTCCGCGAGCCGCAGCCGAGCCGCAGCCGAGCCCCGCCGAGCCCCGCCCGCGCCCGGCAGCCCCGGCGCCCCCAGCGTGGCGCCCCCGCCCCGGGTCTCCCGCCCGGGACTTGAGCGGGGCAGCCGGTAGCCCCGCGGCCCTATGCGCCGCCGCGCCGCGCCGCAGCCATGACCCTGAGCGCGGAGATGTCCGACGCCTCCGGCCTCGCCGAGGAGACCGATGTCGACGTGGTGGGGGAGGGCGAGGACGAGGAGGAGGAGGACGAGGGCGGCGGCGGGACCCGGCTGGCCCTCCCCGAGCAGCGGCGGCGGCGGCGGCGCTCCTACGCCGGGGAGGACGAGCTGGAGGAGCTGGAGGAGGAGGAGGAGGAGGACGTCCTGCTGGCCCCGCGGGCGGGCAGCCCCCCGGCGCCCCCAGGCCCGGCCCCAGCGGCGGGGCCGGGCGGCGCGGGCGGGCAGGCGGGCGGCGGCGCCAAGAGCGCGCTGGTGAAGCCGCCCTACTCGTACATCGCGCTCATCACCATGGCCATCCTGCAGAGCCCCAAGAAGCGGCTGACGCTGAGCGAGATCTGCGAGTTCATCAGCGGCCGCTTCCCCTACTACCGGGAGAAGTTCCCCGCCTGGCAGAACAGCATCCGCCACAACCTGTCGCTCAACGACTGCTTCGTCAAGATCCCCCGCGAGCCGGGCAACCCGGGCAAGGGCAACTACTGGACGCTCGACCCGGAGTCCGCCGACATGTTCGACAACGGCAGCTTCCTGCGCCGGAGGAAGCGCTTCAAGCGGCAGCCGCTGCTCCCGCCCAACGCCGCGGCCGCCGACGCGCTGCTGCTGCGCGGCGCGGGGGGCTCGGCGGGCGCGACTAGCGCGGGAGGCGCGGGGGCCGCAGCCGCGCTGCTCCCGCCTGCGCCGCCGCCCCCGCACACCTACGGCTGCGGCCCCTACGGCTGCGGCTACGGCCTGCAGCTGCCGCCCTACGCGCCGCCCTCCGCCCTCTTCGCCGCGGCCGCCGCAGCCGCCGCGGCCTCCGCCGCTGCCGCCTTCCACCCGCACTCGCCGCCGCCGCCCCCGCCACCTCCGCACGGCGCGGCGGCCGAGCTGGCCCGGACGGCCTTCGGCTACCGGCCGCCCCCGCTCGGCGCCGCGCTGCCCGGCCCCCTGCAGGCGGCGGCGGCGGCGGCCAAGGTGGGCGGCCCGGGGGCCTCGGCGCTGGCGCGCTCGCCCTTCTCCATCGAGAGCATCATCGGGGCCGGCCTGGGGCCTGCCGCCGCCACCGCCGCTTCGGCCTCCCCGTCGCCGGTGGCCGCGCCCTGCTCCGGCCCCGGCGGCGTTGGCTGCGCGGCCCAGGCGGCCGTGGGTCCCGCCGCCGCGCTCACCCGCTCGCTCGTGGCCGCCGCGGCGGCCGCCGCCTCCTCCGTCTCCTCGTCGGCCGCGCTGGGGACCCTGCGACCGGGGACTGCCCTGTCCAGCGCGGAGAACTTCACCGCTAGGATTTCCAATTGTTAATAACGCCCTGGTCGCGGCTCGGGAGCGAGCAGGTAGGCATGCCCGCCCGGTGCCCACCCTGGCGGCCTGGGGTGTGTCCGCACCCCCACCCCCCGCGGCCCTTCTGAGGGCTCGCCCTGGTGTTGGTCGCTGTGGATTCGCACACGAGACTGCAGGGCGGCGGCTCGGGCGCGCGGTCCGGCGCTGCGGGTCCCTTATTTATGCAAAGCCGCCCGCCCTGTGCGCAGACCGGGCCGGGCTGGGGAGCGAGGCGTGCTTCTGGGCGCCCGCCCTGTCCAGGCACGGGGCTCACTTCCCCGGCGATCGGGGAAAGGTTTTTAAAGCGAAGCCTTTTCGAAGTGTAGATTCTCAGGTCCAGGCGTTAAGAAAATCAATAATGTTCAAAAGAAGAATAATGCAAAAAAATAGTAAAGGTCCCGAAGAATGCCAGCGGGGCAATACTTTTTAAATTTGAGGACGCTTGTCTGGTGGACTCTTTTTAGGAAAAGGAGATGATCATGTTTACACAAGGAAAAAAGTCAAAATTATCATTTCGTATTTTAACCTGTGTTTTGTATCATAATAGACGTGCGGAATTTTTATTTTGTACTTACTGCATATTCTTTACAAGGAATATTGTAAAATTTACAGGCAACTATTATTGTACTATTCTAATGTAAGATTTTTACACTTTTTCAGAAATAAAGTGCTTAATTTTCAAAGAAAATCCACCAGAAAAATTGGCTTCAGTCGTTCTCTTCTTGATTGATTTTCTGTTCTGCCAAAAAAAAAAAAAGAGTTTTTATATGAGGTAAAGTAGGAACCAGTACAGAATAGACCTAAATATTATTTTCTAAGAAAATTTACCAAAAGCATCATGGCATGATTTTCATTTGAACTTTCTAAGACTAAACTATTGCAGGAGATCAGGAATTATTTTTAAATGACTACAAATAAAATACATTCTTTGGGTGTACATTTTAAAATCGGAATGTATTCCTTTCAAGAGTGTACGGCCGCTCAAAATTAAAACCACAGTTACCCTAAGAATTTTATAGAAACTTTATTTTGAGTTTCCCACTGCATTTAATCCCCACTCACTTTTTACCACGGTAGTGTGTATTTCTGTACTTTTGTAGAAGACTCTACAACATAATACTATATGGTAATGGAAGCTAAAGGCACAAATACACAATTTTAAATTAAACATTTAATGGAGTTAATCGTCAGTTTTGACATTTACGTGTACATAAGATGTTATATTTGAAAGTCCTAGTATTTAAATTACCTTTTTTTTGAAACGCAAGAAATCACAGTAGTTGCATAGAGAAGTTTTATCTTAAAAAGCAAACTGAAATTCTAGCTTAAATGCTTAAATTAGGGCATGTAGAAGAAATCTTCAATTCTATAATAGAACGTACTTTATAGAATAAAATGAAAATGTTATGTTTATTGAACTAATTGTATTTATTTAATATAGTGACTTAGGATATCTGTTTTTAAATCTTAAGTGTTTGCATTAACTGGTTATTGCAGGCAATTTCTACTTCATTGAAAAAAAATCCAAGACTAGCCTTGGCGACTACAGATGTTATGGTGGACTCTAAATAAAGCCAAGGCATAGCTAATACACAACCTAAATGCTTAATATTAGTTGATCGCAGCAGAGGTTAAATCTGTTTTCAGGTTCTTTAGATATCCGGACAAACATATATCTGAAGATTGGTGGATTTAACCCAGCGCTTAAGTGAGGTCTGCATTGCAGGACAGTGGTTTGAGTGATAGTCTTGATGTTGCCCTGTCCCCTTGGCCCTTCTTAAGGAGAAAAACACCGACTCAGACACTCAAAATGAAATACTGCTTTTTTTTCCCTATGAAAAACTTGAAAGTAGATGAACAGTATAAAGTAAAAACATTTGCTCTCAAACTTACAAGTTAGCATATAGATACAAATTGAAATATAGAAAGACTAAAAACGTATGTTCAAAAGTTGTTTTTGCTGTAGCCCGGCTGAGAGTAGACTTGGAGTGGCCGGAGGAGGCCGGGCCGCGGCGCGCGGTTGGGGAGGTATCAGCAACCGCACACTCTCCGCAGAGACGCTGCTGGCGGGCTCGCAGGCTTCTGCATGCACGGATCTGAAATTTGGATGTGAAAATAATTACCAAGAGAGACTGGAAGGACGAAACCGCCTGTAATTTCCCCCCACGAGGCGTGGACGTCTGGAGAGCAGGGAATCGCGGCGGATCCTGCGCTGTCTTGTTCAGATTCCCGCGCCTTTGAAAACTGCTCCCCCGGGTCGTCAGCGTTTTCGGGAGACAGGCAGGCGCTGGGAATTCGGCGCCGGCTTCGCCGGGCCGGGGGTGGGGGGGAGGTCAGAGGGCTTCGGCTTCGCTAGCCGTGGCTGGAGAACCGTGCGCCTCCTTCGCAGGCGGAGCGCGCCCCGCGAGCCCCCGAGCAGTACCGAAGAGCCTACCTGACCCCCCCTAAGCCGGGGTTTTTGCTTCCTGCGGGTTCAGCGCCCCCACCGCCCGGACTTGGGGTTCCGTGGACGGCTTTGCTGGCCCTGCGGTCGGGGACCGTGGGGAGGGGGTGGGGAGCGCACCGGGGGGCGCTAGGCGAGGTGAGTTCGGGGCGGTGAGGGTCCGCGCCGTGGGCCGCGGGGGCGAGCGGGGAGGGCTGCGTCTGGCCTGCGGGGGCGCGGGGCGCGCGGGGCGCTCGGTCAGGCCCGGCGGCCGAGCAGGTGCTGGAACAAAGGCGGCCGGGCTGGCGCGACCTTTCCTGGGCGAGGGCGTCTCCTCGGGCCCCTCATTCGCATGCAGACCCCGCGCTGGTCCCCTTTCTTTGAAGGCCAACAGAGGGATGTTTGTGTGTTTGTGCGGACCAAGCCTGCTTGAACAAGCCTTCCCCAATAGGCTGGGTCTCGAAAAATACACCAGTTGGACAAACATTGGCCACCAGTTCTCCTCCTCCAAACTACAAAGTGTGGATTTGCTACAACTCATTAACCCGACGCTTTTCTCCCCTTCTTCTTGTCTCCTGCTCATCGAACGCCCCCGTCGAGCCTCGAGACAAATGACTGAAGCGCAGTCGGGAGGGAATTGCAGTTAATAGGGAGAGGGATCTGTTGGGGCTAATGGTTCAGGCAGTTCTCGGACCACACAAAAAGGAGCCTCTCCATTCAGAGCTCTGTTGTGCTGCGGAGATTTAATCTGCAGCTGGATTTACCAAATGTTACCTATTGCCGGTAATGAAGCGCTTATGGATTGAACTGCTCTCCCGTACCACACATGGTGTCACGACCTTAGCTCGTTTCTTGGTTGATTTCTTTTTCTCTATTGGATAATTATTTTATTTCTTTAAAATAAGGTAGCACTTCACTCTACAATGTGTTTTTCCATCCCCATCCCTTTCCCATACGTTTATTTAAGAGCCATTTTCTTTCCTTTCATATAATTTATTTTCTTTCTTTTTTTCTTGGATGCATGGTCCGGGAATTGAACCCGGGTCTCCGGCATGGAAGGCGAGCATTCTACCGCTGAACCACCCGTGCACCCTTCCTTTCCTTTTAAACAACAGAAAAGAACAAGAAAAATGTGGAGAAGGGGGAAAAAAAGAGAGCATCATTCCGACGTTTTACTCCCTAGCCATCTGTATGTTTGTCCATTTCTTCTCTCTCCCCCACTCAGCTGTCCTTTCCTGGCCAAACTTTCTGCTGATGGAACTGGAATTTGGGGTGTACTGTCAACATTCCCTCAGTGATGTGGTGAGCATCCATCTCAGGAAAAGGCTTCTGCCCTTCAACGTTTTTTGTTTGTTTGTTTGTTTAAAACCCACCATTTCTTCCCGTAGCCCGTCCTCTGAGAGGGCTGGGGGAGGTGGTTATTCGGAGCGAAGGTGATTATTTCGATGAACTGCTAGTCTGTGTCATTGAGTAAAGGCTGGCTGTGGCCAGTGGTTGAGGCTGGGTGCGTTTTGTTTTCTCTCCCTGGCCCCGGTGGCTCTGATTTCCCAGCCTGACCGAGGACGGGGCTGGGAGCAGCTAGCGGTGTTATTACAACTGCTGCGGATGGGTTGGGATCTGATCTTACTACTCAAAGCCAGGAATCAAGGACTCTAGTTTTAGTCTAAAAATTCTCTGCTGCGACACATTTTGCTCACACCTGTTTTCATTGCTCACTGAGAAAAGTCATCGCGGGGAAACGGGAAGGTCATATCAGCGTCAAACTCAAGCCAAGTCAGAAATCCGCCCGTGAACTGCCCAAGTCTCGTTGGACTCCTCTGACTGGGGGAGGGGGGGTAACCATAGATCTAACTGGAATGCCAGGGGCCCCTCCCCCTTAGAACGAAACCAGACAAGAACAGGCGTGGGGAGCAGAGGACAAGTAGACTGGGCCCAGCATTGTGTCCATTCTCATTTCACCGTTTTCCTGGTGGTGCAGCTGGGTCACACACATATGCACACCAGCATGCATGCTCATTGCCCGTCAGCTGGGTCACACGCATATATACGCACCAGCATGCACGCTCATCGCCCCTCAGCTGGGTCGCGCGCATATATGCACCAGCATGCACGCTCATTGCTCGTCATCTGGGTCACACGCATATACACACCAGCATGCACGCCCGTCGCCCGTAAGCTGGGTCACACGCATATATGCACCAGCATGCACGCCCATTGCCCCTCAGCTGGGTCACACGCATAGACGCACCAGCATGCACACTCATTGCCCATCAGCTGGGTCACACGCATAGACGCACCAGCATGCACGCTCATTGCCCGTCAGCTGGGTCACACGCATAGACGCACCAGCATGCACACTCATTGCCCCTGAGCTGCCACTTGCCGCCTCCTCCCCTATGATTTTGTAATTAGACATATGCTTTTTGTTGCTAAATGTGTTTGATGTCACAGCCAGTGAAACATGGTGTGTTTATGGGGCCATGAATGTAAATGTGTAAATATGTTTAGTGTAAAATCTGGTCCTTCGACGTTAGCAATAAATACCCTGCCAAGCTGGATACTATTACATTTGACAGAAAGATGGAGATTCTGACCACACCAGCTGTTCAGAGCTCTTTGGGGCTTGCACTTTCCCGACCAAATTGTCTTTTCAGATCACTTTTTTGCATGTCACAACTCTCTAATCACATCTCTCCCTTGATGTGAACAGCTTGGGCTCCCTTCTTTTTATTGTCGACCCCTCTGGCATGTAGGAAACTTCCTGGCTCATACTTCCTGCTTTTTACCAGGAAAATACTATTCAGTAACAAGCAGAGAAAAACCAATCAATTTCATTGATCCTGTTTTGAGTTGGCTAGGTAGCGAAATGAGGATAAAACTTCTGACTCATATTTGTAATTTCCTTGTCATTATTATCATCAACCCAACTTTAAAAACTGTTTCAAGATACCCTAACTTTTTAAAGTAAGCTTTTATGGATGTATAAATAATATGCACGCAGAAATATGCACAAATCTCAACCTTTCACAAAGTGAATTCATTCATGTAACCAGCCAGCACAGATCAAGAAGCTCCAGCACTCCAGAAATCCTTTTCCCTGTCTATTTAGTCACTACCCTCACCAAACACTAACTTTTAAAAAGGACTTTCACTAATATTTCTCTCAATTACATTGTGAAATAGCAAGGGCAAGAATTAGTATTACTCAGTTTTACAATTTATGGTATCAGATTCAAAAGAGATTAAGTAACTTGCTCAAAGTCACAGCTACTGGGACGTTAGCATTTAAATCCTATGTTAGTTCCATTACACCACACTGCCACTTTGTTGCCATCACTGTGATTTATTAAACACCCATCATGGCAGTGTAGTTGCCTTAGAGGTCACCGTGTAAAAGAACCATTTATTTCGTCTATACTTTCTAAATATTCTTACCAGAACTTCTTCCCTCCCATCTCCACCCGGGTCTTTCCAGAGATACCTCAGCCCCTCGGTTTACATGCATTTGGAATCCAAGAGCTAATTATTTCAGATATCTCAACTTTTTCAACCTAGTTCTACATGAACAAGCATCCTCTCCCCCTCCCCCTCCTTTTTTTTTTTTTCTTTCACATCAGCAATCTTTAAAACATTGCACACAGACTCATGGCTCACCATTGTACTATTTACCCATTTCCTCTGCTTCCCTGGCTCATTTCTTAGTGGTCAAGATTTCCCAGTTTAGAACTTTTTGCTAATCTTTGCAGATCTTTACAACCAGTTTTAGAGACACACCACCTCCTGAGCAAAAGGAAAAAGTACGCAATCAGTCACATCAACCGAACATTAAATGAGAAAGCAGAGCACTTTTCTGAGAATATGTCTTCTCTCCCTCCAGATACACTCCCAGTTTTGATGGTCTTTGTACAGCTGCGTAGGATGTGGCTTGAGCCAGTCCTGTTAGGCGCTGCACAGTTAATCCACTGCACGGGAGCCTTTCAAGTGTTGATCTCTCTTGGGGCTTTGACTTGCTCTGCCAGAGATCTCCCTCACACGCTTTTGGGAAGGAGGGAATTCCAGACCACCTGCTAGCCCATCCTAGCTGGTTACCACCCACCACCCGGAAGGCTGATTGAAGTTTAGCCTTATCGGGCAGAGGCGGAGCCACTGCTTTGCTGGGTAAATCACAGTGATGGCAACAAAGTGGCAGTGTGGTGTAATGGAACTAAAATAGGATTTAAATGCTGAAGTCCCAGTAGCTGTGACTTTGAGCAAGTTACTTAATCTCTTTTGAATCTGATATCATAAATTGTAAAACTGAGTTAATACTAATTCTTGCCCTTGCTATTTCACAATGTAATAAAGAGATGGGAGGGCGGGAGGACTTGTATGCTAGAGTTGCTGCAGGGATTGCACCTGATTCATTGTGGCTGCAGCCTGCAAAGGAAAGCGTATATGGTGATCTTTCAAGGGACACTGGTTAATGCGAGATAACATTGATGTTCTAGAGAAAAGGAGTTTTGCTTTTTAATCAGAAAATTTTTCCTTTTAAATTCTAAACTTTAAAAGACAACAAAAACCCATTTGAGAAGAAAAGTAGTCAGTTAATGTCTGAAGCTTTGTTTAGAAAGCTTGGAGAATTCAAATTCTGAATTTGAATCACAAGGTTTGAAATGAGTGGCTTTATTTTCCAAGCTAGGGTGTTTCCTTATGTGCAGGATGATCCTGCTAAGGAGAATATATTTAATCCCTAGGAAGTGCACCACAAACCCACTGAGTCTGCTAAGTACCAGGAAAGGAGCGGGTGCGCCAGGGACACAGGGTGGATCCAAGGCCGTGGGGCCTGGCCTGGGTGTCTGTCCCAAAGGAGCAGGCATAGACCAAGGAGTCTCTCACTAGCAGCTACTGGGACAGACGGACAAAGAAAAAGAGGAAAGAGCAGGGATTAATTACAGCAGAAAACGGAAGCATCTCTGCACACCCATGCATAGGAATTCTTGTTAATATAACTAAAGGGCAGCCATTTTCAGCGAGTATTAGAAAGTAAAACTTTTTCTTAAAAGTCTACAATGTAGAATTATTACAAATGAAAAACAACCTGGTTCTCTATTTTTGCTATTTTTATGCAGCATGTTCATAATATATGAAAATGTCTATGACAAGATTATGTTCTATTAAATGATTGACGATGGAGAGAAAAATACTTTGGTTTGTAACCAAAAAGTATCTAAAGCCTTTAAGAAAAGAAAGAAGACTAGGTTGAAATTAAATGTTAGATCAGTTTACACACTTATTTCTAGATTTGGGGTGGGGGAAGGTTATGAGAACCAAATTAGAAAATTTAGGTGAAAATGCTTTGGAAAACATAAAACCTACACAAATGTCAAGAGTGATATTACTTTTGTGTTTTTTTCCCACATCCTTATTATTCCAGGAAAAAAGAAAAAGAAAAACTTCAAAATATTGGCGCATACCTAAATTCTTAAATTCATTAAGAAATAGTTGGCCATATACAATACTCATCATTCTTCAAAATTCCCACCCTATCTATGAAATAACTCTTACTTAACCTTTTCTAGAAATAATGAGGAGAAAAGGGATGGCATTGTTTTCTCTTTCTCTTCAGCCAGATGTGTATTTGAACAGATATAACATCTCCTAAAATCAACATCCCAATGGCATTTTAAATCCACTCTTTTCTTCTTTGCTCTACTTCTTTCCTCTACTTGCTTATCTATCATTCATCTCTTTAACCCTTAAGTTTTGAAAAATGGGAATTTGTAGTATTTATTGAGTACCTGCTATATTGCAAATCCTTTTATTTCCACTTTAAATATATAGGAAACAAATTAAAGAATTCCCAACATCAAGCTGTCTCATAAACATGTGCTCATGGAACAAGAGGAGCAGATCATTTTAGCAATGGGGTGGGGGGACATGGACGGGAGACCAGGAAGATAATTTGTTCACGTCTCCATTAAGAAGCTATTTTTCATTACCAAACGTCTTCCCAGTATATAAACTAAACTGAAGTTATCTGTTTCTTGACAATTTCTTTTTGGTGTGGCAGACTTACTCACAACATGCCAAACACCTCCATGCAGACAACTCTGAATTTGAGATTCCTCCCAAGTTTTTAAGGCTTTTTTTCTTATAGAGTACATCTTAATCCCAACTGCTGGGACTGAAAAGGGGACGGGAATAGTTTGTGATCAGGCCACAACCAATGGTGACAAAATGCTGGTATTTTATAGTGATCCGAGGCTAAGACCCACTCAGAACGAGTTTATATTCACATAGGTTTGTGAAGAGTTAAATAGAAAAACTCTAGTTTTTCCATACTTCAGCATTTTATTACAAATCAAAGAAAATTAAAATGTAAGACACAGTATATCTTCCTTGTAGGCTTTTTGTAGATATTCAATTAAATACAGAAATTGGTAGGCACATCTTCAATACACAAATTCAGGCGACCTGGAGGGTGAATCGGTGTCTAAGAGTTTTTCTGCATTCAATTCAAGCATTTACCTCCCCTTTAAGTTGCCATCGCCAAGGAACTGAGGCCAAATCGCCAAGTTTGGGTCTTGTTTTCTTCTTCAAAAGCAGCTAGGGGTAAAGAAGACAAAAATAAAAAGCCAAGGCCCTCTGTGTTCTGTTTTTCTATTTATGGGATTTCCTAATTCTCCGCCCTTGCTCTCGCGTTCCGCCTCTCCCCACGCAGCCGGGTGCTGACACAGCAGGGCGCCAGCAAACGCTCCCCACGCCTCTCAGCCTCGTGTGGGGTGGGGCCCGCTGTGTTGGGGAGCTGGTGGGTGCCCGTTGTTATTGTAACTCTATTCTGTAACTAAAGCTCTGGCATGCAATAAATCTCTCCCCCAAGACTTCTGGACCTTTGATTTGAAAAATCGGATTCCTTTTGTAGAAACAGTTAACAGGAACCTAAAAGGATTAGTTGCATTCCGCACAGAATAATTTTTACTGGCAACATTTTGAAACGATTTGGTCCCTTTCTGGCCTTAAACAATGTCCAGAAAAAATGATCTAACGAGACGTGTATTGTTTTCCTTTGCCTACGAATCCGTTTGCCTCTTGTGCCGAGTCTACATAGGGTTCTGACCGAGTTTTGCTCCGAGCAGCGCACCGCTTCAGTTTCCGATCGCCTTTTCTGTCTGGCTTGTAACCTCCTTAGGCCTGCGGTGAGGCAGCGGCCGACCTCGGCCCCAGAAATGCAGCGGGAGCTGGGAGGGGGCGCGGGCACCCGCTGCTCGCTGCCCCGCGGCCTGGCCTGTGGTGACCAGCAGCTCGGGTCCCCGACGTCGCAGGGGCTGGAGAAGCAGCGCGCCCTTCCCCAAATTTCACCATCAAGCAGTGCCCGGCCCGCTGTCCGTGGGACAGCAATGCAGAAAGAGAGAGGAAGGAAAGGGAGGTGCTTTTGCTACACTCCCACCCTGTCCATCCCTGTAAAAAGAAAGTTAGAAAAAGGAGTTAAAACACACACACTCAACCAGCAACCCGAGAGCGGCCTGCCTCGCCCCAGCAGCCTGTCCCCGCCGCCCGGCCCTCCCTACTGTTTATTTTGTTGTCAATGGACTTATCAAGATGTTGTTTGCAGGAGGCGCTGAGCTGCCCGGCGCGGTGGCCGCTCGGCCCCGGCTTTCCCTCTGTTTTTACACCTGCACGAGCTCCGCCGCGCACCCGGCCTGATTTATAGCTCCATTAAAGGTTCGCTGTTCTCACGGCCCCCCGCGCTGCTCCCTCCTTCGCCCCCGGGTCGCGCCGGGCTGGAGCGCGCGCGGGAGGGGGGCGCCCGGGACCGCGGGGGGCCGCAGCTCCGGCCACGGGTCCGCGCCGGGAGGACGGTGGCCCCCGGCCCCCGCCGGCCGCGCGCAGCTAGGCTTCTGCCCCGACCCGAAGTCATTTCCTTCGTGGGGTTTCCGCCTCACTGGGATGAGACGCGCGCGGGGGGCGGGGAGCGGGGGTCCGGGGCGCGCCGAGGGGCGGCCACGTGGCGGCCGAGGGCGGAAGCCCCGCACCGACCTTCCGGCGGCGGCCGAGGCGGCGGGGCTCTGGGGGTCCGCCCGACGCCGAGCCCGCGCTCCCCGCACGATTCCGGGGTGAGGAAGGGGTGGCCGCGGGGCGCGGCGGGGCGGGGGACGCGCGAGGTCAGCCCGCCCTGCCCGCCCTGTCGGCGGGCCTGTCCGCAGCGGCTCCTGGGCGCGGGCGGGCCCGGGCCCGGCCTTCCTCCTTGCGGCCCTTTATTCTGGGAGATAATAGGCGGCGACCCCAGCGGAGCCCCCGCTCTCGGGCCCGCCGTCGCGTCCCTAATTAGACTCATCGGAAGCGCCGCGGAGCGCTCCGGGGCCCGGGACCAGCCGCTCCGGGTCGTGACAAGGGCCCTGAATGGCCGCGCTGGGGGGCTGGCGGGGGTCTTGGCGACTATTGAGCACGGAGGAGCCGTGACTGCGCCTCCCCCGGCCCTGAAAAGAGGCGCGATGAAAACGCTTCGGAACTGCTGCACCCCGCGCCCCCCAATTGGAGAGGGACACACAGGGCCGCCGCGGACACACGACGCGGCCCGCCGCGGACACACAGGGCCCCCCCTGGGATGACAACCGCCCCCCCCCCCCCGCGTGGGGCCGCCCCCCCGGGCCCCCGAGTCGGAGCAGCGGCGTGGGGAGAAGCCGTGGGCCCCTCGTCGGGTCCTGGGCGCTCTGGCGTTGGGTTGGCCCCGCCTCTGTCCGTCTTTCTTCGTCGGTATTTTTTACTTTCTGCCTGTGTGGCTCGCTCTTCCCTCCCCTTTTTTTTCTCTCACATGAAATTTCCAAGGAAAGCACTTGGGAATGAGAGGAAAGGGGTCAGAAGCCCCGAGTCTACTGGCTGGCGAGCCGCTCCCCTCTGGCGGTCCTGGCTTGCATAAGTGGTGGTTACTCTTTCTCACCCGTTTTAGCGTCTAAAGAAATGTGTATTGTTGTCCTACTCTGTGCCTAGGCGGGTTTTTCCCTCTTTTCTTCAGCTTGCTTCCTTCCCTTTATCTCCAAATAGGGCTTAAGAAGTTAAACCTGACTTGTTGCTGTTGGTTCTGACCCCGCAGTTTACATGCGGATACAGTTTTTTGTTCGTCTCTTTTCATGGCTTAGTAAGAAGGACCTAAGACACAAGGTATTAGGGAAGCTGCGGAGAGAAATAATAGGCAGATTGCAACTTGAGATTTTGTGTATGGGTGCTTTGTTTATTTTGTTTTGTTGGTGAGCGAGTGGTATCTGATTTTTTTTTTTTAACAAAAATTTTAAACACACTTTGCATTAACATAAAGGTGACCAAGAGTGATTTCCACGTTTTTTTTTTTTTTTGCGTGTGTGCGTGTATGTGTGTCATAGTTTCCTTTTTTGAAAAAGAGCCAGATGTACAAAAAAGTATCAGGTCATTGTTTTTGATCTTGTTAATTTAGAACATGGAACTTTAGGAAAAGATGCTATTAACTAAATGTCAACCCACAGCATGCAAAATTGCTTGGATCCATACTTAAAAAAACAGAAGGAATAAAAGATGTTATATGAGTGAAAGGAATATTTTAAGGCCTAAACTGATCTTAAGCGTTTTATAGCTCCACAACCTGCTTCCCAGCATTTTAATTTAAGAGTTAAAATATGCATGACCTTGCAAGGTAAACCCAACTCCTTAAGAAGCTGGGAAGGAGGGCAAACTAGGAGGAAGGGTTGAGAGCTGTGGCTCACTTACACTGGGGAAAATCACAATGTGCAGTTTTAAAATTCCTGGAAACTATGAAATGCAAAACCAAAATCTACTCTGTCTGTGACGTTATCTTCAAATCTCTTATTTTTCTTCATTTCAATTGTTGCTTTAAATTCTGGAGACTAACATAAGTACAGGAAAGTGAGCAAATCTTCTAAGTATGTAACTTGATGATTTTACATATATATGCACCTGTGTAACCACCGTCTTAGATCGAGTTGTGGAAAATTTTAAACAGCTCAGAAACTCCTTCATACCCCTCCCCTCAATACCTCCCCCCCCACCGACCACTTGCTCCGTCCTATCACTGTAGAAAAGTTTTACCTGTTTTGGAACTATATATAAATAGAATCATACAGTATGCATGTAGTATTTTGTTTGGCTTCCTTTACCCATCATTATGTTTCTGAGATTCGTGTGTTTATGCTTCTCTTTATAAAACATATAAATGGGAAGTCAACTTTTATAGGCAAAATATGGGAGGCCAAATACTGGAAAGCGCAGATTACTTTAGTCTGAAATGGAAAGCAAAGTCCCCAGGACCCCACCCAGCAAAAAGCTCTCAATGCTTCATTATCAACCAGCAAAGGCAATAGTCTGATTATAAGTAAGTAAATAAAGCAATTTATCCATAGTAACTATTATATCATTTATAAGATGCAATTATAGTTGAATATAAGGAGTGCAGAAGTTACAGCTGCTTTTGTTATTGGATTCTACTTAGTACTACTAGTAAGTACTTGGGCCCCTTCACAAAGAATGGCTTAAACTCGAGGGATAAAGTAAATTGCAACCAGTTTGTTCAACCTCAGAGGTGCAAGTACTTAATGCAACAGCAATGTCGAGGGTACTTTGAATTCTGTTTAAAAGCAAAGTGTTCATTCTGCAACTAACCTGACTTTGTCCCATCTGTGGGTTGCCATCCAAACCAGTTAACTTCAAATGGGGAAAAGCTATTCCCTAGAAATGAAAGGAGCACAGCAAACCTTCAGAATTGCTTATCCTGCTCACCCCCAGTGGTCCAGCCACAAAGCCAGCTGTCCCATGAACGCATGCTGTGGGTGACCAACCAGAAGCAGCAGTGTGGCCCATCGTTAGCAACCCTCCTGCCACCCCCTCACCCCCAATAAAAACAAGAGTAGAGCTTTGTTTGCTCCAGGAAGGAACCTTTTTGGACATAGCCATGTTGGTGCCATGGGAGAAGTTATGAGACCCTCATACAGATTATAATTCAGCGAGAATGACCTTTGTCTTCACACTGTCCTCTTGGGTATGAAAGTCAAGCCTTATATTTATATTCATTTTTAGATTTACGATTATAAAAAGATGTGTTCCCTGCTCAGATTTACCAACATGCATTATAAAGGGCCAAAAACTCACTTCAGTATACATATATTGCTGATGTAAATGTAATATGGGACAGTTGCTTTGGAAAGTATTTTGGCAGTTTCTTCCAAAACTGAATATGCACTTACCACATGACCCAGCATTCACACTCTAGGGCATTTATGCCAGAGAAATGGAAACTTATGTTACCGGAAAAACTTACACATGAATGTTCATGGCAACCTTTGTAATAGCGAAAAAAAAAAAAAAAAGAGGAAGCACTGCATCCCCTTCAGTGGGTGAATGGTTAAACTAAGATGCACGGCACCACTGGATGGTCTCAGGAGCATTAGGGTTAGTGAAAAAAGTCAGTCTCAAAAGTTACGTACTTGGATGATTCAATTTATATAACTGCCTTGAGATGACAAAACTTAAAGACAGAGAACAGATCAGTTATTTCAGGGCCCAGAGGAGGAGCAGCACACATGAAGGGGCAGCAGGAGGGAGCCCCTTTACAGCGCTGGGAGAGCTCTGCATCCTACTTATGCTGGTGGCTGCACATCTACACACAGGATACAACTGCAAAGAACTGTACACACGTGCACAAATGAATACCAGTGGAGGTGGTGAAAACTGAGTAAGGTCTGTCCTACCATGTCAGTTTCCTGGTTTGGATATTACATTACAGTTAAATAAGATGTCAGCCTTGGAGGAAGCTGAGGGAACCGTACGTAGGCCTCTAGGTACTATTTTCCCACTTCCTGAGAGTCCATAATTATTTCAAAGTGAAAAGTTAAAAAAATAAGTAAAATATCCATCAGTCAGTATCCCATTAATGAGACTTTCTGCTGGCGACAAGGGCTTTCATTGGTTAACTTCTCATAATTAACAAAAGCAATTAGTTTAGCCATGTCCTTGCAACAAGTGTTCGTAAGCAATGTTTAAGAGACACAACTTTCTATTTTATTTTCGATAGACAGCCCCAATGCTGAGAACATTCTGAAAAGTAAAATAAAATGTCACCTATTTCTTTGAAAAATATCCTTCTTTGAGGGCGGATTTGATTTTTTGGAAGTAGCCAAAATGCCACTGAGGATCAAATATAGTGAATAAAGCAGATGACCAGTTGGGCAAAGCAGGTTTTGTTTGTTTTGGCGAAATCAGCGTATCCCTGAAGATTTGTCATCTTATGTGACATAAACTGGTTACAAAAGTACAGTTCTCAGAATTCCTTCTGGAGTGAAGGCATCGTTGCTATGGAATGGCTCCAGGGCTACTACTTAGAAGGTAACACTCATTGGCATCATCTGTTCTGATGAAGTTTAAAATCTGCCACATTTCTCGAGTCATGGTTAAGAGACGGTTCTAGAAAATGTGTATATCTTTTTTGGGGAATAGTATGTTAAATAAGATATTGAGTGTTTGAATGGTAGCACTCATTTATCTTTTTTTTTTTTAAGGTGAAGCACACACTAACTTACCTGTTTTATAATTTTGAGCTATTATAAGTGAAATTTTAATGATCTCTAGACATGATTGTAACTACTTTACTCCCTGTTGTAGTTTGTTAGTTGCTGGAATGGAATATACCAGAAATGGAATAACTTTTTTAAAAGGGGAATTTAATAAGTTACAAGTTTATAGTTCTAAGCCCATGAAAATGTCTCAATTAAGGCAAGTCTATAGAAGTATCCAATCTAAGGCATCCAGGAAAAGATGCCTTGATTCAAGAAGGTCAATGAAGTTCAGGGTTCGTCTCTCAACTGGAAAGGCATGTGGCAAACATGGTGGCATCTGCTAGCTTTCTCTCCAGGCCTCCTGTTTCGTGAAGCTCCCCAGGAGGCATTTTCCTTCTTCATCTCCAAAAGTCGCTGGCTGAAAGACTCTCTGCTTCGTGGTTCTTGGTGTTCTGTTCTCTCAGAATCTCCTCGCTTTTTCTCTTGTTGTTCTCTAGCTTTTTCCAAAGTGCTTCTTCTTTTAAAAGATTCCAGTAAAACCCATCAAGACATGTCTCCACCTAAACAAGTTTAATACCCACAGTTGATTGAGTCACATCTTCATGGAGATAAGGTAATTAAAGGCCAACATACAGTATTGAGTAGGGATTAGAAGAAACCATTGCTCCCACAAGGTTGATTAGGATTGAAACATGGCGTTTCCAGGGTCCATAAACCTTTTCAAACCGGCACACTCCCTCTCCCAGACATCAGGCCAGCTCAGCTGAAGAACTGCTACTCGAATGGTTAAAAGCTTCCACTGACGAAGGGTGTGTTCAGCCTAGTGCCCGACGGTTGCACATTTACAGCATGGGCTTACTGCCCGGCCCGCCCGTGAGATGTGGCCTGCCTATCTGTAAGTGGACCATGACATAAAAACAATATAAATTCCTAATGTAAGCAGACTGAATCATGAGCGCCTGGATTCCAGACGAGTTTTGAGTCCTAACACCAGTGTTTTAACCATGGCACTTGTTCCTTTCCTTGAATGTTTTATTGCTTTATTATTTTATTTCCACTAGGAATTGTGGAATTTAAATATTGTTAGTGGTTTCCCACTTTTGCACATATGTGTCCTATTATTTTCAGAGATTTATTTGGGGAGAGAGAGACTGGCCTCTTTTATTTCACTCATTCACCTACCTGCTCATGCAGATATTCTCTGTCTGTTCAAAAGTAGGAAGGCACCACACAGAGTCCAAGGAACTCGAGCAGAAGAACCAGATAAAAATGATTAAAATAGAAAACCTCTAGTAATTAATTGAAAATATTTGTTCACTTCTTGATTTGCTTGAAAACAGCATATTAAAAATGCAACAGCTTCAGACACATTGCTCTGTTTATAACACCCTTTCAGAAGTTCTCTAAAAATTATGACCAACTTAATTTAAAAAGTCAATAAAATACATGAAAAATTAATAACAAAGACAACTTCTTATTAAATACTATAAAAAGTGTCAACACTTGAGAATTTGTTACCAGATTGTTGGGTTTATATAACATTATATGTATAAAGTGGCATAAGAATTGAAGGAAATACAGATAAAGATCATCTTAAAACACTGATATTGTGGCTGAGATAAGTGATCTAGGGACACCAAAAACCTACACGTGATCATTTGTTCATTCATTTATGTATCTTGCATTTAATAAGCACCTACTGTGTGCCAGGCATGGTCTGATATGCTGTGGTTACAAAGAAAACTAAGACATCTTGGCAGAGGGGGGAGAATGTATACTAAGTAGAATACCATATGCCATGTGAATAAAAGTTTGAACTGATTTTTATAGGATCACAGAGAAAGGAATAACTGTCTGCAAGGTCAGGAAAGGTTTCACAGAGGTGGTGCTGCTTGACATGAGTCTTAGTGAAGACATAGAAATTATACATGGGACTAGAATATATAAAGCAGCATGAAAGAGCGGGATGTTTTTAGCAAGCTGTTAAGAGTTTATCGGTGGGGTGCCCAGTAGCTCAGTGGTAGAATTCTCGCCTGCCAAGCAGGAGACTGTTCGATTCTCGGCTTATGTACTCCACAAAAAGAAAAAAGAAAAAAACATATATTGGAAGCTCATGAAACCGAATCAATCAAGAGCTTTGAAAGTACTCAGTGGGCATTCCTAGTCTGATCTCCCCAAATCTGGAGTTTTTTTTGCAGAGCCTAGACTCACTTTGGATGTTAGCAGCAGGGAAGGGTGGAGTAGGAGTCCCTTCAATCGAGCATGTGGTCAGCTGCTGAAGTATGTTGAATCCTCCCAGCACATTTCTAAGACTTCGGTTCCTAAATGAAAAAGTTCATTGGGACACATGATCTTCTGAATGGGAAAGGAGAAGTAGGAGAAGAATGATTTTTAGGGACGGCTCTCAGGCATTTATAGCCTGTTCTTAATATCCAGCCTGATAAAGGGTGGAAAGGAACACAAAGGAGGGGGATAGCCCACTAGCTGGGACCATTTGGGAAGAGTGAAGAAGATAGTTGGACAGGGGGAAAACAAACTGATGGTTCACCGAAGCCACCCCACCATAGCATCAAGCTTTCCCTTACTGGGTTGCCTTCCTCAGCGCCGCATCTGCCAATATCTCCAAGCTCTCGTTCTAAATTTCCAGCTCCCTGCTAGACATGTGCCTCAACCCTAACCTTTCTAAGCTGTCCTCTCTCCATGGCCGGCCTCCTCTCTCGAGTGCTTTACTTCTATCAGTAGTATTCCATTTTCTGATTACCCAGGCTTAAAACTTTCAGAGTCACCTTTTATTCCTTTATTACTTTAAGTCACCAACTCTGGTCCATTCTTCTTCTGCAAAGACTTGCCTTCTCTCTTCTCCACCACCTCACCGAGATGGTAATTTCAGAGTAATTGTAACTCAGTGTATCATCTGCGATGGGCCCTTATTTCCCTGCCTCTATCCCACTTATGCTACTCTATGGATGTCAGGAATTTTCTACAAAGTTAGTGAGGGATAAAGAACTGGTTCCCAATTCTTAGAGATGACTTTCAGAAACCTATAGCAATTATTTTGCTTTTAAAATATATTCCTAAAATATCATTTCAACCTTTTTATTATGTGAACTAAGAGCAATCAATTTAAGAGACAAAAAAACCAAAACAAACAACACAAAAAAGCTCGAACTTCCCAGATTTACTTGGCTGGAAAGCACCAATGTTTCTAATTAAGCTCATCAATTTTCCTGAGGCAAAAGAGTTTACCTTTATCAAAAATAAAAAAGATCATGATTCTTTAGGTGAAACAGATGTATTATTAAATACTTTAGAATCTTAATGCTACGCTTCGCCAATAATTTCTCCCTTTGGTAAGGATGCATCGTATGTCAGTCCTACTGACCATCTCCACTAGTTTCCTCCAAAAAACAAAAACGAAACAAAAACGAGAGGGGCAAACAAGTTTTTTTTTTTTTTTTAAATTAGCATGAAATGGACAATTTAACTGAACTAGTTGTCTAACTTGTCCCTATACCACTGAAATCGTCTTTGCCTAAAGTTTCCTTACCTCTAGTGTAATATACACTGCAGGTTCACTTTCTGAAAATCTCTTTATCATGTCACACTTCTGCTCAAGAACTATTTTGCCTTCTATTCAAGAAGAGCTTTTACAACAGTGTCAAGCGAACTATCCCAGGAGATATCACTGTCCTGCCTTTTGCAGGACAGTTGATGACACACTTCTCCGCTCCTGTGTAGTCTTCTCCTCTTCTCTCTGTAGTCTTCCTCACCTTCCTCACCTAAGACCCTTCTCCATGATCCTGTCACTCCAGCTACTAGTTAACTTGTACGAGCGCTTTGTGCTAGTTGCTGTGCTAGATAACTTATTTAAGTCTCACAAACATCCTATGAGGTGCAATCATTCCTCTTATTCAGAGGGAAAACTGGAGCGTGGCGCGAGGTAAGTAGTCTGTCATTGTCATGTACTTATAAAAGGGTGAGCTAGAATCCAAACCCGGGTCTGGTCCCAGAACATGGGCTTCATTAGTCTTTGCTGCCCCTGTTGAAGGATTTCTTTTCCCAAATCCGAAGAATTTGTTTGTACCATTTATTTGGTACCTACCCTATAGGAACTCCGGGGAAGTGTCTGTGTCCACTGTGTCTCAAACCACTTAGAAGGAGGGCGATACATTGTAATTCTTTGTATTTTCACAATGACTTGCACATCATTAGCATTCAATAATTTTTTTTGACTAAAGAATAAATTGACCAATCTACTAGGTGAATAATCTGGGTATAATGATTTGGAGTTGATTGGACCTGTCTACATATCCAATGGTAAAACAATTAAGAAACTGCTCTAATAATAAATTTAAGCCTAATGGAACTACAGTTTCCATACAGAGCAGTAGGGCTGTAATCATTCATACTCCCAGATATCTGACATTTGCTGGCTGAATACAGATTGGTCTGACCAAAATTCAAGGACTAGTATAGATGTACCCATAATCTCCATTTACCTCTGGGTGTAATTTTCTAGGTATAACTTTCTCCTTCTTTTTCCTCCTGTTTATCTTTTCTGTAATAAAAACAGGGGCCAGGAGCTTTCAAGGAAGTTTCTCGGCTTTCCCTTTAGAACACCTGCAATTTATTTATCTATATTAACTTAAAAAGTGCAGAAATATTTGAATATGTAAGAATATCCTTGAACCCACTTAATACCTGCATACTAACAGGCTATAATAAAAGGTTTATCAACTATTGCTTGAAGTCTGAAGCAGCCATTCTCAATTAATGTGCTAATACAAGGAGATGATGACACAGGAAACAGTAGCTCTGTACAAATTGCACCTATAAAGAGTCGTTCTATTCAAACTAAGTATATTTATTTCATGCCTTCATTTATTTGCTTGAACTAAAAATTGATTTGTATTAAGTAAGCAAATACACCTATATACCCACAAGTTAGTAATTAAAACAGACATTCCATATGTGACTTTGGGATAGTATAGTATTTTAAATTTCTCTATATTTTTAAGGCACAGTATTAGGACTGCAAGATCTGTTTTTTTTTTAATTAAAGAATACTATGAAACTGGATTAGAAAATTTGCTAAATTTCTTTTTGAATTGTTTTTGGGATGCAGTTTTTTTTTGGCTACATTTAAGTAACAGGGTAATTCATTGGATTGACAGTGGTAGTAAAACAAAGTAAAAGGCACACAAAAGCTCCATGAAAAATAACTTAAGCCAAAGAAATCCATTTTATATTAAAATACCTAAAAATATCTGCACAAATTATATACAAATGAAAATAATTAAGCACATTCACAAGCAAAATAGGAAAATCATTTCTTGTTACAATTACCGATTTGTTTCCAATGTTGAAGGGCAAGAATAAATGTAAAGAACAGATTAAAACTCCTAATTTGGTAGCATTTTGAATTGAAGCAGCTAAATGGCAGTAGATCAGAAGTAGAATCACTGTTGTTTAGCCTTTTTTTTCATTCAGCATATAGTTTTAGGGTTGCCAAATAAGGTGCATACCCTTCAAAATTAACTTTGTGTAGTATGGGAAAACTCTCCATTATTTTATCTACAGAAATCTGGAAATGGTGTCAGATTACACCTGTGGAATGCATTTCTTGCATTAATCACCTAGGTGCCAATGGGGTCCTGGGTCTTAGGGTTGCAAACTCGTTAGATGCATTATTATCGTGCTCTGAGGGCAGGTCAGCCGTAACCAGCACAATCACACAGGGTTCTTGAATTACCTATTCAGATTAACACATTTAATACACCAGATAAACAATGAGAAATTCTTCGGGAGAATCTTCGTGAGGTATCAATAGAGGGGACGACATGGCATGTGAACTCACTGCCCTCCCCCCTATACCTGGGACATGAGTCCCAGGGGTGTGGACCTTCCTGGGGAAACATGGGACAGAAATCCTGGGATGAGCTGGGACTAGCATCAAGGGATTGAGAAAACCTTCTCATCCAAAAAGGGGAAGAGAGAAATGGGACAAAATAAAGTGTCAGTGGCTGAGAGATTTCAAACAGAGTTGAAAGGTTATTCTTATGCATTATATAGTATTCCCTTTTATAGTTTATGGTGTATTGGAGTGGCTAGAGGGAACTGCCTGAAAATGTAGAGCTGTGTTCCAGTAGCCATGTTTCTTGAAAATGATTGTATAATGATATAGCTCTTGCAACGTGACTGTGTGATGGTGAAAACCTTGTAGCTGATGCTCCTTTTATCTACGGTATGGACAGATGAGTAAAGCATATGGATAAGAAATAAATAATAGGAGGAACAAAGGTTAAAATAAATTGAATAGATTGAAATACTAGTGATCAGTGAGAAGGAGGGGTAAGGGGTATGGCATGCATGAATTTTTTCTTTTTCTTTCTTTTGCAAATGTTCAAAAAAATGATCATGGTGATGAATACACAACTATGTGGTGATATTGTGAGCCACTGATTGTTACATGTCAAGAATGTTTGTTTGTATGTCTGTTTGTTTAAAATACAAATATATTTTTAAAAAAGACGAGGGGAGAAACTGCCCACTCTACGCATGGATAGTCGACTAGAACGTTGGTTGGTTATATTGTATGCTCATTATCTGTGTCCCAAAAATGTCCACCCTGGCTCTAAAAACCTAACATTTTTAGAGGACTTGAGATGTACAAGATGTTATGCTAAGCACTAGTGGAAATGCAAAGGGAAGGGAAGGTATGCTTACGTACCTCCTATTAACTTGGAACTTTGAGCATTATATCACTTTTATTTCTTCATCAGGTATGATCGGTGTTTGGCTTGTCTTGCATTAGGAAACAGAAGCTCAGAGAGGTTAAGTATCTCATGTAAGGCCAAACAGGAAGTAAGTAGGAGAGCTTAGATTTGAATTCGGGTCTTCCAAGTCAATCTATATTCTTTCTACAACACTGCAGAAGCCTCCCAAAGATGATGTGCATGAAAGGATGGTAAAGAGACCAGAAGGGTCACAGTTGGGAAGTGGTGGAAGTTTGGCCTCAGCATTCTGTGGCTGTAATGCCATCTCACCTCAGAGTCTGTGTTCCTACTTAGAAGGACCTAGTACATGGAATTAGCTATTCTTGGCCAGAATAGCTTAGGAGCACACCTGTGGCCATTACAAATTTTTGGCAGGGGGAGGAGTACAGGGTTTAGGGAAAAACCTTCTTAGAGAATTAAGGTATTTTGACAAATATGGCATTTTTACAACTGAATGAATTTTTTTCTGTTGACGTGTTGGGTTGGAGCTTTGTTCAAATGAACTTGTTCCTTTGGGCCTTAAAACCTACAAACCACCAGCCTGTGGGGTTAGGTGCATGAGGTCTGCTAGATTGAAAAGCTTAATTCAAGGTAAAGGAAAACCAGATAACTCTTCTAGGTTTGCTATTTGAGGTTTCACTGTAAGGTGTCTACTGGTTTATGTTGCAAGTCATCACCATTGAAAATTATGCCAGTAGCCATGAGCATGCTGAAGATGTGGGGAGTTTTATCCCCCGAAATCTGGGAAGGAGGTGTTAGATTACAACAATGGAATGCATTTCTTGCATTTTACGTGCCAATGGAGTAGTTGGGTCTTAGGCATGGCTGTGTTGCAGAATCATTACTTGCATTATTATTGTGCTACCGGGGATGGGATGACTATAACCAATTCTCCTGGCCAGTTAGAGGGAAATGGGGAGACTCAGCCAGCTCTGCTTCCTTTGACTTTAGTGCAATACTTCTTAAACTTTAGCCCGTTCACAATCGAGGGTGTGTAAAGACAGCATGCTGAACCCCATTCCTAGAGTTTCTGATTCGATATTCTGGAGCAGGCCTGAGAATCTGTAGTTCCAACAAGTTCCCAAGAGAGGCTGATGGTGCAGGTCCAGGAATCCCACTGTGAGAACCACCGACCTGGGATGCAGGTCCAGGAATCCCACTGTGAGAACCACCGACCTGGGATGCAGGTGCAGGAATCCCACTGTGAGAACCACCGACCTGGGATGCAGGTGCAGGAATCCCACTGTGAGAACCACCGACCTGGGATGCAGGTGCAGGAATCCCACTGTGAGAACCACCGACCTGGGATGCAGGTGCAGGAATCCCACTGTGAGAACCACCGACCTGGGATGCAGGTGCAGGAATCCCACTGTGAGAACCACCGACCTGGGATGCAGGTGCAGGAATCCCACTGTGAGAACCACCGACCTGGGATGCAGGTCCAGGAATCCCACTGTGAGAACCACCGACCTGGGATGCAGGTGCAGGAATCCCACTGTGAGAACCACCGACCTGGGATGCAGGTCCAGGAATCCCACTGTGAGAACCACCGACCTGGGATGCAGGTCCAGGAATCCCACTGTGAGGACCACCGACCTGGGATGCAGGTGCAGGAATCCCACTGTGAGGACCACCGACCTGGGATGCAGGTGCAGGAATCCCACTGTGAGGACCACCGACCTGGGATGCAGGTGCAGGAATCCCACTGTGAGGACCACCGACCTGGGATGCAGGTGCAGGAATCCCACTGTGAGGACCACCGACCTGGGATGCAGGTGCAGGAATCCCACTGTGAGGACCACCGACCTGGGATGCAGGTGCAGGAATCCCACTGTGAGGACCACCGACCTGGGATGCAGGTGCAGGAATCCCACTGTGAGGACCACCGACCTGGGATGCAGGTGCAGGAATCCCACTGTGAGGACCACCGACCTGAGATGCAGGTCCAGGAATCCCACTGTGAGGACCACCGACCTGGGATGCAGGTGCAGGAATCCCACTGTGAGAACCACCGACATGGGATGTGACGGAAGTAAACTGCCCTCTGATGGTCATGAGGGATGTGGTGGGCAGCTTCTGATGTGCCCCCCAGTGACCCAGCCCTGCTGGCATTCGTGCTGCATGCCATCCTGTCCTCCTCTGTGTGGGCTGGATATACTGTCTTGGCTCCGTCAAGCAGAATGCAGCCAAGAGATGGGATGTCCCTTCCGCAGTCGGGTTCCGATCGGCTGTAGCTGTGTCTTGCTGTCACTTGCTGATGGAGCCAGTTATCGAGCTGCTCTAAAGAGAGGCCACATGGGAAGGAACCAAAAAAATTATTTTTTAATTGTAGAGAAACAGATCAAAGGAAATATTCTTAGTATTTTCCATTTTGTCAAGATATCATGAGACACATCTAGTAAAACAAGTCAATAGTAGAGTATTCTTCCAAATGGCAAATAGATTATTGTTTTTTTTTACAATGACTACATGGGTTTTGTGGACTAAAATCAGGGTGTCTAAATAGTAATAGATTCATTTATGTGGAGTAAAAGTTACAAATCATTCACTTAAAATTGGCTTTGTGCCCGCATTCTAGAGGCACACTAGGGAGGGTTGTAGCTGCACAGTAATGTCTACACAGAGCAAATTTCTGAACATAATTTATGTAGATGAAGTGTGCAGAATGTTTTTATTTGTTCTACATCTCACTGTCTCACCTCTGCATGAACTTCCCAAACCCAGATCTACTCCAAATACTCTTACTCCCCTTCTCCACACTTCCCTCCAATGTGTTTGCTTTGGCAACTTTCATGTTCGTACAAACAATTCTCCCAACGAAATCAATCACTCTTGCACCCAAGGAGAAATACTGTGCGCTCAGTGCGATGACAAAGTGAAACATGTTTGAGGCAAACCATGTGTTCCCGCGTGCCTGGGGTTATGCTATTTGTCCAAGGAACATGTTCCTAATGTGTTTGGCTCCCGTTACCCCTTGTGATTGCAACTTTCATTGTCTCTTGGAATTTATGATCTCAGAAGCAATTCCTTGGATTCATTTAATAGGACACTTTGGAATGTAAAAATCTGGGGGACTCACTGGGCAGCGTCCTTCTGTGCTCCTTTTTGGGAGAGCCTGGCCTGTCTAAAGGCACACGGAGTTGGAGGGTTTGTAGGGGATTGGTTCTCTTTTCCCTTTGGAACCCCAGGCAGAGTTTATCTAAGTGACATGGGCCCATTGTGCTCTGAAAGCTATTCGAGTCATCAATCCCATTATTTACAAAGAAATTAGTTCTGGGTGTGGAGCGAGACACTGTCATTTTATAAGAACTTTCCTGTGATGCTTTTCCCCAAAGACACTCAAGGTACTTGACCAAATTTCTCCTTCATTTTGACAGCACATTTACTTAGAAGTTAAGCACCAGTGTTAGCAGCTCATTTTATAGGAGGGAAAACAGGGCGTCCCCTCTGAGGAACGGAGCCCCTCAGCTCAGGATCCTGCGCCCTGTTCTCTCTGCTCTGACTGATGGACTCCTACTTCCACCCCCCAGGACTGTCCTCTTAGGGGTCCAGCTGCAGGCCCTGAGGCACTTTACTGGGTTCCCTACCCTCTCCCCTCGGAGTCTGCCCTGAGCCCCCACTTCTGCTGGACCTGGCAAACTCAGTTTTGTGTATTCTGATTTTTTTTTTTCTATGCCTCACAAGTCTTAGATATTTTTGGAAGGACAAATGGGTTAAGTAACTTCTCCCAACACTCTGGTGTCTAATACATTTAAAAATGAAAGCACTCAGTCACGCTTCCTGCAGCGTAAGGAATGATACAGACTCAGGGGAGGGGCAAAACAGACCGTCATCGTGAGGATGGAAAGAGACCTTTGCTTTTGCTTTTGTTTTTTTTAAAGGGCAAAAATTAATATGTTGTGGAGACTGGAAATACAATTATTTCTACCCAGTAAGAAAAGTGTTGCTACTCAAAATACTAGGCTTTCTAGTAAGAAATCTTTGTTCCCAGGAACATTGAAATGTAAATTTTACATTATCCTCTGGAGATATTTTTAGGGGCCCACCATGTGCATAAAGAGGGGCTTACTGATAATGCACTGGTTAAGAGCACAGGCTCAGGAGTCCTGGAAAAATGATTTGAGAATCAGCTCTGCTACTCATTTATTGTCAGCTTGGTGAAGGAGTCTTTAACCTCTCTGAGCCCCCATTTCCTCATGTGTAAAATAGGCAGTGATGCCCACCCCACAGGGTTACTGGGAATGCACGTGAAGCCCCAGCACATGACAAGGGCTAAATGCGTGTTAGCTGCTGTCTCCTATTACAGCATCATCAGGGCTTTTAACACAGCACTGTCGTCATGGGCATGGCATATGTGTGGCCAGTGTAGCTTATAGGGGAGCTAAAAAGGTGGTACCCAAAGGAAGTGTGCTGTTAAAATTTGAAAGGAGCAGTAAGAGGCCATGGAAAAGGAAGCTCAAAAACTTCAGCGGGATGGGGACCTTCTGCAGTGTCCTGGTGTGGTCCTGAAGGGCCACTGGGCTTGGTCAGCGCTGGGTCTGCAGCTGCACGGCTGCCACATGGAACACAGAGTGTCGGAAGCCACTGCATGGTGACAGAATGTGCCACCTTCCAGCTGGGCATTCTCACTGGTTTCCAAGACAACAGGTGCTTCTTTGATGTCCCTCTTTTAAAGGGCAGGAGCAAACTGTGTTCTCTTAGCTGGGGTCACCGAGTAAAGAAAATTTGAGTTGGAAATACTGAAATTCATTCTCTTCTTTGATTCCAAAGAATTAAGGGCCTCGGCTATGATTTTTTTTCTTCTCTGAACTTTTTACTTTCCTTAGTCCTCTCTTCTTTGCCAAGCAGTTTCAAAATTATATAAAGGGCAGGCAATATTAAGTAGTGCTGTCTTTCTCTTTCTGTTCTGAATTCAGGCCCATGAATATTTTTTAATCTAAAAGTCCCACAGCTCCTCTCACTCCTCATGTGGACATGGATAATTTAATTTTGATTTGGGACACTGTGGGCCAACCTCAGATGGTGGCTGTCCTTTAGTCATTAAGGTCAGGAGCTTCCAGACCGTGCACCAGGCACGTGGAGGAAGCACAGGAGAGAAGGGACTGCTTTAATTTTCCAAATCTTCTCGTTGTGGCCCCCCAAACTCAATACCAACCTCTAATACAAACATCTGTATTGAGATTAAAGGGATGGGGGGGCCATGGGTCCTAATGGTTCATTTTACTTTCCATATCCCAGTATAACACTTGCTTTTTGAAAACTAAATGGTGATATTTAGCTTAAGATCTGTATGGCTCTTCAGATGTTTTTCTTCTGTACATATTTGAACAAGTCCTACTTCATCTTGAATTTCGGAAGTCTTCTTTTTCAGGACGGATCAACTCTCTGCTCCCTCTGGCCCCACTTTAAGTGTAAATATCTGCTCTTCTGCATTTCCTTGGGGTAGCTCTTGGTGGTGTACTCTGCAGGCCCCTTCCAGGAGAGCCCTGTCCCCCTTCCCTTTCCCGGGCAGGGCCCCCTTTAGCAGGCACTCTCCAAGGGGGTGCTAAATTGTCAGAGATTAACGATAATGAGCGCATGCCACACAAGTCCATTTTCTCAAGGACTAATTAGGATATCCATATCCACTTCTCCGTCAATAAGGTTGTTTTCTTTTTAATTAAGATTCAGTATTTTTTCAGGTGTCTCGGTTGTACTATGCAGATCAGTTGGTCTGTTTTCAAGCTTGATTCGACTTAATCTTTGAGGAGTTTTCCTCGATCATGGCCAGTGGGTTTGCAGTCACTTGAAGGAAGTAGTTATTTAATCACTTCAGAACTAGCTTCACCAACTTCACTTCAATAAAGGTAAAAGCCAGCCTTTTGGGGTGAATATTAAGAGGAAGGAAGAAAAAAGAAGACAGGACTTGACAGAGCGTGGGTTGAGGCGGGTAAGCCGCGGTCTGCGCTTCCGCCGGGGCCGCGGAGCTCGGGCTTCGCTTTCCCCGCAGCGTCCCGGCGCCGGCTGGGGCAGGCCAGGCCCGCGCGCTCCTTCCCGTCCGGCCCGACCCGACACGGCCCCCGGCGCCTGGGGCTCCTGGGGTGGGTTCCGAGCGCCGCGGGCAGAGGGGACCCGGGGAAGGCTCCTGCCCGACCCGACGCGGCCCCGGCCACCCTCCCCACCCCCGGCCCCGCCACCCACCTGACGCGGAGGCCCGCGCTGCGGCTCGGGGCGTCTCCGGCCAAACCGAGTTCTTGTAAAAATAAATACTCATCAGCAAATATTTTGATTAGTTAAAAACGTTCTCAATGTCTAACCCCCCCGCTCCTCCGCCCTCCCCCAGGGCCCCGACGCGGAGAACCCCCTCCCGGGCGGGGGTTGGTCCGCGCGACGCTGCCACCCCGACCCCTCCCGGCCCCAGGGCGCCCAGGCAGGCTGGGGCCGCGCATCCTCCCCTCGGCCCTCCCCTCCTCTCGGCCCCCCTCCACTGGGCACTCCCTCCTCTCAGCCCCCCCCCGGCCCCCTCCCTCTCCCCCGTCCCCTCAGCCCTCTCCTCCCCTCGGCGCCCCTCCCCTTGGCACCCCTCCTCTCGGCCCCCCTCCCCTCGACGCCCCTCCCCTCGGCACCCCTCCCCTCGGCGCCCCTCCCCTTGGCACCCCTCCTCTCGGCACCCCTCCTCTCGGCACCCCTCCCCTCGACGCCCCTCCCCCTCGACGCCCCTCCCCTCGGCACCCCTTCTCTGGGCACCCCTCCCCTCGATGCCCCTCCCCTCGGCGCCCCTCCCCTCGGCCCCCCTCCCCTCGGCCCCCCTCCTCTCGGCCGCCCTGTCCTCGGCGCCCCCCCTCGGCCCCCCTCCCCTCGGCCCTCTCCTCCCCTCGGCGCCCCTCCCCTCGGCCCCCCTCCCCTCGGCCCCCCTCCCCTCGGCGCCCCTCCCCTCGGACCCCCTCCTCTCGGACCCCCTGCCCTCGGCGCCCCCCCTCGGCCCCGTGCACCATCGCAGCGTCTGCGGCGCGTGGTTCCGAGGGACTGCGGGCGCATGCTGCGGGCTCCAGGCGGTCTGTCCTCCCGCGTCCTCCCGCGTTCTCCCGCGCGCCCCGCGCCGCCCGCAGCCTCCCGGACCTGACCTGCGTCCAGCGCTTCACCGCGTCCCGGCCGGGCCTCGGCCGCCAGCCCCAGCAAGCCCGGTCCCCCGGCTCCTTTGTCGCTCCGGGCCCGCGCCCCGCTGTCCCGCCCTACCGCTTTCGGAAAGAGAGGTCTCCTCCGGCCGAGCGCCGGGCACCCTTCTGAGAGAGCTCTCGTTGTCAGCGGCTTTTGGCAGCGCCCGACGCCCTCGGGGGGACGGCGGGGGGCCCAGACCCGCGGCTGGATGTCCGCCCCGCAGGGAGCGCTGAGGTTTGCACCGGGCACCCCCGTCCTGCGCATTGAGCACCCGTGCACTGTCCGCGGTTGGCTGTCGCCGCAGCCTTGCTGTTCCGTCCGGTGTTTGTTCCAGGGCGGGCTCACTCCGCGCCCACCCCTCCGGACCCCGACTCAGTGCACGTCGAGTGAGGACCGTGAGGAGCGCTCCTCGGGTTTTATTTCCTACTTAGAGAAACTGGAAAGGCAAACCAGAGGCCGGCCGGGGCCAGCCTGAGGCCAAGTCCCGATCCCAGCAGCCCGGGTCCGAGGCCCACCCGGTCCGGCCCCCAGTGCTGCGCGGCGCTCCCGCCGCCGCCTCTCTCTGTTGCCCTAGATTCGGGTGGGAGAAGTCTGAGGCGCTTGGATGCGGCGGCGGCAGCGAATGAAGGTACCCGGGAAGACGGCGGTGGCTCCTCATATCCCTTTCCAGCATGGTATGGTCATGGCATTTTCTCCGTTGTTTGGAAACTACAAATTGCTATTTTCTGGCACCGCTGCTACTCCTGCATGGTCCACGCTGGCCTGGTCCCTGCGCCCAGTCAGGTAGAGGGGCTGCATGTGCCAATGTACCTCACCGGCTTGGAAGGTGTTGTGTCACCCCATTGTGTTGGTTTGGATCCATCCTCAAGGCCCGTGGCAGCCATCCACGTGCATTCACCGTCCAGTCAGCCGCCTGCACAGCCCATCGCCCAGCGGGCATAAGTCAACTGTGTGGGACTGGCAGGTGGCACTGGCCAGGCCTTGGGGGGCAGCCCCCGTGGGGCAGGGTCGCAGCAGACCCACGAGGGCGAGAGGGTTGGGCACCGCCGCCCACTGAGTGGCGTGCTGGCTCTGCTGAGTCGGCCTCTCCTTCCCTTTCAAGCAGTGTTTCTTGGATGAATGGCCCTTTCCTGAGGTGGAAAAGACTTCTCGAGCATGAGTGTCCAGGAAAAACAATCAGGAACCAATTGTCAGCACGTTTTAGGTGGTTTCGGTCTGACGCTGAGGAGATGAACTAGAATTGGCCCTGATAAGCCAACAGTTAAGAGTGGCATTTGAAACTGAGCTGTAAATAAATGTGCTGAGGACAGGGACATCAAGAGTCGCAACCCCCCACCCACCCAAATGCGCATTGCCATGATAACCCTGGTTTCTCATGCTACAGCAGCAGAAACCCCTGAGCTTGAAAAGAAAAAAATCTTAGGCTGGAAGTCCAAGGCCACACAAGGCCTAAGCCAGTCCAGAGCTGGTGGTTCTTTTGTCCTTTGGTCGCGGATAATGTCTCAGAATTCCTGCCGGCTCTGGGACTGCAATGTTCAGTCAGAGGCTCCTTATGAGAGCGTTTCTCCATGCTTCATGCAAGGAGCTGGCATCTTGCTTTCCGGTAATTCATGTTTTCCCCTGCGTCGGCACCTATGATGATGTTGGACCACGCGTGTGGGAACACAATCCGCAGCAGCCTTCGCCTGTGCCATGAAGAGCTGACAGGGCAATAAACATGCAGCCTCCTCTTCCAGAAGCTCCTCCTCCTCCATGTGCGGCTCTAGCCCTGTGGGTGACGTGGTCACAGGACTGAACAATCCGTCTGTCCACACCGACCAGAAGGCACCACGGACCGCCCGGCACCTCTCTGCAAAGGCGCTACCCACAAACCTGCACTGGCAGCTTGGAAGCTGCAGCCCCGGGAGTGCTCCTGGGACTGTGGTTCCTGAGACAGCGGCCCAGCCCGGTCTCCGCTCCTCCCTGCAAGCCTTCAGCGGATGCTTTCCTTCCTGGCCTTGGCTGGGGACATCAAGGACCAGCAACTGCCCTACCCTGCCGTGGTCTCTGCCCCACCCTGCCGTGGTCTCTGCCCCACCCTGCCGCGGTCTCTGCCGTGGTCCCTGCCGTGGTCTCTGCCCCACCCTGCCGCGGTCCCTGCCGTGGTCCCTGCCCCACCCTGCCGCGGTCCCTGCCCCACCCTGCCGCGGTCCCTGCCGCGGTCTCTGCCCCACCCTGCCGTGGTCCCTGCCGTGGTCCCTGCCGCGGTCCCTGCCCCACCCTGCCGCGGTCCCTGCCCCACCCTGCCGCGGTCCCTGCCGCGGTCTCTGCCCCACCCTGCCGCGGTCCCTGCCGCGGTCCCTGCCCCACCCTGCCGCGGTCCCTGCCCCACCCTGCCGCGGTCCCTGCCCCACCCTGCCGCGGTCCCTGCCGCGGTCTCTGCCCCACCCTGCCGCGGTCCCTGCCGCGGTCCCTGCCCCACCCTGCCGTGGTCCCTGCCCCACCCTGCCGCGGTCCCTGCCCCACCCTGCCGCGGTCCCTGCCGCGGTCTCTGCCCCACCCTGCCGTGGTCCCTGCCCCACCCTGCCGTGGTCTCTGCCCCACCCTGCCGCGGTGCCTGCCGCGGTCCCTGCCGCGGTCCCTGCCCCACCCTGCCGTGGTCCCTGCCCCACCCTGCCGTGGTCCCTGCCCCACCCTGCCGTGATCCCTGCCGCGCCCCAGCAGCCGGAGGACCCACCGCGCAGCTGGCGGGGGACCCGAGACTGCAGTAGAGCCGCAACAAACACTGACTCTGAACGTGACCAAGAAATTAATGTTTTTCTTTGAAAAGAGTCAGTTAAAATAATGGGAATACCACATGAGTTTTCTTTTTCCAAGTTTAGAGATGAAGCTTTCTAGTTTAAATGTTTCAACAGTTCCTGGGATGTGGGGGCCTCTTTTTCTACCTGTTCCTGTGGCCAAAGACTTTTTTAAAAAAACCATTGCCCTGTCACAACCATGTGATGATTCAGTATGTGCATGTGTGTTTGTTAAAAAAAGACTGAAAGGAAATACACCAAACCTTAACTCTAGTGGTAGGACTATATATATTTTAAACTTCTAAATATTTTTTCTGCTTTCTTCCCCCAGCTTTTGTCCAATAAGCATATATTATTTTTAGAGTCATATTAAAAAGGTGATTCTTAAATGAAGTTTGACCTCTTGAGGGAAGCACTGATTTCTGTTCAGTTTGGTCCATACTTAGGAAAGGCAGCCTCTAGCTTTTCTGGTTTATCTGTCCAAGACCTAGAAATCAGGCATTTTGAGGGTCTATTGTTTGGGAGGGTAGAGGTGGACCAATGAAGAAAAAAACCGTAAACGTTCTGGAGAAAAGCAGTTAATGAAAAAAGGCAATGCGGAAAGAAATAGAAGGCAGCATATCCCTCAACAGGTGCTTTCTGTATTTATGAGCCAGTCTGGGACTGATGAAAACACAACTCTACCATCTTTGAGACCTCACAGCTGATCCCAGAGTTGGCAGAATGTGTCTTTACATCTAAACTTCACGGGTTTCGGGTGAACATAAAGGAGTAGTTCGACATCTGGGAACTAAAGAAAAGGCCCATTAGATGGGCAAGGAAAGTGGCAGTGGGGAGCCACTTGTGGACCCCAGGTGAGTGCGCTGACCACAGCTTCTCAGAAGCTGGGGTTCTAGTGAAAGGAAGCAGAGGAGTAAAGCAGGGAGGAGTGGAAGGTGCAGCCAACACAAATCTGAGCTTTGAGTGACTTGGGTTCCAGGTCCATCTCTGCTACCTAATGGCCTTGACAGCTGGGTAAGTTATGGCTCATGCTCTGGCCCTCAGCCTCCTGGTTTTCAATATAATGTGGTTGATCTGCTGATCTCAAGTTGGGTCTACTTAGAAGCCATCTCCTGTAACACAACGTGTGAGGACTTCTGTTTTCTATACATATAGTTGAAGAGCTCTGATGAGTAGGGTTGTCCTGTGCACGAAGAAGGGACTTTTCCAGAGAGAAGGGTCATGAGGGGCTCCAGAAGAAGATGGGGCAGGAAACCTTAAGTCCTGAAGTCTTGGTTTTTCAGGGTGTGCACCACCGCCATCCAAACAACGTGAGGAAGGCTGGCCCTCAGACCAGAAAGTGCATCTAGGCAGGATGGCTTTGGGTGGTTCTGATCGTTTGTAAGAGAAAAAGTTCTGAATTTTCACTGAAGAGACATTGCAGTGAGCTCTGCACTTGACACAGGATCACAAAGAGCAATCAATAGTCCCCCCTCTGCTCATGGCGAGTCATCACGGAACTCGCAGGCTGATGGTTTAGACCACTATTATTTGAATCTTTGCTAAAGCAGCCAAACCAATATCCTGACAAATGCAAAACTTTTCATAGTGCATTTAAATCGTGACCTGATTAATAAAGTTGTGTTCCACACAGTTTTCCAGAAGGGCCTTTGCTGTGTAAGTCAGGGTACATTTCTATTGCGAATGTACTGCTGTCCTTCTCGCCCCCTGGGCTCAGAATCCTGCCTTCAGTGTTGTCTCCTCTCTTCTTCTCTGCCCATGTCCAGTTAGTTATCAAGTCTTAGTGAGAACTTCCCTTCATGATGGCTGTGAGATTCGGCTCTTCCTTTTCATCTCTGCAGCTAACCCTCGGCTAGCTAGAATGCCTGATTCTTCCCAGGTTGCTAAGGAATTTCTACTTCTCTCCCATCCTCTAGTGCAGCCAAGTTCCAGCCCCATCCACTGCCAGGTAAATCTTCCCCAAATATAAATTTCTTCACTTTGCCACTTCAGGAACTCTGTATTTCCAGTTAAACCATATGAAATTACTAATAATTGAATGTACTGACTTACAAAAAGAACAGTTTCGTGTGGTCAACTTAACATTTAGATTGGTTTCAAGGAATCCCACCATGGGTTCTACCTTTTATTTATAGCTCCAGTTCCTTCCAATGAACCCTTTGTTCAGCCTGTCCGGAAGTTTTGCAATCTTCCTCACACTTCCTCAGTCATTCTTCTCGCTGTGCCTTTGCTTGTGCAGGGGTTTTCCTCTCCTTTTTTAATGCCACACTCCATTTCCTTCAACACTCAGTCTAGACTTCCTTGTTTTAGCTCTCCTGATCAATTATACTCTGTAGAAAACCCAATCAGTTTGAATTCCTACAGCATTCTGTAATCATACAAGTATATTCTTTCCTAAATAAATTGTAAAATCTCTAAGAGCTTTTGTCTTCGAATTTCTTAGTCAATTCTTTAGAAAATTCTGCTCATAATAAGTGCTTTAATAAATGCTGTCTGACTTGAATAAACCATTAACACTGTTACCTTTCGTAGTCTGAGTAGAGAAGACAGGCTTAGTGAAATCGCACAATTGTCTCTAGAATGAGAAATAAGTGAATGGAACTAGCTTAGGTGATCCGATTCCTTCTTCTCTCTCTGACAAAGGGCCCCCCCTTGAATCATTTCTCATCACTCAGTGAATATGGTTCTCGATAGGAATAATGCTTTCCATTTCCTTCCTCTCCTCTAACCTGCCAAAATTCAGAAATTTTCTTATTCACAGTATGTATTGTAACTCTGGTCTCACATGTCTGTCCCTGCTGGACAATGTGTGCTCAGGAAATGACTAATGCTTCACAAATCCATGTATGAATGCTTAGCATGGAGTTTTACTCAGGTGAGAACAAGATTAAAGTCTGTGAAGTACTAGGTGTCCGTGCTAAGTCCTTCAAACCTTCTGGTTCTAGAAGAATCAAAATACTATATACGGCCCTCACCAAGTGTCATTTTTGTGTGACTCAAAATAAATGAGCAGTTTTAGACAAATAACTTCCAAGTTCTCAAGACTTGCAAAAACTGACGTTCAGATGAAAAGTTCTTTGCTTGAACTTGGGACCCCACTTTCCCCAGTTTTACCTTCACTCTCAGTGCTCAGAACACAGATACCTAATAAATTGGAAAATGTGTTTCCCCATTGATAAAAAATTTTGAAAGCTAGCAAGTGGTGATATCATTAAGATGGTGGTGTGAGACATTTAAAAACAGTAGGAAAATCTCACAGAGCCCCTGCTGGGCCTTCCTTCATCTCTGCATTGCCAGGCACAGACCTACCCGTGCTCCCAGGGAGAGTTCCTGGTCCCTGCTCTGGAGAGAGTGGAGTAAACGTTTGTTTACCTGGGTGCATGCATGTCTGAGCCAGTCTGGCGGCAACCTAAAGACTGAACAAAGACATCTCACACAGGCTCGTTATCCCAGAGTTGGCCCTGCATGCAGTAGGGGCCTACAGAGCTCTCTTTCAGAATGCTGTAATAGAATATTTAAATTGCAGCTACCTGGGAAAAAAGATTGATGGCTGTGGGACATATTGTGTATCAACCAGGACTGTGAGGAAACACTGTTTCTTAGGGGAAAGGGGACATTCAGATCCATGTAAACAGGGGAATTCCTAGGACCACTTGCAAATGTCTACAACAAGATACATGGACAGAAAATACTGAGGAGTCCCCATGCTTTTGCCTTGGGCTGTTCTCCAGACTCATTGTTAGGACAGTTAAGCTCTGAAGGAGAGCACTTGCACAGATCAATCTACAAAGGTGGTTCCTTTTTTCCGATTGTCCTTGCTCTCTCTTTTTCTTCCTTTCTCCCTACCTTCATTCCTTTCTCTTTCTCTCCCTCCATCTCTCTCCCTTCCTCCTTTCCTCTTTCTTTCTTCCTTTCCTTTCATTTATTTTCTTTCTTGTTAACTCTTGGCATTCAAGGGAATCTCTGTGAAAACACTAGCTGGATATAAGCTTAAGCCTCAGAGTCTAAATTCCAGAGAAAACCCATAAAAATATCAAAACATTGAGGTGCAACAAAAGATTACAAAGCATACGAAAAAACATAAAATGATAGCCCATGGAAAGAAGCAGGATAAGGGATTAGAAGACATCAATCAGACCTTGGACATACCAGACAAAGTCTTTAAAATTGTGGTCTTATATATACTCAAAGAGCTCATGGAAAACATGGACAAAGAACTAAAGGAAATCAGGAAAATCATGGATGAACACAAAGAGAAAGTCAATGAAGAGACAAATGAAAAGGAACCAAATAGAGCTGAAGTGACAGAAATTTTAAAAATTCCCTAGAGGGGTTCAACAGCAGGTTGGAGTTAGCAGAAGAAAGAATCAGTGGACTTGAAAACTGGACTAGTGAAATTATTCAGTCTGAAGAGGGGAAAGATAAAAGAAGGAATAAAGGTGAACAGAGTCTGAGAGACCTGTGGGACCCCATCAAGCTACCAATACCTGTACCATGGGAGTCCCAGACGGAGAGGAAAGAAAGGAGCAGGAAGAATGTCTGAAGAAATAATGGCTGAAAACTCTCCCAAACTTAAAGAATGCTAGCATGAAGGAGGGACGAATTAGAGGGAGTGTACTTATCAAGTAATTAACACTTACATATTTTTTTTCATGGCTGTAAACAATCCTGATTAGGATGGCTTCAATATGACTTCTCTAGGCTTTAGATTTTTCTAAACTGATATGAAACAGGTTTCTTATGCATTATCTCTTTCCATGGCCAGGAGGTATTGTCTGTAATTCTGGAGATGAAAAGGATTTGACTGGAGTTTGTAAGTGATTTAATGGTTAGAAAGTACATCCTATCAAGACTAAAAAGTTAATATTATTTAAATTTGTATTAATTGATCTAGAGAGGAAAAAGGAATGAGGAGTACCTTTATGATGGGGTTCAAATATAGGAAAATTTTTTGAGCAGTTCTCAATTTCACCTGAGAATAGGGGGAAAAATGAACAAATGTAAGAAACGGGAATGTAAGGCAGACTTTTCTGACTCTGTAGATCAGTGGTTCTCCTCCACTTGCAAGAAGCTTGTTTAAATGCAGGTTCCTGCCCTCGTGTTTGTCAGTTCTGACTCGGTGGGTCTGTAGTGCAGCCTGAGGAACTTTGAATGAGCACTGCGCCCCCTTTGAATGAGCACTGCGCCCCCCTCCCGCCCCAGTTGAACTGAGGCAGGCGGATGGTGGACACTTAGGTGTTTCTTTTTGTTTTATTTCATTTAGAAACAGGAGGGACCCATAAAGATTGGGAGAAAGATCAAAGGATAAGGAGGAGTTATCACAGAAAAGGTAGGGTTTAACAAAGAAGTAGGACTGCGGAGTCATTGTATTGATATTTCTTTTAGTCTCCAGTGTCCTGCAGCAGCTAGAAGGAAAAACCTGACATTCTGGAACTGTAGCCCATACCAAACTCTGAAACCTGTTCTAATACTAATTGTTGCAGTATGCTTTGAAATTTATTGCATATTTATATAAGTATATGTTATTTTTCACAACAAAAATTTTAAAGATATATAAATAAATAAATGAAGCAGGAGGGATTGTCCTTTATTTAGAGTGATTGAGAAATAAGCCTGCCACCAGGTGGAGAAGTAGATGACCTCTCAGTATCGGCATTTATGGTTTTATAGATTTGTTTGCTTTATTGCTATTTTGAAGAGCATAATATTCAAATATTTGGAGTTGTTATAAACTAGATGGTGGTTTACCAGAGTTTATAGCACGCATCTGATGAACTGTTCCTTCAAACTGAACAGACATGATCTTGAGTGTTTGGTACCAATTGGCTTTGGATTTTTTTTTAAATAAAGCTAAAGGAAAAGCAAAATGTATTTGTTTTGATATCAACAAAACACCCAAAACATTCATAACAGAAACAAATTTCATTTTGAGATTGTATTAGCAGTTGTGAATAGAGTTGAAGTCACCTTCTTTTCTTAAAATGTTACAAGTTAACTTCAAGAATAAATCTGATTTTCCATGATGGTAAAATTTTGTACAGTGAGTTTATTTACTTGAACTAGACTTCAGTGACTTCAGCCTAAAAGGAGAGCTCATGCAAGAAATTGAACTGATTTCTTTGATAAAACATATTGAGAATACAGACTTACATTTTTTTTGGTAGTTGCTTATAATTATTAAATTATATGAATGGATTTCACTTCTTAATGCGGAAAACTCTTTGTGTCTTTTGACTGAAACTTTAGGACCCACACATCAGAAAAGTCATTGATTTGCTAGTATTTATACTTGCAATACTTGTACTTCTTAGAGAGGTGCTATATTATGGTATGACATGATTGAGAAGAGGCAAAGAACTTGGACAAATCTTGGCGTATCAGTTCTTTCCGTTAATAAAACACTCAACTGAGTAATTTTCTCTGGCCACTTTTCCATTATATATATAGAAGAAAAACCTAAATCAAAGAACATGACTGCTTTTATTGGCAAAACAGAAGATAAATCAGGAATGTAAAAATGCAAGGAGAAGGATTCAGCACAAGCACTACGCAGAGTGGGCTCGCTGGGTGAAAGGTTTATTCTGTCAACTTTCCTCTTGAGACATTTAAGTTTAAAGAAATGTTTGCACTGCTCTAGAGAAAAAGTTGGCTGTGTGTTTTTCTTTTGTGTTTAGGCCACTCTGGAAGTAATTCCTTTGGGCACAATTATCTAACATATGGTGATTTTAAAAAGCCCAAAGCAAAGGTCATTTGGATGTTTCAGGCAGAAAAACGAAAATCCATCTTGGAGAATAAAACGAAGTAGGTAAGGGCTGAGGTACAACTAATGGTCAAAGAAACAAGAAAAAATAAAAGTGAGATAGACTTTAAGTAAAAATACAATTCAAGTGTTTTTTTTTGGCGTGAGAACTTGCGTATGGAGACAAATCTGGTGCTGGACAAGGCAGAGAAGAGGGCATGGGCAGCTTGCATGTGTGTAGACCCGCACGCATCACACAGAGTCCCTGCCTGAAGCGCCTTGTGCTTGGTTTAATGCTCCACTGTTGCTTTCTTAAAATTCTTAAGTTTTTGCATTTTAAACCCTACATTTCAATTTTGTACTGAGACCTGCAAATTATATAGTTGGTCCTGCAAAAGATAGTCTATTCCTAACCCCTCATTTTGTAGATGAGAAAATGAGGTCCAGAGAGAATAAATGACTTGGGTGGTAGAGCCGGGAATAGAGCCCAGCTTCTCCGGGTCAAAACTGCAACTGAAATTACATGCAAAGTGTCTAAACAAAGGAAGTACGCTTTACCCTTGATTGCAAAGAAACTTCTTCATGCATCACACGTGAGCCAAATAAAAAATTTAAAGAAGCCAAAGGAAGAAAGCTCCGGACATGATTGTGACACAAATAAGAAAGACCTCGTATTGATTTTTTTAAAAGAAGAATTTTATTTAAAAAACAAGGCACTTGACTTGAAGGGAAAACTATCTAGGAGTCATTTCTTTTGGAGTAATTTATCCCTACTTAAAGACAGATTGCCCTACACGTAACAGCTACATACCAACAAGTTATAAAATTGTCCTTGGTTTTACAATCATAAATGAAAAACATTAGAATTCTCCAATTGAACAAGGTATGCGAGGGTTTTTTTATGTTGTTGGTTTTTGCTAAACAGTGAGAGCAAAATAACTTGCTGAAATATAAAGATAAGAGCTGAATGAGTATGCCACTAATGGAGTAAGGGGGTATTTTCACAGACGAGTATTTTAACCCATCCCATCTCTATTTGATGTTGATTAAAACATACCGTTGGCCACTTAGTAAAAAAAAAAGCAATGTGCTTGTGCACATACACCAGTTACTTTATGTACAATAAAGGAAGAGGGAAGGGTAAAATGAAAGAATAGAGAAAATTATACTGTAAGTAGTCAGGATGTGGTGGAAACAAATTACGGTTTTTCTAATTGAGAACGTATTCTTGGTGTGTAGAAACAGAGTGCTGGAGTCAAGGTGTCCCTTTCAACAGACGCCTCCTGTCTGCTGCTGGAACACGTCAGTTGCATCTTCAGCCTCTGTTTCCACCTGTGCAGGTGTGTCTTCTTCGTTGATTGGCTGCCCATCAAATCGGAATTTGATCTGCCTCATTGACAAACCCTGTCATCCACAATAGACTTTCATTAGTTTCATTAGTTGTCTTCTTACTTTCATGATAAAGTCCTTTCATGGACTTTAAAACAAAAGTTTTTAATTTTGACGAGGTCCCACTTATCTTCTTTTGTTGCTTCTGCTTTGGGTGGAAGTCTAAGACGCCATTGCCTAACACAGGGTCCTGAATATGCTTCCTTACTTTTTATCAAGGAGTTTAACAGTTCTAGCTTTTATATGTACATCTTTGATCCATTTTGAGTTGATTTTTGTATAAGATATTGTTCTAGTTGCTAGCTGCTGGAATGTAATATACTTGAAATGGAACGACTTTTAACAAGGGGAATTTAATGAGTTGCTAGTTTACAGTTCTAAGGCCGAGAAAATGTCCCAATCAAAACAAGTCTATAGAAATGTCCAACTTAAGGCATCCAGGGAAAGATACCTTGGTTCGGAAGGCCAACGAAGTTCAGGGTTTCTCTCTCAGCTGGAAGGGCACATGGTGAACACAGCGTCATCTGCTAGCTTTCTCTCCTGGCTTCCTATTTCATGAAGCTCCCCAGGAGGCGTCTTCCTTCTTCATCTCCAAAGGTCACTGACTGGTAGACTCTCTGCTTTGTAGTTTTGCTCTCTCTGAATCTCCCTGAATCTCTCATTCTCCAAAATGTTTCCTCTTTTACAGGACTTCAGAAACTAATCAAGACCCACTCAAATGGGTGGAGACATGTCATCCCTAATCCAGTTTAACAACCATTCTTAACTAAATCACATCAACCAGGGAAATGATCTCATTACAGTTTCAAATATACAGTATTGAATAGGGATTATTCTACCTTTAAGAAATGGGATTTATATTAAAACATGGCTTTTCTTACGGGGCATACTTCCTTTCAAACCAGCACAGGTGTAAAGTAGGGGTCCACCTTCATTCTTTTGCAATGAAGATCCAGTTTTCTCAGCAATAGTCGCTGAAGAGACTATTCTTTCCCATTGAGTGGTCCTCACCCCTTTGTCCGAATTCAGTTGGCCATCGGTGTGAGGGCTGATACGTGAGCTCTCAGTTTGAGTCCACTGAGCCATATGTCAGGGCTTATGCCGGTACCGTGCTGTTTGGCTTATTGTGACTTTGTATGAAGTTTTAAGGTGGGAAGTTTTGAGCCTTCAGCTTTGTTCTTTATCAAGATGGCATTGATTATTCAGGCCCCTTTTACTTCTGTATACATTTGGTTATTGGATTTTCCATTTCTGCAAAGTAAGCTGTTGAAATTTTGATTGGGATTGCATTTAATCTGTGAATCACTTTTAGTAGAATTGTCATTTTAGCAATATTTAGTTTTCCAATTCATGAAAACAATGTCCTTCCATTTCTTTAGGTCTTTGAATTCTTTTAGCAATGTTTTGTAGTTTTCTCTGTACAAATCCTTTACGTGCATGATCAGATTCATTCCTAGACATCTGATTCTCTTATTTGCTATTGTAAATGGAATTTTTTTCTTGATTTCTTCCTCATTAATAGTATATAGAAATAGTACTGATTTTGGGGTATTGATCTTGTACTCCATCACTTTGTTGAATTTATTTTTTAGCTCTAGTAACTTTGTTGTGCATTTTTCAGGATTTTCTGTACATAGTATCATGTCATCAGCAAATCAGAAAAATTTTACTTCTCCCTATGCAATTTGGATGCCTTTTCTTTCTTTTTCTTGCCTAATATCTGGCAAGAACTTCCAGCATAATACTGGATACCAGTGGTGACAGTGGGCATCAATGTCTTGTTCCTGATCTTAGAGAAAAAGCTTTCAGTCTTTCACAATTGACCATAATGTGTTTTTCCAACCTTCATTCTATTACCTGAGATAAATCCCACTTCATCATGGAGTATATAATTCTTTTAATGTGCTATTGGATTAAGTTTGCTATTATTTTGATGAAGATGTGTTCATCTATATTCATAATGTATATTAGTAATTTTCTTTCTTTGTCTGCTCTAGTATGAGGGTATGTTGACTTCATGGAATGAATTAGGAAGTGCTCCCTTCTCTTCAATTTTTTGAAAGAGTTGTGAGCAGGATTTGTGTCATATGTATTATAAGATGTACGTATAAAGGCTAGAATTCTCCCTGTTAAGCCTTCTAGTCCTGGGATTCATTGTTGGGAGGTTTTTGATGAATAATTCAACCTCTGTACTAGTTACTGATTTGTTGCGACCCTTCTTCTATGGTGAGTGTAGACAGCTTGTAAGTTTCTATGAATTTGTCCATTTCATCGAGGTTATCTGTTTTGTTGGCATACAGTTGTTCATTGTATCCTCTTCTAGTCCTTTTTATTTCTGTGGGATCAGTAGTAGTGTCCGCCTTTTCAATTCTGATTTTAGTTATTTGTGTCTACTCTCCCCTTTTCTTTATCAGACTAGTTAAAGATCTATCAATTTTATTGAACTTTTCAAAGAACCAACTTTTAAAATTCTCTCTATTTTTTGTTGCTGTTCTCTATTTCATTTATATTTGCACTAATCTTTGTTATTTCTTTCCCTCTGTTTGTTTTGGATTTAGTTTGTTCTTTTTCTAGTTCTTCCAGTTATGAAATTAACTCTCTGATTTAAAATCTTCTTTCTTTTTAAATGTCATCATCTAAAGCTATAAATTTCCTTCTCAACACTGCCTTTGCTGCATCCCACATGTTCTGGTATGTTGTGTTTTTATTTCAATTTGTCTCAAGATATTTCTTAATTTCTCTTGTGATTTCCTCTCTAACCCATTGGTTGTTTAAGAGTATGTTGCTTATTTGTGTATGACCTGGTAGCTCCCTGAAACTTCGGATATGTGATTACTGAGACTCCAAATTAGAGCACTGAAGCTATGAAAGTCAGTGTTACCTGATTCAGCAACTGTTAAACTGAAAAAGTGATCAGATTTCAACTAGAGAAATGAATGAAGCTGATTTGGATAGGACTAAGGCAAATCAGAATACTAGGTAAAGGATGATATGTTCCATACTTCTAAACTTCAACTTTTGTGTGAGACCAAAGTAAGAGATGTTTATTTGGTACAAAATTTATATTTTGGTTAGTGCCTTACCTAATTTAGCTTGTATGATCAGTTTATTTGAACGCTGTAATTATATAGAACCTTGAACATGGCATGAGATCTTCTTAGTTTGTCCAGGTTAGTGTCATGTACCGATATATCCCAGAGTAATTTGTGCAGAGAATAAAAAAGTATTTGCAAAGTCCCCTCAGGGGACTTAGGAGAAAGGAAGAAATATTCAACCCCCCATTTGGAGAATTCTAATATTCTCACAAACAATGGGGATAACCAATTCAATATGTTGAGCCCTCAATCTTGGGATTTGTCCCTATGAAACTTATTCCTGAAAAGGATAGGCTAAGCCTACTTATAGTTATGCCTACGAGTAGCCCCCAGAGAACCATTTTTGTTGCTCAGAGGTGGCCTCTCTCTCTAAGCCAACTGGACAGGTGGACTCACTGCCCATCCCCTATGTGAGACATGACTCCCAGGGGTGAAAATCTCCCTGGCAACATGAGACAGAACTGCTGGGATAAGCTCGGACCCAGCATCGTGGGAAGACTTCTTGACCAAAAAGAGGAAGACATAATGAGACAAAGTAAAGTTTCAGTGGCTGAGAGATTTCAAACTGAGTCAAGAGGTTATCCTGGAGGTTATTCTTATGCATTATATAGATATCCCCTTTTTAGTTTATGGTGTAGTGGAGTGGCTGGAGGGAAGTACCTGAAACTGTGGAGCTGTGTTCCAGTAGCCTTGATTCTTGAAGACAATTGTGTAACTGTATAATTTTTACAATGTGAACATGTGATTGTGAAAACCTTGTGTCTGATGCTCCTTTATCCAGGGTATGGACAGATAAGTAAAAAATAATGATAAAAAAATAATAGGGGGATAAAGGATAAATAGTTGGGTAGATTGAAATCCTAGTGGTCAGTGAGAGGGAGGGATATGGGGTATGGGTTGTATCAGGTTTTTCTTTTTTCTTTTTATTTCTTTCTCTGGAGTGATGCAAATGTTCTAAAAATGATCAGGTGATGAATACACATCTGTGTGACGGTAATGTGAGCTGTTGATTGCATACCATGTATGGACTGTATGTGTATGAAGATTTCTCAGTAAAAATATTTTTAAAAAATTATGTTATTTAATTTCCACATATTTGTGAATTTTCCATTTTCCTTCTGTTACTGATTTCTAGTTTCATTCTGTTGTGGTTGGGGCAGATACGTTTTATGATTTCAATATTTTTTAGTTTATTGAGATTTGTGACCTAAACATATGGTCTATCCTGGAGAATGACCCATGTGTACTAGAGAAGAATGCATGTTCTACTGGTGTTCATTGAAGTGTTATATATATATATCTATTAAGTCTGATTTACAATATTGTTCATGTCTTCTATTTCCTCAGTAATCTTCTTTCTACATGCTATCCATTATTTAAACTGATGTATTAAAGTCTCCTACTATTCATGTAGAACCATCTATCGTCCCTTTGAATCTGTCATTATTTGCTTCCTATATTTTGGGACTCTGTTGTTAGGTGTACATATATTTATAATTGTTGTGTCTTCTTGTTGAATTGACCACTTTATCTGTATATAATGACCTTCTTTGTCTCTTGTAGCCTCTTTTGACTTAAAGTATATTTTAGCTGATATTAGTATAGCTACTCAGCTCTCTTTCGGTTACTACATGCATGGTATATATTTACCCAATCTTTTACTTTCAACCTATTTATGTGTTTGAATGTTAGGTGAGTTTCATATAGTAGTATATATTTGGGTTTTGCTTTTTCATCCATTTTGCCAATCTTTGCCTTTTGACTGGTGAGTTTAATCCATTTACATTTAATGTAACTACGATAATACAGGACTTTCTTCTGCAGTTTTCCTAGTTAGTCTTTGTAAGTCTCATATTATTTTTGTTCTTGAATTCTTCCATTAATGCCTTTTTCTAAATTTATTTGAGTTTTTTTGTATTGTACCATATTGAATCCCTTCTTATTTATTTTTTGGATATATTTTTCACAGATTTTCTTAGAGGTTATCATGGGGTTAAAATTTAACATTATATGTGTATATATGTGCGTGTGTGTGTTATATATATAACAATCATATTTGATTAAATATAAACTATTTAATAGCATACATATATACAGTTCCTATATCCCTCATCCCCTTACATTTTTTGCACATGTTACCAATTATATCTTTGTACATTTAAGTCCAAAATCATGTATTTATTATTACTTTTTTATGCATTTGTATTTTAGTCACTGTTAAGAAGTAAGAAATGTAGTTACATATCAAAAAAATACAGTACACTAGTACTGGCATTTATAATTACCCATATGGTTGCTTTTACCAGAAGTCTTTATTCCTTTATGTGGCTTTTAACCAGTGTCTAATGTCTTTTCTTTTCAGCCTGAAGAACTCCCTTTACATTGCTTGTAAAGCAGGTCTGTTGGTAATGATCTCCTTTAGCTTTTGTTTCTCAGAAAATGTCTTAATCTCACTCTCACTTTTGAAAGTCTTGCTTGATATATAATTCTTGATTGGCAATTGTTTACTCTCAGCACTTTAAGTATTTCAACCCTCTGCCTCTTTGCCTCCATGGTTTCTGATGAGAAATTGACACTTTCTAATTGGGACTCCCTTGTACATAGCATATTGTTTTTCTCTTGCAGCTTTCAGAATGCTCTCCTTGTCTTTTGCATTTGAAAGTTCGATCAGTTATGTGGTGGGGCATATTTCGTTTATCATTTTTGGTGTTCTCTGTGCTTCTTAGATGTTCATATTCGTGTCTTTTACTAAGTTTGGAAAGTTTTCTATCATTATTTCTTGAGTATTCCTTCTGCCCCTTTCTCTCTTTCTTCTCCTTTTGGGATTCCCAAAATGCCTATAGTGACATATTTGATGTTGTCCCATAGGTCTCTGAGGCTATTTTCACTTTTTCTAATTCTTTTTTGTTTCTGGTCCTCAGTCTGACTCATTTCAGTTGGCTTGTATTCAACTACACTGATTTTTTTCCCTCTTCCAGCTACAATCTATTATTGAAACACTCCTGGGTATTTTTCATTTCAGTTACTGTAGTCTTCAATTTTAGTCATTCTATTTGGTCCTTTTTAAAAATGTCTATTTCTTTATTGAAATTCTTATATTGTTCGTCTATTGTTTTCCTGATATCCTTGAGTTCTTTTTCTGTATTTTCCTTCACTCCCTTAAGCATATTGCAGATCAGTTTTTAAGTCTCTACCTGGTATATCCACAGTCTGGTTTTCTTCATTGATGCTTTCTGTATTTTTATCTTCTTCCTTTCAATGGGCCATCATTTATTATTTCTTTGTTTGTCTTGTAATATTTTGTTGCACACTGTACATTTTAATATTTTCAAATGTTAGCTCTGGATTTATTCCCTGAGATGTCTGTTTCTTAACTTTGTATCCAGCTAGAAAGATTGTTTTGAGAGTCAGGAGTTAAAGCCAAGCAAATCTAAGCAAAAGCACATTTCACAGTCTTTGCAAATTGGTTTTGCATTGGCTGTTGCTCTATGTCAGAGTTCTCCTATTAAGCAGGTCACCCCAAGGTGAATGCAAAGTAAAGGCTCTTCTCTTTCTTTTCTGTGCCTGTGTCTTGTCCTGGGCTTACGCTTGCTAGTGGCCTTGGGAGTTCACCTGTTTACAGAAACTTGAATCCCCCCTTTACTCCCTGGGTAAAAGACCTTCTCTCCCTCCTGGGCATTCTTCAGGATTTAAAGCAGACAAGCGTTAGCCCCAGGCCACCTGACTCAATGATTTCTTACTCTGCTTTTGCTACTTCAAGCTGCTTTTGCCTGGAGGGCAAATTTGGGGTTGGGGGGTGGGGCCCCACATCAGAAAAGAGTCTCTTAAGTCACACTTTCCCAGTCTAAACAGGACTGGGGACCCTCAAAAGGAGCACAGCCAAGCTCTAAACTTCCTGGAGAGGGGCTGAGGGAGAGCTATGCTTTCTTGTCTCATTGCTTGCCCAACAAATGCAGCCCTTCAACTGTACCTCTGTGCTCTGAGGAACTGTACAGCAAATGCAGCCCTTCAGCTGTCCTCTGTGCCCTGAGGAACTGAACCACCATTAAGTCTCCTCTGTCACTTTTCTCCAGGGCAGGTTAGAACAATGCTCACCCTCAGAGCTGAGCCTGAGAGAGCTGAAGAAGCTGATCAAAAGCAGCGATCAGTGCTTGGGCTGCATACTCCCCAGTCTTGGGGACCTGAGCCTTTCTGTTCCACTCTTGCAGCAGCAAGCTGTGTCAGTGCCTCACTGCTGCCTGCCAGGAGGCTGGGGGATGGGTGACAGTTGCTGTCAGGTGAAAAGTGCAATTCTGTGGTATTTACTGCAGTTCACCACTTCTTTCACCCTTGTCTGGATGCTGCACAGTATTCTCTGGACTCTGAGGTTTTGAAATAGTTGATTCAGACAGTTCCTGCCAGTTAAATAATTGCTCTGATAGAGGGACTGATTCCTGGAGCTCCCTTCTCTGTCATCTTCCTCAAAAGAGCTGCTTTTATTCATCATCTCCCAACGAGCTCCCCACAATTTTCTGATGATGAACAACATTTATCAAAATAAAAATGTAGGTGTGCAGCTCTGCCCAGAAGTAGTCACAGGCTTCTGTTGGAACAGAATAGGCAAATGAATTCTCAAACACGTTTTTTTTTTCTTGAGAAGCATCTGGCTTCAAGTTCCTCCTCTCTTCATCTGAGATAAATAGATAGACTGGCAACTGTTGATCCACAGGAAAGAAGACACAGCAAATATGACATCAGACTCGGAACCGGAGGAGAATCGACTATCGTTCTGAGTCAGTGCTAACTAGCATTTGAAGAGTGGTAGGCATTTTACTGACAATCAGAAGCCAAGTGTGCAGAAAATATAATTCAAGATCTTTTGTAAAAGAAACATTCAGGATTTTCTCAAGAGTCCATCAAGCTTGTGAAAGGGTAAAGCATCAAATATTTTCCATGCACAGGGCAAGTGTGAAGAAGAGAAGTGTGGAACTACAAGAAAACAAACTCGCAGGATTTGTCTTGGCAAGATATTACATCATAATATTTCAGGGCTGGAAGACCCTCTAATTCTCCAGCCACGTTTTAGAAGTGAGAACACTGAGGTCTGGGGAGATAGTAACTTACCTGAGGTCATTTGGCCAGTTGGAGACAGAACTGGATCATTGACTTTCATGCATAGATAGTCTTCTTTCCGTAAACCGTGCAGCCTAGGTGAGCTCTACGTGTGGAGAGGTTCTGGAGAGAGGAACTGGGTCTCTGTTAAAAAGGAGGAATGGTGCCAAATTGCATATCTTGGTGCTGTGTTACTGAACTGGCTTGGGTTTTGGCTGCTGCAGGAGTTTCAAAGAACTAGTACAAAGCACCTTCCTCAAGCCACTTGGTACCGAGGTCACAATGGCCAACGGCAAAGGGGAAAGAGAGCTGATTGACCTGAACCACTTTGAAATCTGGGCAGCCACAACCATAGAAGCAATCGCAGCAGCAGTAACCTTACTAGAGGTTCAGGCTGCCTCTCTGAAGAGCCCTGCTACTGGCAGCTGAAGTTCTTTTTTGTCCTTGGAGACGTTGAGCCCTTAATCTGCCCATGTTAGGAAGAGCAACTCAGAGGAAAAGGCTGAAGTGTTTAATCAAGCAACGGTTCCAATTGTGGATACATGGAATCAGCTTCTGCAGGAAGCTGTCACAAAGCAGCTCACTGTGAAATGCAAGATTCTGGGTGGACAAATGATTTTCCTTACACTGGTTCAAATAACTAATGAAAGAATAATTGCTGTTTCTGCAAGGGTTGCTCTTTCATCTAATTGGTTTAGGAAAGAACACAACAGTGCTGGTTGTAGAAGCGCCCCTGCTCCTGAACCCACCTGGTTGTGTTTGCACTGTGGTGAAGAGTAAAATTTTAGGTATAACCTATAGTATCTGGGAATGAACCTGATTATGATGAGTTGCTATTATAGGATGTAGATGGTATGAGTCAATAGAGATTTAGCTAAATTTTGTATGTTTTAAGAAAATTTTCAAAAAGCAACTTCTATAGGTTTGAAAATCCTATGCCAGAGAGTAGATGGTAAATCTATGTAATGAACTCTTCTGGGTTACTAGGTGCCATCTAAAAAGTTATACACACACACACACACACACACACACACACATATTTTTAAAAAATTTTGTTTATGGCTTGGTGGGGCAGAGGAATTTGGAATAAAACTATTATCATAATTTGAGTGGGGTTTACAATATCCCTGCTGTATTTGGTCCCACAAAGATGCTCTATCCTGTCCTCAAAGGATGAGAGAATTGAACTAAATGGATTGCTGCTTCAGTGCCCCAAGCTTAATTCCATGCTGCGTCTGACTTGTCTGTCCTGTAGAAAGTTGGCCATCAGGTTCACTGAAGTGATGGTGATGGTAGAGAGAAGGGTGATGGTGGTAGTGATGACATATGGGTAGTTTTAGTTTTTAAAAAGACCTGAGAATAAAAAGAATCAACAAGAAGTCTCCGCACCTGTAGCTGACACCCCGTGGGCCCCCTTCACATGACTGTGGTCCCCCTTTTTATTCTAGGCATTGCTGCAGCAACCAGTGGTGCACAGGTATAGCCCAAGAGCGCCTCATTCCAGCCACAGATGTTATCTCTTACTTTCTGACCTGGGGCTTCTCTGCTGCTACCCAGCAAGACTGCTACAGACCTTAGCCATTTTAGTAAATGTGCAAACCTGGAAGAATTACGGAGCTGACACCTCTTCACCAGTGGGGGATAGGAGCCAGTGGATACATCCTTCCATTGTGTGTTTCTCGGATGGACAATTCTGAGATGCATTTTCTAACTAGGCTCCTCAGAGGGTTTCTGGAAGGATTGAGCCTTGGTTGCCTGAACCTCAGTAACACACGCTTTGCATGGTTTTTCTCAGTTTCATGCTTCCCAGTTCTCCAATTCTGTGCCTTAGGTTCATTTCCAAAAATAAAGACACTGCATGCACACCAAAGTCTCAGTTCTGTGCTTTGTGGAGAAAATTATGCCAAGAAAACAGCATTTATTATATTTCTTTCAGTCTGCACCCACACCCCACCCCTATCCCCCGCCTTGTGCTGGCCTCTCCCATATCCTTTGATTTAGCAGTTCAGTGTTATGGCCTCACTCTTTTTCAATTTTCTGTCTTATATTTGACATCCTGTTTGGATCTCAACTATCTTGCTTAGCCTGTTTTCGTCATTCAAGTCCAGTGTGTTGGTACCCAAATCCTCTGAAATCCATGGCTATAAAAATGCCTCGGTTCTTCCTCCTGTGAGTGCAAAAGGCTCACTAATTTCATTGGATTTAAACATAGCATTGTGTCTTTAATTAGTTACTTTCCAAATCCCCTGTGGTATGTACAGTTTGGATTACTAAATTACGCCAAAAGCATTTCATATGAGGGGGGATGTGTGATGATTATTGAGTCATGGTTTCTAAATCACCTTGAAAGTCTAGAATTGAAGATGTTTTGAAAATATGGGGCTGTACCGTCAGTAACAGACATTGCCTTCATCCACAGCATAAATTCAGTTCAGGGAAACTGTCTTGTCCATCTAAGCCTGGAGAGGGTGAACACACTGCAGGAACTCTGCGCTCTGACAGCACAGACTGCTGCAATTTATCCATTCAGCCATCCATAAACACTTATTAAATATGTATCTCATGTCAGGAATTCTGACAGGCCTCACAGATTAAAAAGTCACCTTCCAGTTGCTCACAGAGCAGTCTGTGTGTATGTGGGAGGGGCTGAACAGTACACAGACATTTCCCACATGGAGCTGCCATTTATAGAGGAAGAGACATACATGATAGAAAAGTTTAGAAAGAAAGGCCATAGCTACATGGAGAGATTCCGTAAGGCATTACAAGGGAGGTAAGATCTGGGTGAAGCTTGAAAGAAAATGGAATTTTTTAAATAAACACTTTATTTTGGAATAAGTTTAAGTTGCAAAGATAATGCAGAGTCCCAATATACCCTTCACTTAACTTCCCCCATGGTAAGCATCTCACATTTCCGTGGTATACTGGTCAAACTAAGAAACCAACATTGTTATGTAAAAGTAAACTCTTTACTTTACTGGGATGATAACAGTTTTTCCCTTAAGGTCTTCTTTCTGTTCCATGACACAGCCTAGGTAGCCACATTGCATTTAGTTTTTGTTTCCTCAGTTTCCCCCATCCTTGCTGGCTTTTCATGATGTGCTGGTTTGAAAGGATGTATGTCCCCTAGAAAAGCCATGTTTTAATCTAAATCCCATTTCATAAAGGCAGAATAATCCCTATTCGGTATTGTATGTTTGAACTGTAATCGGATCATCTCCCTGGAGATGTGATTTAATCAAGAGTGGTTGTTAAGCTGGATTAGATGATGACATGTCTCCACCCATGTGGGTGGGTCTTGATTGGTTTACTGGAGTCCTATAAAAGAGGAAACATTTTGGAGAAAGAGAGATTCAGAGAGAGCAGAGAGGAACAACATAGCCACGAGAAGCAGAAGTCCAATACCCAGTGACCTTTGGAGATGAAGAAGTAAAATGCCTCCAGGGAAGCTTCATGAAACAGGAAGCAGAAGAAGCTAGCAGATGATGCTGTGTTTGCCATGTGCCCTTCCAGATGACAGAGGAACCCTCACTGTGTTCACCATGTGCCCTTCCAGATGAGAGAGAAACTGTGACTGTGTTCACCACGTGCCCTTCCACTTGAGAAAGAAACCCTGAACGTCATCGGCCTTCTTGAACCAAGGTGTCTTTCCCTGGATGCCTTTGATTGACATTTCTATAGACTTGTTTTAATTGGGACATTTTCTCGGACTTAGAACTGTAAACTAGCAGCTGATTAAATTCCCCTTTTTAAGCCGTTCTGTCTCTGGTGTGTTGCGTTCCGGCATCTAGTAAACTAGAACACATGACCTTGACAGTCTTGAGGAATAATGGCTGGTTATCTTGCAGAATATTCTGCAATCTGGGGTTGTCTTATGTTTTTCTCATGGTTAGACTTTAGGGGAAGAATGTCCCAGAGGTGTTCCCTCCTCATCACATCGTTTCAGGGACTGCCTGACATCCACATGACGTCATCAGTGACGTTAACCAACAAATAGAATTTTAATGGGAGAAATAGCTTCACAGGTGGAAGGGCTTGTGTGCGCAAGATGTGGGTGTGCCCAGTGTGGATTAGTGGGCTGTCCAGTGGGGCTGATGTGTGGCGTACTCACCAGAAAGCACAGGTAGATAAGCCGTATGCCAGTAAGGCACTTTTAAGGTTTTGGAAGATTTTATGGAAACTAACTTTTTCAAAGCTTTGCAGTACATGGTAAAGTGATTGGGTGGGTGTGCTAGCACCCACTAAAAGGTGAGAAAACTAAGGCTCAAGGAAATCAAGAGGCTGGCAAAATGTTGCACAAGGAGTGTCAGAGCCAGACTGAGACACGGTTCTCCCAAGTACCGTCCCAGGGTCCTTTGCTCCTCGTTGTGGTCACTAACTTTCAAAGACACTCATGGAGCAACTGGTGGGAGGGATGGGACAGCGTATATGGGTCTGCTGTGGCTGGACCCATCCTGCTGTGTCCCAATTTCCTACCTAAGCTCTATGCTCACAGAAGCCAGGCAGGGTGATGCCAGCTCTGAGGAGATAAGAGCTCTCCCGTGCCAGTTTGGGCAAGTATTTTTATGTGCTGCGTCTTCGAACCTGGTGCTTGCTGTGGGGTATAAGTCTGTAGAGAGAATGTGCCACTGTGGTTCTAAGTGCAGAGTGGCAACCATGCAATTCTCACTGGTTAAATCATTGCATTCCCTGGGAAACCAGGGAAAAGACAAGTGACAAAACTCTTCTGGCAATAGGGAGATAACTATTAGTCTTGGCTGACCCAAGTCCAGACTGAGGGAAGAAGTAAAAGGAGATCAGAGGAGTTTCTCTTTCCTCTTTCCTCAGCAAACTATGGGACTGGACCTTAATCATGTCATAAAGGGAGCCTCGAGTTGACTAATTGGTAAGTTTCCTTATCCCTGGTCTTTACATTTAACATTCATTTCATCACTTAAACACATTATGTACCCGCTGTGGGTTAGGCAATGAGGATGTAAGATGAACATAGAAAGAAGGCTGGCTACTTAATTAGGAAGCTCCCCTACTATTAGGGGAGACAGCAAGAAAATTAATTAGTGAAGAGAGCAATTAACTGTCTGGCTCTTCACAGAGGAGGTTATGATGAAGTTGGGTCTTATAGGACAAAGAGTTTTAGTGGCAGAAAACAGCATATATAACAGTGTGGAAGAGAAGTAGCATTGTCTGAGGACACATGAGTCATGTGGTGTTGCTGGAGGCTAACTAACAAGAGGAATGGGACCGGAGGAGGCAGAGCAGGGAACACAACTTTTACCCCAGGCTTAGTCCAGAACCTCTTCTTGGGGGTTAGGAGACCCTCTGCAGAAGCCCCTCTAGTGTCCTCCCCTCTGGGATGCCATCCTTTAGAGCCAGGCCCTTGGGTCTGAAGGTTTTGCCTGATCCCCTCATTATTGCAACTTGATCTTAGAAGTGCAGCCTAATCCCTGGAAATGTGTTGAAAGCAAAACAGCATTTGGTTTGTGATTGGCAACAGATTCTCTTGCAACTCGTTTTTATACAGCTTAGGACTGAGTGGAAACATCCCACTGGACTTAATGCAGTGTTCCTGTAAAACTGCAAGGGGGGGGGGATGTTATCTGTTGATCTTTGATATTCATTTGTTCACGGAGCCCTGTCATTATACCATGTCACATGGCTCCCTTCTAGTTTCCAAAGCCATTAAATGCTAAAGAAAACAGGATTTTTCCATTATATGTACAAATTCCAAGGGCAGCCTCCCAGAAAATAAAAGTTTTTATATAACAGAGTGGATGTGTTCATGAAAGATATATTGTTTATTTTCTTGGCACAGAGTTAACTCTAAAATAAGATTACTTAATTGAAGAAAACATTTCCTGACATGCTGAGAAGCAACATTTGAACCAAATCTCCTGTCTCTGAGATTAAGTCTAGGGTGGATATGTTCTAGGCTATTTAATCCATGTGAATCTCAAATGAAATCATTTTAACTACTGAGGCATTTAGTTGGTAAGACAAAATGTAACTCAATACTACAGGCAATAGCTTGTAATCAATTATAATTTTTAGTTGGGAAGGTTCCTGAGTTTTGTTGTTACAGTAGTCGTTTATTTATTTATTTATTGGCACAAAAAATCTTATATCTGGAAGCATTCAATTTAATTTTTCATAGCACTAGGCCTCTCCTGGCTTTGGTTTGCAGGGTAACTCAGCTCATTTTCAGTAGTCCTTTATGCTATTTTTGGGATTTTAAGGTCAGCATCATACTATAAAACTAGTCTGTGTGCTCGTGGCAGAGCCAGCTCGTCGTTCACCCAGGATTCTCCTTTTCTTCCTGCCACGTGGCGGCTCATGAGAATGGGTTCCCAATCTTCTGGGGAGTCGGGTAGGGTCAAGTGATGATTAAGTTCTCGCCCAAAGACGGTGAACTTCCAGGCCCAGGCTGGAGACACTGGACGTGTGTGTGCCCCTTCCTGCCGGCTAGAATTCGGATGTGGAGGCCAGCTTTCACAGGCGGGCAATGACAATGTCCTGGGATAAAATGCCCAAAAATGGAACTGGATCCCTGAATGTCTGTGTGGAGCAGAGCTGTCCCGCCAAACTGCGTTTTTCACCTTTGAATTATTATGTGTGAGATAGATAAGCTCCCCTTTTCTTTAAGCCATTCTATCAGTCAGGGTTCAATCAGAGAAACACTAGGAGATAAAAATATAATAAGGCATTTGTTACAGGGATTTGATCTCCAAAAATTGTGGTAGCTGGTTAAGTCATCTCTGAGAGGCTGATGTCTTTGAGACTCGTGGGAGAGAATGAAGTCCAGACTCAGGCAGTTGGGAAGGGAAGGTGGGTGAATGTGGGGAGAGCAAGGAACAGGTGGAGCCCACAAGCACCCAGCTCTGACCTCGATGGTATGAGCGTCTGCAGGAGAAACTGGCCATCTTCTTCATGAAGCTAAACACACACCCCCAGCCCGGGACAGAGAAGCCGAAGGAGGAATCAGAAGATGGAGCCGTTGCTGCCTGGCTGGTGGGCAATACCAATGCAGTGGGACCAAGGACAATGGCTGCGGCTCATTTCCATCCTCCAGCTCTCACATGAGAATCGTTCTTGTGGCCCACTCTAACTAGAAATCTACAGGGAATAGAGTTCTGGGAAATGTAATTCAGTGTAGCCAAGTTGACATATTACAAAGCCCCTCAGTCAACTCCTCGTCAACTTGCCGCAGGCAGCTCCTTCAACCATTCTTTATCTCCAAAGGAAAACCATAGCAAAGTCAGCCTTCCTCCTCCATGAGACACATCACACATGCAACCCCAAACACGCTAACCCTCTCCCCAGAAGGGAATATAAAGTCCTTTTTTTATCTTTGAGTGATGTTAATTTTTCTTATAGCTGATTCATGGTCCCTTTTTTATATATGGCTACTTAAATATTGATATATCAAGTTAAATGATGATGTAACACATCTTATATTAGGTGATATGGAAATGAGAGAGGGCAAGGAAACAAACATAGACGTAGTTAATGTTTTATATACACAAAAATTAATATATCAAAATAAGAAATACTCATAACTATTATCGCTCTCATTTATGCAGTAATTACATGAACGTTGCTGGTATTTGCCATTACTTTTTTCCACTGCCCATTCCATAGGATCTTTGCCCTCAACTGGTCATGTTTGTTTGCCTGGTTGGATTACTCAAATTTTCATTCCTGAAGGGGCTGTGTCCTACCTGAATTGGGTTGTTGTAGTTTTCCATTAAAAACTTAATTTTAGGACATAGGGATAGTAAGAGGTGGCCAGACGATTTCCCACATTCTAAATACATCACTCCTTAGCCCTATTGAGTACCTTCTCCAATTTTCTGTGATTATCAGGATCGTTCACCCCAACCAGTGAAATAACCCTCTTCTTTGCCCGTTGGCTCACTGGCATAAGGAGCACGAAGTGGCCAGGTGGCAGTCCCAATTTACACATCACTGCAGTCAGTGTATCCCTTGGTGGAAGGATTTTCTACCTCTAGTTAATTTTAAGACAATTACCTTAAGGGAGGAACTTATAGCCTTGGGCTAATAATATTCTTTCCCCAAATTCTCCCTTCAATAGCAAGATGCAACAAACCAACTCCATCGTACTCCTTATTTTAATTAAAATGCTTATGGTGGCAAATCCTGGGCACTAAGTCTTGCGTTATGTAGGCACTTGATTACCAGTATTTATGGGTGATAATCTAAGTAACTGTTTTGCCACTGCATGCCAGTGACTTCCAGTGCCCCCTTTATCACTGCAAATAGGGTCATTAATGCTATTTTCCCCCCTCATTCCATACTTATTTTCTTGCATTCTTAGTTTAAATGCCAGTTCCTCAGAGGTTCTATCACTAACTGCCACCAATATTTCCCTTTACGTTGCCTCCCCCCTTTACCTAATTCAAGCCCTGATATTCCTGTTTTTCTGTCTTTTTGTGAGTAAGTGTGGTATGTCTCCCTCTTTGGTGTGAACACAGAAAAGTCAACTCCTGAGTGCTAATATGAGAAAAGTTTCTGTTAGAACATTATGTGTACGTTTTTTAAACCTTATTTTATTTATTAAAGATACCAGCATAGAACACAAACATTTTTACCATATGATCATTCCATTCTACTTATATAATCAGTAACTGACAAAATCATCACATAGTTGTATATTCATCATCATAATCATTTCTTTGAACATTTGCATCAATTCAGAAAAAGAAAACAAAAAAAATTCATACATACCATACCCCTTACCCCTCCCTTTCATTATCACTTACATTTCAACCTACTAAATTATTTTAACATTTGTTCCTCCTATTTATTTATTTTTAACCCATATGTTTTACGCATCTGTTGATAAGGTAGATAAAAGGAGCATCAGACATGAGGTTTTCACAATCACACAGTCACATTGCTAAAGCTATGTATTAGTTAGGGTTCTCTAGAGAAACAGAATCAACAGGGAACACTTGCAAATATAAAATTTATGAAAGTGTCTCACGTGACCGTAGGAATGCAGAGTCCAAAATCCACAGGGCAGGCTGCGAAGCCGACGACTCCAATGGATGGCCTGGATGAACTCCACAGGAGAGGCTCACCAGCCAAAGCAGGAATGCAACCTGTCTCCTCTGAGTCCTCCTTAAAAGGCTTCCCATGATTGGATTTAGCATCACTAATTGCAGAAGACACTCCCCTTTGGCTGATTACAAATGGAATCAGCTGTGGATGTGGCTGACGTGATCATGACCTAATCCTATGAAATGTCCTCATTGCAACAGAGAGGCCAGCGCTTGCCCAATCAGATGAACAGGTACCACAACTTGGCCAAGTTGACACCTGTCCCTAACCATGACAAGCTATATCATTATACAATCATCTTTAAGAAACGTGGCTACTGGAACACAGCTCTACATTTTCAGGTATTTCCCTCCAGTCTCTCCATTACACCTTAACTAAAAAGGTGATATGTATATTATGCATAAGAATAACCTCCAGGAAACCTCTCGACTCTGTTTTGAATCTCTCAGCCATTGACACTTTACTTTGTCTCATTTCTCTCTTTCCCCTTTTGGTCTAGAAGGTTTTCTCAATCCCTTTATGCTGAGTCCCAGCTCATTCTAGGATTTCTGTCCCACATTGCCAGGAAGGTCCAACCCCCTGGGAGTTATATCCCATGTAGAGAAGGGAAGGGCAGTGAGTTTGCTTGTCGTGTTGGCTGAGAGAGGCCACATCTGAGCAACAAAAGAGGTTCTCTTGAGGGTGACTCTTAGGCCTAATTTTAAGTAGGCTTAGCCTGCCCTTTGTGGGGATAAGTTTCATATGAACAAATCCCAAGATTGAGGGCTCAGCCTATTGCTTTGGTTGTCCACACTGCTTGTGAGAATATCAAGAATTCTTCACTTGGGAAAGTTGAATATTCCCCCTTTCTCACCATTCCCCAGAGGGGACTTTGAAAATACTTTTTTATTCACTGTTCAAATCACTCTGGGATTTATCAGGGCATCACTCTGGACAAACCTGCAAAATCTCATACCCTACTCAAGGTTCCATGTACTATGGAGTTCAATTAAGCTGTCCACATAAGTTATATTAGGAAATATGCCCTAGTCAAAATATACATTTTGTACCAAATATACATTTTTTGCTGTAGTCTCACACATAAGTTAAAGTTTTAAAACATTAATTACCATCCATTTTCAACACCCTGCAGTATTGTCCTTCCTTCTTCCTCATGCAAAAACATTTAAAAATTTGTACATTTATACACTCTGGGCATTCCTAGATTATGCCATCTCAGTCTTTATCATCTATCTTTCCTTCTGATTTCATTTATGTCCTCAGCCCTCCTCCCTCTATCATTCTCACATTCAGCTTCATTCAGTGTTCTAACATTATTGTATTACAGTTAGGTAGTATTGTGCTATCCATTTCTGAATTTTTACAATTAGTTCTGTTGCACAATCTGTATCCCTTCAGCTCCAATTACCCAGTATCTACCCTATTTCTATCTCCTAAATGGTCTCTGTTACCAACTGAAGTTTTCCAAGTTCATTCACTAATTTCAGTTCATAGCAAAGAGACCATACACAGTATTTGTCCTTTTGTTTCTGGCTAATCTCACTCAGCACAAGTCCATCCATGTTGTTACATACTTCATATATTTATTCTTTCTTACAGCTGCATAATATTCCATCATATGTATATACCACAGCTTGTTTAGTCACTTGTCTGTTGATGAACATTTGGGCTGTTTCCCTCTCTTGGCAATTGTAAATAATGCTGCTATAAACATTGATGTGCAAATGTCCGTTTGTGTCCTTGCCCACATGTCCTCTGACATTAATGCCTTTTAACCTAATCAGATCCGACAAAGAGTTTGAGAAAACCCAGGACTAATTCAGGTAACTCATCTTTAAGACTGGTTCTTCTGGAATCACACTTGGCAACAGTTTTTTTTTTATTGTTAAGGATCAATCAAGAAGCAGAATGAGAAAGGGTATTTATTAGTTGTAAGCAAAGAAACTGGCTCTGTTTGTAAGCAAATAAAAGATATTTATCGGAAGGCCATGATGGTGTTTACAGTCGAAGAGAAAGCCCAAGAGCCAGTCCCGAGCAGACTGGAGCCCAGAAGCTCCAGGAACTCTCAATACTGGGAACTTCTCAGCTGTCTCTCCCGGGTACTCAGACGCTGCCACTGGAACGAGAGCATTACAGTTTGCTGTTTTAAATATCCTTGCATCTTAATCCTCAAGGTTGGAAGTCCCAGAAGAGGGAGTCTGATTGGCTGAGCACAGACCTCAGGTCAGCTTGAGGTCTGTACCCCAGGAATGAAATGCAGGGTCAGTAGGGAGTTCTGGGGTGAAGGCAAAGGGGGACAGATTCTGGTACAAGCTGATTGTTTTGAACTTAGACCCGGGGTTCACAACCATGGATCTTCAAATACCTCGGCACTGCCAGGTCAGCTCTCACACAGGGTCTTACGCAGGGCGGCCGCTCGCCCTGCATCTGCCCTGCAGCTGAGACTGCCTAACACATGAACGCCTGCAGTCACTCATTCGACTAATATTTATTGAGCACCTACTATGTACCCAGTTACTATTCCTCAGTAATCTTTTTATACCAATTGTTGGACTAGGTTAACTTTAAAAGACATGACGTTACAATGATTTCTTGTCCAGGCTGAGCACAGGAGAGGGTCTGAGCCTGGAGAGTTGTAGCCACTGCCTCAGAAGTGCTCAAAGGGGAAAGAAGGAATTTACTGTTTCATATAATTGTACCTCTAGACTGCTGAAGCAATCCGCTTTTAAGCTCTGGGAGGTGAAGTCTCATTTTTCATGTTGGTCTTGTTCAACTTCCTCAAGCTTGCCTCAGCGTTTGAGAGAACTTAATAAAGTACCATTGAGAGAAGGAGTGCGTTTTTCATAGAGATTATGTCAGACACTGGGAACTGCCTGCGGTGCCTCCAGGAGCTGTACTGTGGACTAGAGGGAGCACAGCTCAGTTAAAGGAGCACGGGACCGGGAAGAGGAGAGCTGGGTTCTAGCTTTAGCTTTGCCACTGCCTGGTCGTGTGACTTCCAGCAAGGCCTGTGTCCTGTCTGGGCCTTGGTTTCTCCTCTGAGGACACTGAGGTGGCCACGGGAAGCTGCCGGTGCTCAGAGGGGTCTTGCTCAGATGGCAGAGTGTTCTAGAAACACAGATTTGGAAGCCTTTCAGGGCACGCATTCTCTGGCTTGCTACGGTTGCCACTCCCCTCTCAGCTCTGGGTAAACCAGTCTGGTCCCCGTAGGCATTTGAGTTTGCGACTTCTGCACACGGAAGTCTCTGGTTCTGATACTTTCTGAGGCATGTCCATGGAGTATAAGCACCATGAGGGCTGAATGTCCAGCCTGAGAATGGTGTCTGGGACATATTAAATGCTTGGTAAATATTTGTTGCTTGAATGAATGCATGCATGAAAATTAGGCAAAGCTACTGAGCAAATCTGTGTAGAAAAAGATGTGGGGGATGATGTCAGGATTTGGATAAGTTTGTTTTGCAATTGCAGTTGAAATGGAGCAAGGAGGAGGATCTCCCATCTTCCCCGACTCCTCAGCTCATCTGGGAAGTGCCGGGTTGGGTGCAGTAAGAGTGATAAAACCTTTGCACCAGCTTCCGCGATCACATAATACAAGTGGGGTTAAATACTAGCTGCCACCGTTGCAGGGCTTTCCCTCAGCGAAACTGACCACTCTGTGTAGCCGCATCGCTGTGGGCTCTTCGGACCCCTGCTCCAGACGCTCGGCCTGCTTTCAGACCAAGCCAGCATTCTCTTACTCCTGGGTTCAGTTGAAGAATTTCCTGTGAGCTTCCTCCTGTGTGTTTTAAACAGTTCCTTTCTGAGAGTCTAACCCCACAACTCTGCTGTTAACACCCAATAAAACTTATTTTTCCAGTAGCTGTTAAAGTTTAACATCAAATCATACCACACGTCAGCCCAGCACCCACACAGGCCTTCCTCGCCTGCATGAGTGGGCCCCCTTAACGTGCCGGCTTTGGTGAGAGTACAAAATCTAGCTCCCTTTCATAGCCATATTGGGAGAAACTCCGCCAAAACAACACTTTCATTCCTTCATAAGCAGTGAGAAGCACTTAAACATCTCTCAGCGAAACAGATAAGATGAAGTTAGACCTGAGCGTTAAAGGAATCGTTTAAAATCAGAAATTAATGCTGAATTATTTGTAAGCATGTCTACTATTTTCTTAGTTTTTTTTTTTTTTTTAGCGCCGATCATTTGTAGTACAGATGTTCAACTTGTAGATTAAAAATCTAAGTCACTTAAATTTTATCTGACACGTTCATACTCATGCTGTTCTGGATTCAAGAATCTAAAAACCTGTGTTCGAACCCCACGCAAAGAGGGCGGAGCAAAGAATTCTTCTAGTCTTCTGAAATTCAAATGAGCAAGTTGACCCAGCCTGGAAGCCTCGGTCTGAGCTCAGCACCCCCTTCCCTGGCTGCAGTTCATTTATCACTTGGACAGGTGGGTGACACCTACCTGCGTGACAGAGCCCTCCTCGCAGGAGGGTCCTCGGTGGAGACCGACAGGCCGTCCGAACACACGGAAGAAGCCTCCTTTCTCCTGCATTCGCGGGGTTTCCCTGGAGATACCCCAGGAAGAGTTTCAGCTTTTGCTTTTCCTTGGCATTTGTAGACAGAGGAGCCCAAGTGCTTTCGCTCCGTGCTGCCCATGAGCGCACCCAGTCCAGGAAACCTTGGGAAGATAAACACGCAGAAGACTAGCCCTCAGGGTCACAGGTTTTGCCCTTGCAAATTGTCCTCTGAGATAGCTCGGTGCTGGGTCACGTCTTCACAAAGGATGAGTGTGGACCCTGAGCTGCAGAATAGCACCTCGGGTTTGTCTGTCCATCTCTGGAGCAATTGGCTCACATTTCCTATGTGCCTATCCTTAACCACTTGATCAAAATACAAAGATGTGAAAATGCATTTTAACAGAGCGGGGAGCAGTTCTGTAGGCTTCACACATTTCAAACAAAAGCGGTCATCTCCAAGGATTCTGGCCATTTAACACCGCATGGCGGCCTTGAGGGGGAGACATCCAGACTTTGGTTTGTAGAAATGATCTTGCAAAAACAGATAAAGACGATCATGTGGGCAGGGTTAAGGGATAACGACATCATCATTTTACTTAACGCATATGGAATATATGGTTCTTCTTTATTATAATCATCTTCATGTACAAAACCAGCAGAACTCATCCAAGCCTAACAATATTTGTAAGTGTTCCCTGAAACAGGCTGAATTCACAGCCCCAAGAAGATAGCGGTGGTGGGGCCACCTGTGTGAAGTACACATGATTAGAGAGTAATTATCTAAAATGTACATGAAGAGAAAGCCCATTTTCAGAGATAGGCAGTCACAGGAACGTCAGACCTTACAATTCTTCAGGTGAATCTTGCACAAAATTGGTGTCAGGCTTCTGTCCGGCTCAGCCTCCTTGGCAGGATTTCCACATTTGTTTGGATAGTGGGAAAAAGTAGATCTCTGCAGTTTATCTTCATGGTTTCTTTTTTTTTATTTTATAAATACCAAAAAACAGAAAGCAAACGCAAACATTCCTATTTATATCATTCCATTCTACATATATAATCAGTAAATCACAATATCATCACATAGTTGCATTTTCATCATCATAATCATTTCTTGGAACATTTGCATCTATTCAGAAAAAGAAATAAAATGATAACAGAAAAAATTTTTTACATACCATGCCCTTGACCCCTCCCTTTCATTGATCACTAGCATTTCAAACTACATTTATTTTTTTAAATTTTTTTCATTAATTAAAAAAATTAACAACAAACAAAACAATAAGATATCATTCCATTCTACATATATAATCAGTAATTCAAAATATCATCACATAGTTGCATATTCATCATTTCTTAGAACATTTGCATCGATTTAGAAAAACAAATAAAAAGACAACAGAAAAAGAAATAAAACGATAATAGAGAAAAAAAAGTTATACATACCATACCCCTTACCCCTCGCTTTCATTTACCACTAGCATTTCAAACTAAATTTGTTTTAACGTTTGTTCCCCCTATTATTTATTTTTATTCCATGTGTTCTACTCTTTTGTTGATATGGTAGATAAAAGGAGCATCAGACACAAGGTTTTCACAATCACAGAGTCACATTGTGACAGCTATATCATTGTTCAATCATCATCAAGAAACATGGCTACTGGAACACAGCTCTACATTTTCAGGCAGTTCCCTCCAGCCTCTCTACTACATCTTGAACAACAAGGTGATATCTACTTAATGTGTAAGAATAACCTCCAGGATAACCTCTTGACTCTGTTTGGAATCTCTGCCATTGACACTTAGTCTCATTTCACTCTTCCCCCTTTTGGTCGAGAAGGTTCTCTCAATCCCTTGATGTTAATTCTCAGCTCATTCTAGGGTTTTTCTCAGTCCCTTGATGCTGAGTCTCAGCTCATTCCAGGATCTCTGTCCCACGTTGCCAGGAAGGTCCACACCCCTGGGAATCATGTCCCATGCAGAGAGGGGGAGGATGGTGAGACTGCTCGTCATGTTGGCTGGAGGGAGAGGCCACATCTGAGCAACAAGAGAGGATCTCTTGGAGGTGACTCTTAGGCCTAGATTTTAAGTAGACTTGACCTATCCTTTGTGGGGTTAAGTTTCATATGAACAAACCCCAAGACTGGGGGCTCAGCCTATAGCTTTGGTTGTCCACACTGCTTGTGAGAATATCAAGAATTCGACTTGGGGAGGTTGAATTTCTCCCCGTTCTCATCATTCCCCAAAGGGGGCTTGCAAATACTTTTCAATTCACTGATCAAATCACTCTGGGATTCATTGGGGCATCACTCTGGACAAACCAACAAAATCTCATGTCCTACCTGAGATTCCACATACTTATGACGTTCAGTCAAACTATCTACATAAGTTATATTAGGAAATGCTCTAGTCAAAATATAAATTTTGTAACAAATAAACATTTTTTGCTTTAGTCTCACATATAAGGTGACATTATAAAATATTAATTACCATCTATTTTCAGCACCCTGCAATAATGACATTCTTTTATTCTTCCTCATGCAAAAACATTTTTAAAATTTGTACATTGCACATTTCACTATTATTATACACTCTAGGCATTCCTAGATTATTATACCATCTCAATCTTTAACATCTATCTTTCTTTCTGATTTCATTTATGTCCCCAGCCCTCCTCCCTCTATCATTCTCACATACAACTTCATTCAGTGTTTTAACATAATTATATTACAGTTAGGTAGTATTGTGCTGTCCATTTCTGAGTTTTTGTATCCAGTCCTGTTGCACAGTCTGTATCCCTTCAGCTCCAATTACCCATTGTCTTACCCTATTTCTATCTCTTGATGGTCTCTGTTACCAACAACATATTCCAAGTTTATTCACTAATGTCAGTTCATATCAGTGGGACCATACAGTATTTGTCCTTTAGTTTTTGGCTAGACTCACTCAGCATAATGTTCTCTAGGTCCATCCATGTTATTACATGCTTCATAAGTTTATTCTGTCTTAAAGTTGCATAATATTCCATCGTATGTATATACCACAGTTTGTCAAACTACATTTATTTTAACATTTATTCCCATTATTTAGTTTTATTCCATATTTTCTACTCGTCTGTTGACAAGGTAGATAAAAGGTGCATCAGACACAAGGTTTTCACAATCACACAGTCACATTGTGAAAGCTGTATCATTATACAATCATCCTCAAGAAACATGGCTCCTGGAACACAGCTCCACATTTTCAGGCAGTTCCCTCCAGCCTCTCCATTGCATCTTGACTAACAAGGTGATATCTCCTTAACGCGTAAGAATAACCTCCAGGATAACCTCTCGACTCTGTTTGGAATCTCTCAGCCATTGACACTTTGTCTCATTTCTCTATTTTCCCTTTTGGCCTAGAAGGTTTTCTCAATCCCTTGATGCTGAGTCTCAACTCATTCTAGGATTTCTGTCCCGAGTTGCCAGGATATCTTCATGGTTTCTTAAAGAAAAGGTAAACTTTTCTTCTGGCTCTCTTTTTGTGTCCTCTCTCTAAACTTTCCTCTTTAAAATAACAATTTTTAAAACGTCCCTCAGTTTACCCCATATCCTTCTTCCTAAATAAGGAATCCCTATTTTGCCCGGCTTCCGGCCCCTTCTTGGAAAGCCTCCTTTCCTTTGGGAGGATTTTCCTTGGCCCCCTCTACCTCCACCCCCACAGGAGAGCTGGAAACAGATATGGCCCGTCCCTCTGCGGAGACTTAACCGCAATGTCATCTGGACTATTTTATGACTGATTTGCATTGTCTGTGGAACTCAAACTGGAAAACTTCACAGGGGTTGTGCTTTTGATTGAACAACTTTGGAAAGCTGAAATTAGCTGAAGATACTTGAAACATTCATCAATATACTAAATTTTTAGTATGGTTTTGGGGATGAGATTACAAGATGTAGGAATTTTCATATAAGAACACAGAAAAAAGTAAAATGATTCCTAAACTTTCAGATTTCAAAACTGTAAACCCCCTCATTTTTGCTGGAAAGACCCTCATTTTGCTACTTCCTCGCTGCCCAGAAAAGAGATGAGTGCTGTAAATTCTGGCTCTACCTGTAACTAATTAGTCTCACCTTACAGAGGATTCTGAGAAGTGTCATGATGGATTAGGAAATCATTTAAAAATTATACTCGTTTCCACTAGAACTAAAACAAATAGATGTACGAGGCCACCAAGGCTTTCAGAAAGCAGCACCTACTGAGCTGTACAATGTCAACTCGTCTTCAAGAATGTGCCAAGCAGAAGCCCTGCGATGATGTAATTTTAAATTTAGTTTTTATTTTTATCAAAGTCATATGTGCACACATTTCAAGACGCAAAGATTTGTTCAAGGCTTGTATGAGAAGCAGCACTCTCCACCCCTGCATTCCACATTTCCCACTCTTTGAAGAGCCTTAGTCGACTTTTCCAAATGATCATCATTGTGTTTACATTTGTATCTTAAAATTACATGCTTTCGTTGCTACTTCTCGAATTTTCACTTTACTATGTTATCTACTGACTTCCCACTGTGGAAGGCCTAAGGAGGGTTTTACACTCTTTCACTTCCTCTCATCACTTGTAATCTCATGACCCATCACCCTCCAACTGTGAACTCCCAAATAGTTCGACATGCTTTCAGTAAGACCAGTGCATAAGTTACTATTTCATGGCCATTAAAAATGCTATTGACAGCTGAGCTATGCAGTATACTGGGGTTGCTTTTCCATTTCTCTATAACTTATTGTTCTCTCTGTCCTTAATAATGTCTTGCTTTTTCCTTTGCTTGGCTTTCTATATATTTATCGTCAAACTCCTTCAGTTATGCAGATCTCTTCTGAACACACTCGACACGGTCGGTGAGCCACCAGAAGTCACTCTGGGAACCTTCTGAACTGCTCCGAGCTGGAGAGACCGACCCCTGGGCTGGGTACATGCCTGTTGTCTCGGGACGTCTCACCACCATCTCGGGGGGTCCCTTAGCCTCTGTCTTGCATTGAATCCCGTTTCCTGGACCCCTTGTCTTCCTTCTTATCTACCCACTTGCCTTGTGGAACATATCCTCCAGAAGCTTTCTGAGAAAGGGTAGATGGGAGGTACTATTCTGAAAACTTGCATTTCTGAAAATGTCTTTATTCCACATTTCTACTTGATTAAGGTGGGGCTAGGTGTAGAATTCGAGGCCTAGGTAATCTTCCCGCAGAATGAGAAGGCATTCCTTCTTGGTCTTCAGATTTCCAGTGTTGCTGTTGAGAAATCAGATGTCATTCTGATTCCTGTTGTTCCATAACTCCTTCTCCTCCCCTTCTCCTCCCCTTCTCCCCTCCTCGTCCTCCTCCTCCTCCCCCCCCTGCCCCGAGCCGCCCCCCCCCCCCACTCTCTCTCAGCTTAGGATCTTCTCTTTGTCCTAAAGTGTTGAATTTCACAATCATGAGCTGTGGTGTGGAACTATCTTTACCCACTGTGGCCAGCGCCTGGCGGGTCATTAAGCTATGCTGACTGTAATGAAGTATTTGAGGTGTCTCTTCCCATCTGTTTTCTGTCTCTTTTCCAGGAACTCCCACTCTGCAGGTGATGGATGCCCTGGGCTGGTCCTCTAAATTTCTTTCCTAATTTCCATCTCTTTGTTCTACTTCAGAGATATTTTTTCATTTATTTTCAAACTTTCTATTGAGATTTTCATTTTTGGCTGTTCTGCTTTTAATGTTCCCCGAATATTCTTTAATATAACATCTGTTTTAGTTTGCTAAAGCTGCTGAAATGCAGAAACCATAAAATGGTTTTTTATAATGGGGATTTATTAGCTTACAGGCTTACAGTTTTGAGGCCATGAAAATGTCCAAATCCAGGCATCCTTCAGATAATACCTTCTTCCTGAAGAGAGGATGTGCCGGCAATCTGGGACTTCTCTGTCACAAGGCAAGGCACAGAGCATTGTCTATTGGTCTCTCCATCTCTTTTGGGTTTCGCTGCTTCCAGCTTCTGGCTTCAGTGGCTTCCTCTCTGTCTCTGTGGCTTTCTCTCTCAGCTTCTGTGTCTTTCTATCTTCTGTCCCTGAATTGCATCCTCTTATGAAGGGCTCCAGTAAGACAGTGAAGACCACCCTGAGGCAGCCCTCAACTGAAATAACCTAATCAAAAGGTCCCACCCACAATAAGTCTACGTCCACAGGAATGGATTAGCTTTAAGAACATGACCTTTTCTGGGGCCCATAGAACATTCAAACATCTTATTCTTGTTTCACGAATGAGATAGTCATTTTTTAAAAAAGGTTTCAACTCCCTGCATTATTTTCCTTCATTGTTGTTGATTTGGCTCCTTTCTTTCCTATTAGAAGTCTTCCTTAACTGTTGAGTAATCCTTGGCTATCTATTTATGTGTAAGAGTAGAGCACTACAAAACTGATGGTAATCTCTGTATACAAAGGGAGAGTTTGTCAAACTCTGAACTTAAAAGTGGGCTGTCTGGCTGGGTCATTTCACAGGTGAATCCCTGAGGCCAGGCTCAATGTCTTTTCTCTAAAACTGGCCACATTCCCCAAAGAAGTTTCTGCTAATCTTCTTGGAGAGTTTAATCCTGGAGTTAGGAAGGCAAAATTCAGTGGGGATGTGTTAGTTTACAAGCTGCTAGAGGGTTTACAAGTTGCTAGAATGTGATATACTAGAACTGGAGCAACTTTTTTTAAAGGGGAATTTAACAAGTTACAAGTTTATAGTTTTAAGCCTATAAAAATGTCCAAACTAAGGTATCCAGGTAAAGATACCTTAATTCAAAGAAGGCTGATGGGCCAGGAACACGTCTGTCAGCTGGGTAGTCACGTGGCTGCATCTGCTGGTCCCTTGCTCCTGGGCTCTGTTGCTTTCAGCCTCTGCTCCTGTGGGGGCTCCTCACTTTGCTTCTCTGGGCTGGCTCTCATCTCCTGGCTTCCCTTGGCCCTTTCCAGGTTCTGGTGTGCTTAACATCTCATGGCAATGTATGCTGGGCTCCAAGTATCTCCAAACATCTGCATCTCTGTTCTCCAAGTGTTGGCATCTGTCAGTTCTGCTCTGAAGTTTCTGTCTGCTCTGTCATTTCAGCTCTGCTCTGTTAGCTCTCTCTCTCTCTGTAGGTTCTGAGCTCTCCGCAAAATGTTTCCTCTTTTAAGGGACTCCAGTAAACAAATCAGGACCCAGTTATGTCTCCAACTAATCAAAAGGTCACATCCACAATTGGGTGTTGGAATAAAAAAATTCCAACTTATAGTACTGAATCAAGATTAAAAGAAATGACTGTTTCCACAAGATTAGAGCAGAATTAAAATATGGCTTCTCTGGGTATATAATACTTTCAAACCGCCACAGGGGGTAATTTCAACATATGTCAGCTTTCACATATCCCCCCTGTTTTCAGGACAACTTTCTTCCTCAGCTCTACCTGATGTCCCTCAGTTCAGCAGGTCCTTTGTTTTATCCTCTCCAGGAATAAACTGGAATAAGTTGCCAATTTCCTGCCAGAGTGTTGCAGGAAATATTGGGGTCTCAGTACGTCTTCTTCTCAATGACCCTCTTGTTTTACTTTAGCTCCATCATTACCCCCGCTAGCAGCGTTTACTCATCCCGCCTGTTCCTGGCTCTCTGGGGATTCCTGGCGGTACTTAGATGGCCTTCCATGTCTCTTACTTCCTTGGTCACTCACTCCTCCACGCCACTTCTCCAAATGCTTGTCGGCTCCCAAAACGTTGAACGATTTCCCTCTTCTCTTGGTTTACCTTTTATTTTTTGTTTGTTTAATCCCTCAGTTGCCATTTTGGTGATGTTTCTGGAGGGAGTGGAGACAAATGTGTGTATATAATGAGCTATCTTCAACTGGAAGTCTTCTAAGCAATTTGATATTTTAAAAGAAAAAAAAAAACAGAAGTACTGTTCCACAGAGAAACATTCCTGTGCCTGCCTAACATATGCAAAGCCAAGGGCTTATGGTAAAGTGCTGAATGGAAAGGACGATACCTTCTCCACTGCTCTTTGACACTTAGCCTGATGGTTGGCTCCTTGATGTGAACACCTGTGTGTCCACCGGGGCCCTAGTGAAGGGCTGTGCCTGTTCTCATAGCCCAAGAGTCTTAAGGAGGATTTCAGCCTCTCACTTCACCCTTCTCCTGATTGTCTGAGAAGGAGACATCATCACTGCCTGGTTGACAATAATGACAGACAGGCTCTAAAGAAGGGAAGGAGAGACCCTAACAGGGGCTGGAAGAGCAGGCGCTGCACCTCTGAAAAACCCACTCCCTCCTCTACCCCTTGGCATAGCCATGGATTGACCCTTTAGCTGCACTCACTGACTTCTCCTTTCCTGGGTCTCCTTCAAGACACTGGGACAGAAGAGGAAGAACATACTTCCTTTGCCCACAAAAGACTTCCCCGCCTGCGGGGCTAGGAAGTAGGACTCTGCCAGGTTACTTTCTGTAAGCTAAGTAGCACTAAGTGGATGGACACATCCTGCAAAAGACAGTATAACCTGCCTACTATTTCCATCACTTTTTTAGAAAGGGAAAAGGAAAAAGAGAAGATTTCAAAGTTTTAAAAGCAAAGACCTCCCAGCAGAAACAATTCTTAGTGGAGGAGCTAATGGGCAAGGAAGCAGAAGCCTTTTCCTGGGGCATATCCCATGCAGGGACTTCCAGCTGCCTACCTCTATGAACACACACACACACACACACACACACACACACACACCCCTTATGCTTTTATGTAGGGCAAATGAGGGCTGAAAGAGTGTCAGAATATCAGCATGCCTTAAAGGGGAAGGAATCCTCAGAACGGGAGTTGTGAAGTCTCACAGGGCGTTTGTGGGTGGGGCTAAGAGGACCGAAAGGAAAGCTTTGGCGGAGCGGTTCCACGGGGGCTGGCCTCGCACATATCTGTGTGTCGCCTTCGGAAGTGCCAGCCGGTGATCCAGGACCTTACCCCATATCCTGGGCGTTTGCCCATTGGTGTGTCCGAGGAGTTCCCTCCGGTTCCCAGGAGTACGACCCACAGCCAGAACTGGCTGGATTCATCCGTTATTTTGATGTTTCACACACAAACACTCACACACACGCGCGCGCACACACACATGCTCACATGCACGCACACACGTGCACACACACATGCTTACACACATGCGCACGCACACACACACACGCACACACGCACACTCCTGACACTCCCTGCTTGGGTATGCAGTGCTGGCAACAGTCTCACCTAAGGGGAGCCTTCCCTTCCCTTCCTCCCAGGCTTGCTCCCAGGTTTCTAAATCAGATTCTATTCCTCAGTCTGATTGCAGAGCTCGAAGACCCCAGAACTGGAGGAATCCCTGGAGGGTGCTGGGACACAGCTCAGCCTAGATTTTATTAACACTGTGCTAGTTTCTGGGTCCTGGACAAGTGTGCCATGCGCCATCCTGCTCCCTCCTCAGAGTGAGCGTCTTTCAGAGCCAACCCCATGTTCTGAGTATATGTCTTCACCCACACTTTATACATATTTTCAGTAACACTGCACAGGCAGCTGCCTTTCTACACACGGTCAGCAGCCGGAAGTGCAGGAAACCACACAGGCCAGGAACAAAAAGATACTCGAAGCATTGTTTAGACAACACATGTAAGATATTAGAAACCACAACATCCTCCACCTGTAGCAACATCAAGTGCAGATGGGCTTGTCCTCTGTACCCCGCTTTAGACTTTAATATGTGTTGCTTCTAAGAAACAAACTCCGACTGTGTTTCTGCCAAGTCCCCTGCCGATGACGGTTCCGAAACGGCTGCATTTATTACAAATTTACTACCTCGGGAGCAAAGAGAAGGCACAGCTTCCTTTGCAAGGTTTGCCCCAACTCAAGCCAGGGTCATAAACTGAGGTTTCTGTCAGAGTAGTTTTGGCCCCAGAGACTCTGCTTGCTGTTTCAAAGTTAAACAGGAAACCAAAACAAACGATGTATGGCTCACGCCTCACAAAAAGCAGGTCCAGTCACTCGCTCACTCACTCATTCATTATTGTCCAAATGTAGCGCTTTTTACCTCCACATTTATTCTGTGAAAACCACATTAACTGTGTCGGTTTAACAACCTCCTGACTGTGTTTTCTGAAAACGCACCCGGGACCTGGGGACAGAGTCAGGGAATTTGCTCTGCAATGACAAACTTTCTTTTGACTGGGGTTTGAGCGCCTTAATCAAGCAGATTTTATCTTTATTAGTTTCCTATTTAAACCCGAGCTATAAACACCGTAACCATCGACAGTTCTGCACTGTCCAGCATATAAGAACTTTCTCAGAATTGATGACTATTTACAATTTGGGGCAGGATCCAAGACCATAAACTCTCATGTGCTCTGAAAACCAAGAAGGGTAGTGCGGCTAGGAAGGCTGTATAATGCTGATGGCCTCTTAGGAAATGTTTTTTTAACTTTTTTTTTAAATTGTGAAATATAACATATACACAAAAAACTCAATAAATTTCCAAGTACGTTTTAACAAGTGGTTATAGAACAGATTTCAAAGTTTGGTATGGGTTACTGTTCCACACTTTCAAATTTTTTCTTCTAGCTTCTCCGAGACACTGGAGACTAAAAGAAGTATCAGCAAGATGACAGGAGTTATGCTCATTTGTGAAATCCTCTCTCCTCTGTTCTAGCTCCTCCTTTTCTTTTGGTCCTTCTCCCAGTCTTTAGGAATATTTGGGCTATGCCCATTCTAAATTTTTCATGTTGAAAAGGGATGCCGACAATATAGGATAGGGGATGGAACTAGCTGATGTTCTTGGAGAGGCTGGCCCCTCTGGATTTCAGGACTTATCTGGCCTAGGAAACATATGGAGGCTATAGGTTTTTTGAAAGTAAATTCAGTGTGTGAAACTTTTGTAGAATCTCAGATAGAGCCCTAGGTGTTCTTTAGGGTTGACAGGCATGATGTTAGTTGGGGGTTGGCAAACCATGGCAATTAGCAGTATCTAGCTGAAGCTTGCATAAGTGTAGCCTCCAGAATAGCCTCTCAACTCTATTTGAAATCTCTTAGCCACTGATGCCTTATTTTGTTACATTTCTTTCCCTCTTTTGATCAGCAAGTTGTTGTAGTGCCAGGGCCAGGCTCATGCCTGGAACTCTTAGAAAATGTGTATATATATATATCTTTTTTTTTTCCGCATGTGCAGGTACCAGGAATCCAACCTGGGTCTCTGGCATATCAGGTGAGAGCTCTGCCAGCTGAGCCACTGTGGCCTGCCCCAGAAATACATTTAACTTAGAGACTCTGGGTACTTTTTTAAAAATGTGTTTATTTTATAGTGATTTCAGGGTCTTCCACCTAAGCCAAGTTCTAAGCACCTTGCTAGAAAAGTTTAGTGAGAGAGAAGCTTTTTCTATTAACTTTGTCCTGGGCTAACATGAGTACCGTGAGCAAGTCTGTCTTTTATGGTCAGTTTTGGAAAACAGCGCTTGCCCTATTTCTTTCCCACCATTGTGGTGAGGGCCACATCTCTTCTCCCTTAAAAACATAAAGTGGTAAACAAACCTAAGCTGTCTTTTTTTGCCTTTAAAATTAAGGGGAGGTTTATTCAATTATCCAGTGTATTGGTTATCTATTGCTGTGTAACAAATCATCCCAAAATTGAGTGGCTTAAAAAAAAGTAAACATTTAGCCTCCCCAGCTCCTTCCTCTCCGGATCTGGCAAAGCCCACGGGGGAGGGGGCGCGAGCACGGAGGGCAGGGAAGGGAGTGGGGAGGGGGTTGGGAGCACAGGGGCAGGGAAGGGAAGAGGGGAGGAGGCGACGGCAGGGGACCCCAAGGTGTTCACTGAGCAGCTGGGCCAGTGGGTCCAGCAGCTAAAAGAAATGCAAACAGATTTACAAGAACCAAGCGCGGTTCCTGTGCAGAAAGACTAAGGAAATTTTCACGGAAGAATCAAATGCGCAGCAGGTCCGAGGTCCTGCTACCGTTATGGAGACGTTCATGGCCAATCGCATGATCTTATGGGACGTTTGGAAGGGCTGGGAAATCACCAGACACAAACGCCTGCTCACAGTGACCGTGGAGGCTGTGGCTCTTCTTGAGGGTTAAGAGTCCAGAAAGCATTGCACACACAGAGGAAACAAAAGCCGGAGATTACCCAAGTGTATGGCTTTCATGATGAAAAGTATATGGGTTTCTCAGGCAGAGCGTGGAAGTGCTGGTGTTCGGAAACATTTCCCACGTCTGCTTCATTAGCTTCCCCTTACAGCCGTTAGTGACTGCACAGACGCTCTGCGCCCGGGGACCTCTCCCCCCGCAGGGTCGCTCTGGGTCATTTGGGAGCCCGGAGGGGTCACCAGAAGGCCCTCGCGAGACCCAGCGTGCGGTGTGTGCGCCTTTCATGAGCGCCGCGGGCCACGCATTTGGGGAAGACCTTCCGGGGCGCTGAGCCATGCCTGGCCGCACCCCGCACCCACCAACATGCCCCGAGGGGTGCGGCTGGGGTCTCGGTCGCAGGGTGGCCGCCGGCTTCATAGCGCCCGGTGACCAGCGACCAGCAACCGCGTCCGTGCTGGGAACCAGGCGGCCGCCACGCGCTCGGGCGGCGCGTTAAAGGAGTTCCTCCCGCATCTGCCCCGCGCCGCGTCGTGGGGAGCCTCGCGTGACCCGGCGCCCCGGACTGCGTCCTGTCCATCGCGCCCCGGAAAACCAGCCTTAGTGTGTGGAAGTCTGCCCGGCTTTAAATACGTGTGTGCGCGCCTGAGAACAGAAAAGCAATGGTCATCCAAGTGTTTCTGTAACAAGTTGGGACCTAGCTTGGCATTAAACGACATGGTGACCGAGCTGCGCTAGTGATGGGCGCACAGCTACGACCGGAGACACATGCAGTGCTGCGCTCTAGATCAGTCAGCCTCAGCAGTTTGTCCGTGTAGTACCCATCTTTTTCTGGGCCGTTAAAACAAAAGCGGTGACTAACTCTTTTCTTTCCTTTTGCACTTATTTGCGACTTTTAGCTATAATGTGTAACTGGCAAGGATTAATAGAGTTGGAATTTTATTTCTAAGGAAAATTCACACTAACTTCCACTTACTCCATTATCACCTTTATTTTACTGAAATGTATAATTAACTTAACTGAAGAAAAGATTCTTTGGGGGAATATGTCGCCAAAACATTTAAAGAGACTTCCCTTCATTTAAACAAAATTACTGTTTTACATTGATCTGCACATTTCTGTGTATTTGTCATGACAGTGTTTGCATCCTCTTTAGTGTTCTGAGCAAATAAACTTTCCATATTAAACAAAAATAAAAATTAAAAAATAAACATTTACTGTCTCAAAGTTTCTATGAGTCAGGAAGTCAGGAGTGGCTCAGCTGGGTGAGAGTCATGTCCCACGTAGCAGGGAGGGCAGTGAGTTCACCTGCCGAGTTGGCTTAGAGAGAGAGGCCACTTCTGAGCAACAAAAGAGGTTCTCTGGGAGTGACTCTTAGGCCTAACTTTAAGTAGGCTTAGCCTATCCTTTGCAGCAGTAAGTTTCATAGGGGTGAACCCCAGGATCGAGGGCTCAGCCTATTGATTTGGTTGTCCCCCGTTGCTTGCGAAAATATCAGGAATTCTCCAAATGGGAAGTTGAATTTTTCCCCCTTTCTCCTGATTCCCCCAAGGGGAATTTGCAAATACTTCTTTATTCACTGTTCAAATCACTCTGGGATTTATCGGGGCATCAAACTAACCTGGACAAACCAACAAAATCTCATGCCCTATTCAAAGTTTCAACATTACCTATTTTTCCACATTAATTTTTTATCCTGCCACCTTGCTGGATTTGTTTATTAGCTCAAGTAACTTTGTTGTAGATTTTTCATGATTTTCCAAGTATCATATCATGTCATCTGCAAATAATGAGAGTTTTACTTCTTCTTTTCCAATCTGGATGAGCTTTATTTCTTTTATCTGCTTCAATTCTTTAGCTGAACTTCTAGTACAATATTGAATAATAGTGGTGACAGAGGGCATCCTTGTTTCACTCCCAATCTTATGGGGAAAGCTTTCAGTCTCTCACCATTGGGTACAATGAAAACTGTGGGTTTTCATATATGCCCCTTATCATATTGAGGAAATTACCTTGGATTCCTACCTTTTGAAGTGTTTTTACCACAAAAGGATGTTGAATTTTGTTGAATGCTTATTCAGCATCAATCAAGATGATTGTGTGACTTTTCCCTTTCTTTTTGTTAATTTGCTGTATTACATTAACTGACTTTCTTGTGTTGAACCATCCTTGCATTCCTGTTATAAACCCCACTTGGTCATTATGTATAATTCTTTTAATATCTTGTTGGATTTGATTTGCTAGTATTTTGAAGAGAATTTTTGCATCTATGTTCGTTAGGGAGATTGCCTGTTGTTTTACTTTCCTTTTATTTTATTTTTTGTATGGGCAGGCACCAGGAATTGAACCTGGGTCTCTGGCATGGCAGGCAAGAACTCTGCCTGCTGAGCCACCATGGCCCACCCTGTCATTTTCCTTTTTTATAGCATCTTTACCCAGTTTTGGTATTAAAGTGGTGTTAGCTTCATAAAATGAGTTCCTTTATCCTTATTTTTTTGGAAAATTTTGAGCAGGACTGGTGTTAGTTCCTTTTGGAATGTTTGATAAAATTTCCCTGTGAAGCCATCTGGCCCTGGGCTTTTCTTTGAAGGAAGTTTTCTGATAACTGATTGAATCTCTTCATCTTGGAAACATATTCTGGACTCCTCTGTTCTACTCCATTATGGATTATACATTCTTGGCTTGCTGTAAAGCCATCATCCTGGAGATCCTTTTAAAAGTCATCCTTGGAGTTCCCTTTATCTCTCTCCTATGCTGGATTCCCTATTTCCTGGATTTTCTTCCTCTACAATTTGCTCTTATTGGTGAGATGTATCCTGCTATAGTTTTCTGAGAGCAAATGCATTTGGTTGTACATAGCAGAAGCCCAAATAAATTGGTTTGAGCAATAAAGAAAATTGACTAATTCACTGTGGTAGGAAGGATAAATGGCCTCTAAAAGATATCCACATCCTTATCCCCAGAACATATGGTTATGTTACCTTACATATGTCAAAGGGACATTGAGGATGTGATTAAGGTTAAGAACCTTGAGAAGTGAAGATTGTTCTGGATTATCCAAGGTCCACGCTAATCATATGAGTCCTTAAAAGTGGAGACTTTCCCACCTGAAGTCAGAAAAAGAGATGTGGCAATGGAAGAAGAGTGAGGAAGATGCAATGGATTGTTGACTTTGAAGATGAGCCAAGGAATGCAGGTGGCATCTGGAAACTGGAGTAGACAAGAAGCATATTCTCCCCTTGAGTCTTTGTTTTTTTCCGTTCTTGCTATATAATCAATAACTCACAATATCGTCACATAGTTGCATATTCATCATCATGATAATTTCTTAGAACATTTGCATCAATTCAGAAAAAGAAATAAAAAGAAAACAGAAAAAAATTCATACATGCCATACCTCTTACTCTCATTGACCTCCCCTTAAGTCTTAAGACAGAAATGCAGCTCTGGGTAACACCTTGATTTTAGCCCCCTTTTAAACGTGAAGAAAATCTTAATTGATCTGAATTGTGTTGCATGCCCATTTCTAAACCAGTCCTTGGGGAGGGGTAGGGAATTGCCAATCACTGGCTTAGATTAATGCAGGCTCCTCCTGGGGGCTGGGGAGACACTTAGCTTCCTGGAAGCATGTGACTACGTGGTACCTGAGAAAAGGTTACTGTGAAAGAAGGGAGTGGATGGCTGCCGGATGGGGTAGCAGCGTTTGTTACAGGGTACCTGGGCAGCGAAGTTTTGAGAACTCACAAAACTCAAAATGTGTGAAAATGTAATTATTCTATCTGTTCTTGGTGGGTGGTTTAGCTGGATATAGAATTGTAGATTAGAAATCAGTTTTCCTTAGAACTGTAAAGACACCGTCCTATTTTCTTTTCATTTTCAGTGTTATTTTTGAGAAAACCAAACGCCATTCTGATTCCTGGTTTTTGGTATGGGGCCTGTTTTTATTTCTGGAAGTGTTTGTTACAGGGTACATGGTGAATTTTCTATTTATTCATGGTTTTCTGAAATTTCATCATGAAATATTTTAGTATATGTCTTTCTTATTCTTTGGGCTGAGCACCTATTTGACCCTTCTAATCTGGAAACTCATCCCAGGAAATTCTCGGAAATTTTCTTGTATTATTTCTGTGAAAAATTTTCTCCCCTCTATTTTGTCCATTCTTTCTTCCCAGAATTCAATTTGAATGTTGGATCTCCTGTATTGATCAATTTCTTTTAATCTTCTTTTTTCTTATTTTTCATTTCTTTGAATTTTCATCCTTTTCTGAAGGATTTCTTCAACTTCATCTTGACTCTTTTATTGAATTTATTTCTTCTACCACATTTGTAATTTTCAAAATCTATTTCTTGTTCTCTTAATGTTTCTTTTTTACAGTAACCTTTCCTTATTTTATGGATGCAATATCTATTCTCATCTCTCTAAGGATTTCACGTGAAGGATTTGTTCATTTGTAGATGAAGTGTTTCTTTAACATTTTTCTCTATTTCTTCCAAGTTACTTATTTTTCCTGTTTTGGGTTTTTGTCTTTTCTTAAAGGTTTTCCTTAAGTACCTGGTGATTCTCTTTCTCTTTCTCTTTCTCATGCTAAGAGAAACAGGCACTTTCCTTACCTTACTACCTACCAGTGGATGACTTGTAATATTAGAGCAGGAAGGCAAGCAAAAACTTCACATTATGACATGAGGCCCCAAGTGAAATTGAGAGCACTCAATGTCAGTATTATTAAGTACATGCTATTTTATTTAGTCCTCACAACTCCAAGCTATAATTATTATTACTACCCTCATTTAACAGCTGAAGAAACCGAGGCTCGTGAGATTTATATGACTTGTCCAGGGACACACAGGCAGGAAGTGGTGAACTCAGCCCTTGGCTACCACGCTCCGCTGACTCCCAGAGGACTCGGCACTGGCCCACGTCCTCTCTCTCTGCTTGGCTCTCTCTCACCCACCTTCCCTAATTCCTCAGAGCCCTTATGTTTCTTAGGTTCCCCTGCTTTGGAATAATTCTCACCCTTAATACTCCTCAAAATCCTCTGCTCTTCCGTGTTTCTTCTCCCTTTCCCGACCTCCTTTCTCTTCCTCCAACAAAATTTGCATTCTTTCAGCTAGACAATCTCGATTTGGGTTTAGAAGAAAAACAAATGAATTGACATAAGTTGAATGAAGCAGGAACGAATGAGGGACGAGTTGACCCCTCTTCTGAGTGGCACTGTGGAGGGTACACAGTTCAAGTTAAATGTGGAGTCGACATAACATTTTTTGGCCTATGTCTTTGAGACAACACACAGAATTAGTCTTGGTCATTGTCCCCAGGGAGTTACATTTTAGTCGAGGTTGTGTTTACTCTGTGATCAGAAGATGTGGGTTCCGAGAGGACAGCCGGGTCTGCTGGTTTTTGAGGTGCCCATAGGGCTGGGGCCGTGTGTGTGTGTGTGTGTGTGTGTGTGTGTGGAGGGCTGGGGGGGCGGGCCAGGTTAACTGCTGGGTAAGGGTGGAGGTTGTCAGGGGGGCTCAGGGCTGTCCTTGGGTCGGTCATACGTCTTCGGAGAGGCTGAGGAAGAGGCAGGAGTGGTGTGTCCTTCCTGTCCACAGTCACACCGCTCCACGCAGGACCTTGGTCTCAGAAGCGAGCAAAGCGACAGGGCAAGAGGGCTTCTTCAGAGCGCCGCACTTCAAGGGGGCGAGCCCTCCCCGGCCTCCCCTGCGCCTCCACGCTTTGGGGGCCTCCGGGTGTCCCCGGAGGGGACAAAAGTGAGGCTGCTCACTTTGGCGCCCACGGACCCGCCCGCCGGGGCGCCAACCGTGGGGGTCTGTGGCTTTAATACGGCGCGACGCGCTTCGCACACAGCAGCCTGTCGCCGCAGGCAGGGCCTCCGGGTGTCCCAGGCCCGGACGCCGAGCACCGGCGTGGGAGCCTCCTGAGCGGCCCCGGCCCGCCTTCCACTCGGCTGCGTCCGGGGCCGAGCTGTCAACCCGACCTGACGTGGGCGCGTTAATTGGGCGGCGACGGCGAGGCCCGACCCGGGGGGGCGCACCCGGGAGGCCTTTGTGCGCCTGGGACAGGTCAGAGGGCAACCGCGATGCGGCCGAGCGCTGCCCGCGGCCCAGGCCGCCTCCTCCGGTTCGCGGGACCGGGTCGGGCCACCCGCCCGGCGGCTCGGCCCGCGCGGCTTCCGGGGCCCGGGGCGCAGTGACCCGGGGCTCTGCCCGCCGCCCGCACGAACCCCTTCTTCCTCCCAGGCGGCGGCGCGCCCCTCCCGCCCGCCCCGCTGCCGGCCAGGCCTCGGGGTCACCGTGTGGCCCGGCCCCCGGGGGTGGCTTCCCCTGCGGGCTTTCGCCGCGCGCCCCTGCGCCGGGGCCCCCAGCCGGGGTTGGCGCTGTGTGCGCGCGCGTGGCCCCGGGCTCGTCCACCAGCCCGGCCGGCCGCCGGGGCCCCCCGCTTTCTCTTCTCCGCACGGGCCGAAGCCGGCACAGGGCGCGCGCCTCGGGGCGGGGGTGGGCGGGAGAGGGGCGGTCCCGCGGGTCCGTGGGCGCCGAAGTGAGCAGCGGCCGCCCCAGCCCCGCGCGCGCGGCGGGAGCAGATCCCGGGCAGCCCTGGCTGCTGCGGGGCGGCCACGCGTGTCCGCGGGGCGGGCTGAGGGCCGGGAGCCGCGGCGTCTCATCGCCCGCGGAAGACACATGCGCGCTTAGGGCCCTCGGGCTGCCGCGCGCCCACTCCATTCCGTCCTTCTCCGGGGTCCGCCGGGCGCGCGGGGTCACAGCGCTCAGCCCTGCCCCCGGGTCCCCAACCCAACCGCCCCGGGGTCCCAAACGCCTGGACGCGGCGGGCTGGGTGCGGGCGGTGCTGCTCTCTGCAGGCGGCGGCGGCGGCGGCCCTGATTAACTTGAACACGTTTCCCCAAATCAAAGCCCCCCTCCTTCTGGGTCTCCAGGTGCCCTTTGTGACCTTCAGCAGCAAAGAAAACGATTTCCTCTGCCGCTCGGAGCGCCGCGGGGAATTGGCCCCGAGTGGGCGGCAGTTTGCGGAACGGGTTGCGACCTCCATTCTGTTTCCAGCGCGCGGTTCAAGCGAGCCTGGGTCTGCCCTGCTGTCGGGGAAATTGGTCCGCAGGCCCAGCAACCTCGGCGACACCCAAGTATTCCCCACTGGCTCGGAACTGTTAAGGACCCTTCATTTCGTCCGCCAGGATACGTCCGCACGGCCTCGTGGTCGGTCCGTGAAGGAAATGCGATTTTAGGTTTATCCCAACTCTGAGCACCAATTGATGTCTGGTCGTGGCCAGAGACACAGGCGCGGAGGTCCCTGGACTTGGCCGTCGGGGCGCTCGGGGCGCAGCCTGGGCACTTCGCGGGCCCCGTGGGGGCGGCTCGGCCGACCTGAGCGGCCCCAGCAGCGGCCCCTCGCCCGCACACCCGGCGCTTGTGTCGCGTTCTCTTCCCCGCGGGCCCGAGCGGTGAGCTGCGGCCCCCGAGGACGGTCCCCAAACCGCAGGGGCCCTGAACAAATTGACAATGCGGGGCGGGGGGGAGGGGGCAGGCGACCAGGGTTCGTCTGACCTTCGCGGGGCCGCAGGGAGACCGGGCAGGCTGGGGGCGCGAAAGTGACCTGGTCAGTGGGGTGTGAAACGGCCAGACGCGGCACTCGTGGGCGGCGGTGGCTTCTGCCCCACGGTGGTCGCCTGCCGGGCGGGCCGAGGGCGCGGGGCCCGAGGTGGCAGCGCTGCGAGCACCGAAATCCCCGGTGCGCGGGAGCCGCGAGCACAGCGGGCCCCGAGCCGGGTGCTTGGAGAAATTGCCCCGAAATCGCGCGGGCTGCCCGGGCTGAGGCCTGTAATTGGCCCCTGCGCGTGTGCACCTGCTGGCTTTGCGGATGGTACTTGATCCACGCCGGCTGCGGAAAGCGCCGAGTCGGTGGTGGGCTCACCTCCTCCCGCAGGGCGTGGGGAGCCCTCTCTTCACCCGGGTGGGGTGCTGCGGAGGGCGGGGGTGGGGTAGAGGTGAGGACTTCTCTGCCCAGGGATTGGGAATCGCAGAAAGAGCGGTGTGAGAAGTGGAAGGAGAGAGTGATGTCGGTCACGATAGCGTGGGCTCGCTGTGGCAGTCCAGTTGCTGTTTTCCCCGCACCCCAGGATGGCTTGCTCTCTCCTCCTTCAGCGGGAGGAGAAGCTGGTCGAGGAGAAAGTCATAAGGATTTGTGTGCGGTACCTGAGGTGACCAAGGATGTTTTGGTGAAAATAAAAGGGGAGCAGTTTTCACTTGTTCATTTAAATCCTCGCCAAAGACGGCAGCACTTTTTAGTGGTAACCTTAGAGGAGGGACTTCTGCTAACTCCACTAAGGCTGCGCCGGCTCCTGGGTGCCTTGAGGAAGGCAAGGATACAAGAGGAGGAAGGAGTGACCCACAGAAAAGGCCCGTCTTGGCCGAGACAGAATGTGGTAAGCCTCCTCCACTGCATCCATAGTCTCACAGCTAGCCAGCCCTTTATTCCCACCACCTCCCTCAACTCCTGTTTCATTTTACTTATGTAGTGACTGACAGTAATTTTGAAGATAAAAATATTCAGGAGGAAAAAAAAAGTGAAAACAAACCTATTCTAGCCCTCAGAGCTCGAAAAAGCAAAATAATCCATTAACACAGGAACCCCAGGAATGAGAATTTAGATTTACATAACTACTTGGATATGGGTGTAAAATATAAGGGGCAATCTCTCTTTTCAGATATTTGAGCATTTTAATTTTAATTTTTTAGTGTTTCAGTACTTCACACTAAAAACAAGTCCATGGAGAATTCATAGAATGCCACCTCTAGAGGTTACAGCTGATTTATGAGGATGAGATGGAAAGTTTGTCCTGAAGTAGTAAAGCAATAATTGTAAAGTCAATCTTCAGTGTATTCATTGCCAGCATGGACACAGAACATGAGGAGATAACAGAATTATCTCAAAGTACAGTGCCCATGTGTCCAGGTCAACGGTCAAAATAAGGTTTTGGTTGAACAGGTTTCGGAGCGGTGGATGACTTTCCTTGCAAATTGTCATTCCTCGATGTTTGTTTTCTTTTGTCCGTCTCACCGGTCTGGTATAACTTGGCCAAAGCCTAGACCAATGACAATCCTGACACCATTTCTTTCTGAGTGACTGCTACGTGCTTAGCACTGGACTAGCGATGATGAAGGGATATGAGGAACAAGATGCATTCCTGCCCTTTAGGATCCCCTAACTTGTTTGGGGAGGGTCTGCGTCTCCTCAGCTGGCATAACAAAGTACTCCAGACTGGGTGGCTTAGAGCAACGGAAATTTATTCTCTGACATTTCTGCAAGTCTAAAATCAAGTTTTCATAGAACTCCCTCTGAAACCTGTAGGAGAGCTCCTTCTTTGCCTCTTCCTAGCCACAGGTGTGCACAGCGATCCTCAGCATTCCTGGGCCTGCAGCTGCAGGATTTCGTTCCCTGCTTCCAACATCACTGGCGTTTCCCCTTGTGTCTCTTGTTCCCTTCTTAGGAGGACACCGGTCACTGTGGATAAAGAGCACACCGTACTCCAACATGGCATGCTCTTAGCTGTGCCACCTGCAATGACCCTGGTTTCTAGATAACATCACATTTTGAGGCACTGGGGGTTAGGACACAATTCAGAGCATAACAGGAGAAAAGACTTAGAAGGTATACTGAATGGAACTGTGTCCTCCCCAACATATGTCCTAATTCAGTCCCTGTAAATTGTCCTTATTTGGAAATAGGATATTATAATAAAATCATCCTGGATTTAGGGTGAGCCCTGAATCCAATGACTAGAGTCCTTCTAAGAAGAGGAGACAGTCACACACAGAGGAAGACAGCCATGGGAAGGTAGAAGCAGCACTTGAAGTGATGCAGTTACAAGCCAAGGAATGCCAAGGATTGCTAGAAGCCATCAGAAGTGAGGAAGAGGCCTTTGGAAGGATTCTCCCCTAGAGCCATCACAGTGGGCATGGTGCTCTGATACCTTGATTTCAGAATCCTGGTATCAAGAACTGTGAGAGAATAAATTTCTGTTATTTTAAGCCACCCAAGTTTGTGGTACTTTGCAATGGTAGCCCAGGACGCAAATTCTTTTCCGAGCTACTAGGACAAATACTGCACAATGGGTTAGCTTAAACAATGGGAGGGTACTCGTTCACGGTTTTAAGGCCAGGAAAAGTCCAAAATCCAGGCATCAGCAAAGCAGAGTTTGTCTCCCAAAGACTGTGAAGTTCTCGGGCTGACTGCCGGGGGTCCTTGGTCCTTGGCTTTTCTGTTGCATAGCAATGCACATGGTGGTCTCTTTGGCTTCTCTCCAGCTGACGGTCACTCTGTCTATACGGGACTCCAGTCATCTGAATTAGAGCCCATCTCTAGTCAGTGGGGCCACACCTGCACTGAAGTAACATTTGGAAGAGATCTTACAGCAGGTTCACATCACCAGAATGCAGACCAACACCGTGTCCAGACTGGGGTACACGATTCAGTCCAACACACAGGCTCAGAACATCCACATCTGTTAAGGAGGAGGAACAGTCTCCAGAGTCCTGCTAAGGGAACAGAGTGAGGAAGTGGCTGGCTTCTTGGCAACACCATTAGAGCGTGAGAAACTACATGAAAAGCTTTCTTGGGTCATCTGAGCAGTCCTCGGGTTTTGTGGGAGAGAAAATTAGATAAGGAGCCTAGAAAGCAAGCAGCCAGATGGGGCCTAACTCAGCTTTCGGCTCCTTTTCCTGCCACCTCTGCACTGAAGTGGGCACCAGAAGGCAAATGAAGGGCACATCTAGACTTCATGATCTATGTCTGTGAGTGTGTAAGGGAGGGAGTAGGAGAGGGAGGCCCCAAATATAGCATCTGGATCGTTGACAGTGTGTGGTGGGGTTAGCCTGGTTGTTAACCCAGAGCTCCTGACCTTGCTATTTGCATCTACGTGATGCCCAAGTGCAATCTCAGGAAACTAAACTGTGTTATGAGCTAGAGAAGCATGTGGCTGTTTTTCCTGCTTGGATTTCAATAGCAAGCACTCCCGAGAAGGTGATGTCCATCGTAGGATGAATCTGAAGGACTTAATTGCGTGGAGTGATTTACAGAAAGTACTTGAAGTTTTGGGTGTGATTAGAAAGAATAATAACCACAATGGAACACCCATTACATTTCCAATCACTTTTGTGACCATTTTTACCTGGTTGGTGTTTGAAAGCAAAAGAGTCCTTTCTGTTTGGGGAAAAAAGCCTTTGATTCTGCTTCTCCACTTGCATTTGACAGAGTTAAAAACAAATTGAGACACAGTTGCTATTTTGTTTCCACACCTCCCCACCTTTTCTGTTTCATTTGATTTTTCAGACCCCACACACAGAGAACTGAATGTTCTAAAGAGGGCGTAGCTTACCAACTCTAGAGTTGGCAGAAGACTTGGTCTTTGACTCCCTGCCCTTCCTGGTATTGTGTTGTTGGAAGAGGCTCCCCCATCCCTTAATAATGAGGAATGTGGTAGGATCCCATGTGATTTGTCATTGAAAACACAGATAGTTTAAGTCTGGGGGTGTGAGGGTGGTTCAGTGGTAGAATTCTCGCCTGCCATGCCGAAGACCCAGGTTTATTTCCCACCCCATGTACTTCCCAAAAAACCAACAAACAAGCAAAAGTTCAACAAATGGTGCTGCAATAATGGGATACTCACATGGAAGAAGAATGAAATGTGACCCCCGCCATACAGCACACTAACTAACCAACACACAAACAGAGCTAGTCTAAGTTTCGTTGGCCAACACCTGCTTTCTCATACCTTGTCCGACGGCATCGGACACCATCGTCCTCTGCAAAGCGCCTCAGCTGCCGAATCTGCCCAGCAGCTGGTGCCAGCAGAGCGGGACCCAGCCACAGGGTCTGCAGTGCTGCTGGGGGTGGCAGGGAGGGGCCTGGAAGAGCCTGCGGGGGCCTCTGGAGCTCCTGGGCCCTGTGGCTGGGTGCAGGTCAACCTCCTTGTTTCCCTGGCATGGTCAGCCCAAAGGCCCTGCTTGCCCCTGAAACATCTGAAACAAAATATGAATTTTTAAAATTGTGTCAACCATTAACTGTTGACTTTTACCCCTAAGTGAAATTGTTAAACCCTAGATTTACATTTCCTCCATATATATATATGTATATTCCTTTGTTCATTGAATTTTTCCCAGCACACAGATCATTTGACTGTTAGCTTCTTTGCTTTTGAAAAAACACATTTATTCTGAGTTTTCAGGACTGTCCAGGGGAGCCTAAGATTAAGTTTATGGCAGCCAGCGGAGCCCCCACCTGTTAGAGACCAGTGTCCTACCAGGGCAGTGGGGGGCCGTACTGGCAGATGACCTCAGAGCTCCAGATGCCTCCATTTCTTGGAGGAGGTTCTAGCCTTGACCCCTTGTGCTGAGGAGGTCTCCAGATGCAGTAAAGATCATAGGCTTTAAGTAGGAGAAAGGACAAAAGCAGCTTTCAGAAACAAT